>NC_073695.1:207373651-207692275 GCF_029784165.1 Wyeomyia smithii | reverse complement strand
TCATCGCGAATGGTTCTGTCGCCAGCACCTTTGGAACCGATGGGTCGAATCGTTGGTGGTTTTCCGGCGGATATCGTTGATTTCCCGTATCAGATATCCCTGAGCGTTCTCGGCAACCATCAGTGCGGTGGATCCATAATCGGTTCTATCTGGGTCTTGACAGCAGCTCACTGTGCCAGTAACTCCACCAGTCCGAAAGAGCTGGTGCGTATTGGTTCCTCGGATCGAATCAACGGTGGTCTACTTGTACCTGTTAAACGAATTATTCAGCATCCCCAGTACAATCCAGCCTCGATTGATTACGATTTCGCGCTGTTAGAGTTACAAAAAAAGCTACCATTTGGAAGATCCAGTGCTCCCATTCAGCTTCCCGAGCAGGATGAACCCGTTCCGGATGGAGCATTGTGTCGAGTGTCCGGCTGGGGTAACACACAAAACTCGAAAGAATCCTCCAGATATCTACGTGCTGCCAATGTGCCTTCAGTGAATGCTAACGAATGCGCCGCCGCATATACGAACTACGGAGGAATTACTCCCAGGATGGTATGCGCTGGTTACAAGCAAGGTGGAATGGACGCCTGCCAAGGAGACTCCGGTGGCCCGTTGGTGTCGAACGGAAAATTAATCGGCGTGGTGTCTTGGGGCAACGGATGCGCTAAGCCAAATTATCCGGGAGTTTACTCGCGTGTGGCCAGCGTTCGCAGCTGGATCAAACAAGTCAGTGGTGTCTAGGAAAGTTGATTCTAGGAAGATCTGAATTTAGTTCCTTACACAAAACGAAACGATAAATAGGATTCTAATTATAATTATCTGCTTACTAAACGTTGTTGGTTTAATGTGTCACGAGACCCACCATAACGAGCTGCCACTCGAGCAGGTCCCTTTGCATCACTCCGGAGACCTAGTGAGCGTTTCATCACCGGGGTGTGACGGAGACTGATTCGCAAACGTTGCACTAATTAAAACCATGTTGACTGTACGACACGAAGGCAACCATTCCACTCAACAGGCGTATAATCATCACCCCGGTACTGGTAGGGTAGAAGAGTGCATGGGGAGAGGAGGATGGGGAGAGGAGGATGGGGAGAGGAGGATGGGGGAACCTTTTCGACGGAAGTAAAGAAGCCGTCGTCGGACGTACTTTATTTCTCATCTAGCTCAGTGCAACCGGCCGGGCCAGCAACTGCACTGATAAGACAGTTTTATTGCAGCTGATTGCAGGGAAAATTTTTGCCCGTTGATGTCACTTAATAAATGCTTGTAATTAATTATGTGTAATCGTTTGCCAGCAATCATTTACAGATAGAGATTTCTCGTTTGATCGGGAGGAAAGAGAGAAAATCGACAATTAACATGCAAATAAAATTAGCGATAACATTTTAAATGGACACACGAGCTAGGACTCTCCATTAATTATCGCGACAGTGGTCGACCACTTCGAATTCACATTAACCTCGTTTACTGCTGAGAGAATATTTTTTAATTGTGTTTGGTTAGTCAGAAAGTGCTAACTGTGTCACCATTCCGGATATTATTTAATATGAATTGGAAGCACAACTTCAACGTTGAAGTTCTTCCTTCCAGCATCATTAAAATGAGAACAAGGCGCTGTGAAGCCGTGTTGCATTTTTTATATGGTGAAAAAGTCACCTATCTACTGAACATGAACATTCCTATTCATGAACTTTTCAAATTACTATTTCACACTATTCACCATAGGTTCAGCAGCTCCACCCAGAAGCAATCAAAAACTATTTATTCGTGTACTATTTTTGTTTGTACTGAAAGTAGCTGATAGTGAATCTTTTCGGAGTGTTAAGAGACCCATAACTTCATGTTGTTCATCCCAATCCAAAAGCTTCAACTAATCAACTAAATATGTTTCAATCTTATGAAAGTGTTTTACGCGACACACCTAATTTTTAGAATGTATCTCGCAGGATTTTTTCTCGGCTTTCAAATGTCACTCTCGAAATTGAAATCGGTGACTGCCAACTTGTTCAGAAGCACGTTTCACTGAATCAATTCAAGGTGACGGCGAATTTAAGATGGCGGTCAAAAGTATGAACACTCATATGAAAGCCCTGGATATTTTCTGTATAATGACGTGCTGTTTGTAGAAAGTTTTGGAGAAAATTTTTGAAATATAGTTCGAAAACAATATTCAATTTTCACTTTTCTATGACTTATTCACCTCTTGGCGAACAAGGGGTCCACCAACTAGAACAAGTTTGAAAACAATTATTACTTTTTGAACTGACAAAAAAAACAATTTTCAAAGACCTCATGTCAATAGTGGCCTAGTTTCAGCGAGAATTGCCTTTATGTGAAAAAGATATTGATGATTACAAATATTTTTAGTTCTGGTTCTAGTCACATTGATCGAACAAATCGTGCTAGCTTTTAAAACATTTGTTATCATCAATACCTCTTTAACATAGTCCTTTTTTAATTGAGTCGTAATTCACAAAAAACCAGCAGCACAAATTGCCACCTTTAGCCCACAGAGACATCCGTGTAAAGTTTCGGCCAAATCGAAAATGATAATTAGTGAAAAAAAATTAAAATTAATAAATTTTTTTGAAATTGCTCTAGTAGAGGTAGTTAAAGACTTCAACAAGAAAACAAAAATCTATAATGAATAGATATTTTGAATTAAATATATCTACATTTTACTACTATTGAATAATATATTAGGTGCGCAACTAAGTTCTCACTATTTGTTCTTCAATAAAAATGATGCTTCATTTAAAAAAAATAGTTACCTACCAATCGTTCAAGGGGCTATAGCTTTGTTCCATTTTTCTAGGAAAGCTTGAATTCCGCTAAGTTTCACGACTTTGGAAGTATGAGGCCGAGCGTTGTCATACAGTAGAATTACCTTTTCGTGCCTCTGTATTGTGGCCGTTTTTCGCGCAGTTCAGACTTAATTGCTGTCGATACCGTTCCGAGTATTGTCTTCGTTCGGTTCCAATGGCCCCTAGTTGTTAACACCGGCAATTCCCAAAGCTTTCTTTTCTTGGGGTTGCTGTAATGAATCCATTTTTCATCACCTGTCACGAGGCAAAGAAGAAAACCCTTCCTTTTGCTACTGGAGCAGTTTCTCACTAACAGAAAAACGATGCTCAACATCGCTCTCCTTCATATCAAAGGAATCCAAGTTCCTTTCTTGAATATTTTACAAATTGCAAGTGCTTGAAAATGATTTGGCGGAAAATTTCTAATACCGATGCAAGCTTTTCCTGCAGTTAGCATGTATCCTCATCATTTGTATTCCTCCAATCCAGCGTTTGGTGGTTTTTACCTTCTTTCACGCGGACAGTCGTCAACATTCAAATTACCGTCCTTACAGCAAAAAAACCAATCATGGGACGTTGTTTCACTTTGAACAACTTTTTCTAACTCTAGATGCGCTTCAGTCACCATTTTTTCGAATGAAATGAGACACCTCGCGCAAATGACGTGTATTTGTCAAAAAGTCTCACATTTTCACACTATTAGTAGTATATGACGCCACAATGAAATTCCCAACGTGACAGAGCGGTTGTTTTACCAATTGTCTATGCTTAGTTCATTACATTCTGGGTATGTTTAAATCGACCAGCACTTACTACTGCCGCGAACTATTCACAAATAACGAGAGCTTAGTTGCGCACCTAATAGTAATCGAAAAGAACATCACACTGTACTCAATGTAAAAAATACTGTAGAAAAAAACAAGGAAAAAACTGAATATCATAGCCGTGTTGGGTTTTGTGTAAAACCACGACCGCAAAGTTGACGTAGAACTACATAAGGTTGCTTGTTACATTAGTTGTATTGAATATGATTGAAATTTTGTTCAAAAGAGGAGTTGAAGTGCTACCGAATTCCAATTTGAAAGTATAAATACGGCATCTGAACAGAAATGGAACAAACACTATACAGCGCAAATAAGTTTCAACAGGTAGAATACAAGCATGTTAAAGCATCATTTAACTCTTAATTCTAGCGCAAAACAAAAAAAAATAAATCTTTAATCCATTTGTTTACTTGTCCTAAAAAGCACAATTTGTTGTTAAATTTAAAATTTTAATGCACCTATCTGCTACCCTGACGGCGGGAATTATAGTGAATTTGTGTGCGACGAAGGCATCGAATCATTTGCTTTATTGGATGAAAGTAGCAAAATATTTCAAAATTTTATAAACATTTAATTCAAATCATATTACCTCTAATGGCATTCTGATAACAAAGTGGAAGGCTGTTTTCAAACTGGAAACTAGACAGTCAGCAGAAATTTTGTTGGCCAGAATCTGGAATGCTTGTGTAGTCACTGCTGCTGCTAAGTATCGACTGTCCCAGTCGCTGTGACTAGTTTAGCCAGAAGCAGGCTCTTATGTAGACCAAACAGCACATTCCTGATTTACTAAGTTTATAATTCTGTCGATCGTGTTAGGAAAAGCAATCATTAAACGACCAATCAGATCAATCGTAATCTGTGTTTCAACATGAATTGACCATTGTCAATAGAATACAGTTACTTGCATAATTAAGGCTTGACAATTTTCAAGGTTTGTTTATGCTTTTTAGTGTCGTTTGGGAGCAGATAAAAAAAATGTTGATAATTGTATATTGCTAAAGGAAAAGAAAATTCAGTTCTGAGATATGGAGATAAAGTCAAATTTATAACCGTTCCTATGAACGAGAAAATATTGACTCTTCAATTAGGTATTTAATTTATCATCAAAATTTATTATTTAATTCACTATAGGATATGATGCTGGCCGCATCTTTTCAATATCAGTGACAGTGCGAAAAAGACACTCGTCTGATAACACACTGGAAAGCTGTTTTTGCGCTGAAAATTTGATAACTCATATATTTTGGATGCCAGCAATTCAGATCGTTAACGTGCATCGTGTATCTAGTACTGGTGCTGCCCGCTACCGCACAAAGATAGCTTTTTACTAGAGAGTCGCTGCATCAGTTGACCTTACCGCTATCGCTGCTGATTCCCGCTGCCACTGCTGCTGCTATCCGCTGCTGCTATGTAAGGAATGTCGTAGTCGCTGTCCAGAAATAATGTGACTAGTATAGGCTAAAGCAGGCTCTTACATAGGCCAAATAGTATATTCCCGATTTACTAGATGTATAATTCTGTCGATCGTACGTGAGAAAGTGAGCATTGAGCGACGAGTTAGAGGTCGAATTTTGCGTTTTAACAAAACTTGACAATATTTAATAGTTCGAATAATCAAATTACAATTTTCTCCATTTGGGCGGATGCATAGAAGATTTTCCAATCGACTGTTGCAAGAAGGAAGCATTTGAAATTGGACATAGGGTAGGGAACATATTCTGAGCAGCTTTAGGAACCGCTTGTGTATTTAGTCGAAATACTCGAAATGTGTTGGTTGAAATTCAAACAGAAGTATATCAATCTGTTCTCTATCTTTTTCTCTGTCCTAACTTGTTTTCAGATTGTAAAACAAAGTTAGCAAACTTAAACAATAATCAATTGAATTTACCAATCGAGGGACACTATTACAATCACCCCGAACCTATTTTAAGCAGTTTTCATCTGTTTTGCAGGCTTTTTTTCAGCACCCGAAGTGTCCCCTGAATGGCTGCAATATAAGTCGATTTGTTTCTAATGCTGTTTGTTCACAGATTTCTTTGTGATTAACGATATTTCTTATATTAGTAAGACAGCTAGACAATCTAAGTTTTTGTTACCATCATTGGAATTGTCGATATTGATTAAAATTCAGGAGTTTGAGGCCTGTTCTCTTCGACTGATTAAAATAGGCGCTACTGATTTAGTCGTTCCTTACCCTATTCTTCACTTTTTCCACTTTTAGATTTTCAATTCCACTTCCCTATATAGCTGAACTTCCTGAGCGACGTAGGACGGACTCGATAATTTTTGTTTTCACTATATATAATCGAATCCTGTATATAAAACACTGGTAAATACAGATTTTGTTCAAGAGCTCAAACGTAAAAAAAAGAAAAAAATATAAATTATTACCCATTCCTGTGAATTTTAACCCCTAGTGAAGATAAATTTCTCAGAGACCAACAGTTGGGCATTGTCCAGTAGATGGTCCACACGGGGACCGAAACCGGTCGACTTAAAAGATAATTTTTTGTTGTCCTTTTACGTTTGTAAGAACAATAAGTGTTGTGTCCGTTTGCGCGTCGCGTTTTTAAGCGGTTTATTGCAGCAATAATTTTTTTTACAACTCTCTCTTACGCTAAAATTGGAATACATTAGCTTGTATCGATATGTTTATATCAGTCATATTTATTAAAGATTCAAAATGGTAAATGGGGTTAATTTCCGGTCTCTGGTTACCATCCTGGTTTCGGAAACGCCTATATTAGGTGGTGTTGTATAAGGTGCCAGCCAAAATGGTCATCTCGAATTTCAAAAAAAAAAAAAAAACTATACAAAATGTTCACCTGCTCGAGAAAACACCCTGTGCAAAATTTCAGCTCAATCGGACTTAAAATGGGGTGGCGCAAAGAGATTGAAGTTTGGTTTTTTCGAAAACCGAAAAATCACCCAAGGGGGGGGGGGGTTCGTGAAATTTCGGTTTTCGAAATTTTTTTTTGATGCCAAATGACTTAAAAACGCATGAAACGTCGAGAATTGGTGTCATCTAAAAAAAAATATTTTTTGCAAAAATTTACTCTCTAGGACTTAGTCGTTTTTTCAATTGTGGAAGGCGGAGTTCAAAATGTTTTGAATTTATCTTTTGAAATTGATCACTAGTCTCTCGAAATAGCTTGTATAATGATATACACTATAACTAGCATCGAATACATTATGTTTCATTAGGGTGGTTCATTTATTCGGCATAGGGTGGTTCATAATATTGTGAAAAATGAGTATAAAATAAAAAAAAGCACTTCGGTTCGTTTGATTGGTGAAACGTTTTCGACAAAGTTGTAGGTAATAATTCGGCCTTTCCAAAAAAGTTACACTCAAAAAATTATTCGTTCAAAAGTAAGAAGAAAGATTAAAAATTAATTATTCAAAAGGGCTCATTTTTTTAAAACTTGATTTTTTTAAATAAAACCTACGAAAGATTACCAAAACAATGAAACCAGTCCAATCATATAGAAAACAAGAAAAATAAGTTATCATTTTTTGAAAAAAAAAAAAAATTTTGAAAAAAAAATTATTTTCAATAATTTTTTTTAAGAGGCATATTTTTTTCGAAAGGACAAAATATTATCTAAAACTTTGCCGACGGTTTATTTGATTGGCATAGTGTATCTGGCAAAGTTGTAAATAATAACTTCGTTCCTCCAAAAAAAATGTACCCTGTGAAAAAAAAAATTTAAAAAATATAACTTTTTTTCTGATTTCTGCATGGCCGGTTTCGTTGTTCAGGAAAACTTTCGTAGTTTTTATAAAAAAAAAAAATCGGTTTTTTAAATGGGCTGTTTTCGATAATTGATTTATTACTTTCTTTATTTTTTTTTAAATTAGTGATTTTTGTTTTCAGAATGTATATTTTTTTTAAAAAACAAAACTGTTATCTACAACTTTGCCGAAGATGTCACACCGCTCAAATGAACCGTGTTGGCTCTAAAAAATTTTGTAATCATCAATACCTATCCGAAATGGCATTTTTCAATAGCTTTTCAAAAATGAGTTGTGCTTCAATAAATTAAACCAATAGCACAAATTGGTCTCTTTTGCCTATAAAAACGTCGTTCTGATGATGTAAACTTGACAGAAAATGTATGGTCGAACTGTCAAAACGACGCAAACCCAGAAACAACGAGTCAATTGTGTTGCGTATCTGATTGAGACCCCTATACTCTCATTAGGCGTCGTACACAAATTACGTAACACATGGAGGGGGAGGGGAGGGGGGTTAAGTCTGCGTTACTTATTGTTACATAGGGGGTAGGGGGGGGGAGTAGTAAAGATCGTTACGTAACTGTGAAGTTTGCTCAAAATTGCAAATTTGGAGGGGGGACAGGTTGTCCAGCGTTACGTAATTTTAGGGGGGGAGTCATATAGAACGTTACTTATCGTTACATAGGGGGGAGAGGGGGTTTGAAATCTAGGTTTTTAGCGTTACGTAATTTGTGTACGACGCCTTATCACTGAATAATATCGATACAGTCTTTTGTCCGATTATTTAAGTCAGATCACTGTATGTTCAATCAAGTGTTGGCAAAGGACATTATTGTGGTAAATAAAACGAATAAATTGTCTGGTACAACATTCGAAAGACGAGTGCAAGTGTCTTAGAGAGTAGATTTTTCAAACAAAGTAATATAACATATTCCATCAGTTTCCACCGTTTCATTTAAAAGTTTAAGACACTTGGAATCGAAAACATTTTTCAAATATTAAAACTCCATGTTCCTCCCGTGTGTGATTTTGCAAATGACATGAAAGCATTCAACATTTTCCACGAGACACAAAATTAATTTTGGTTGAGATATTTTTTTTTGCACAGAGTAGTTTGATACATTTTGTAAATTTGTTTTGTAATATTTTGCCATTTTGCTTATAATTTTTCCAATTCAACATTGCCACCCTAACGACAATGATATAACAAATATTATATTTTCAGGAATTTTTCTATTGGTATTCAGTGAAAAGTGATTTTTTTCATTTTATACTCATTTTTACACAATATTATGAACCACCCTATGTCGAATAAATGAACCACCCTAATGAAACATAATGTATTCGATGTTAGTTATGATGTATATCATTATACAAGCTATTTCGAGAGACTAGTGATCAATTTCAAAAGATAAATTCTAAACATTTTGAACTCCGCCTTCCACAATTGAAAAAACGAGTCCCAGAGAGTAAATTTTTGCAAAAAAAAATTTTTTCAGATGACACCAATGCTCGACGTTTCATGCATTTTTAAGTCATTTGGCATCAAAAAAAAATTTCGAAAACCGAAATTTCACGTACCCCTCCCCCCCCTTGGGTGATTTTTCAGTTTTCAAAAAAGCCAAACTTCAATCGCTTTGCGCCACCCCATTTTAAGTCCAATTGAGCTGAAATTTTGCACAGGGTGTTTTTTCGAGCAGGTGAACATTCTGTATAGGGTTTTTTTTTAATTTTCTGGTCACTTTTTTTCCATACGATGATTGGCGCCCTAAGTGTTCTATCAAAATGACTGTTTTCAAAAACCGGAAATAAGCATTCGTGATTTCATGCATCATTCCTATTACAAAAATATCCATATTGAGGCACATTTGGTCACTTTAAGCTGTTTCACAGGAATCAGCAGTTGCAAAAATTGCGTCGATTTCAGACCTCTAAGCATCATTCCAATTCCTGACGTACTTCTACTTATGTTAAGTGGTATTTGGTCATATGTAACAGTTTTCCAGACAGGGGCGCTCCACGACGGATCAAATTTTTAACCTTCGACAGATCCTCGATAAGTTCCGGGAGTATAATGCAGACCCACCATCTGTTTATAGATTTTAAGGCGGCATACGATTCAGTGAAAAGAAACGAGCTTTGGCAGATAACGCTGGAACACGGTTTCCCTACGAAACTAATTAAGCTGATTCGTATGACGCTGGAGGGATCGAAATCATGCGTGCGAATAGCTGGCGAGACATCAACCGCGTTCGTAACGTTAAATGGACTAAAGCAGGGGGATGCGCTCTCTAACTTGCTGTTCAACATCGCCCTCGAAGGTGCAGTACGAAGAGCAAACGTGCGAACGTGCGGTACGTTAATCACGAAAGCTCACATGCTCCTTGGTTTTGCGGACGACATTGATATCATCGATATCGACCGTAGGGCCGTGAAGGAGGCCTTCGTGCCTTTCAAAAGGGAAGCTGCGATATTAGGACTTGTCAATAACTTTACCAAAACGAAAAACATGGTAGCTGGTAGGAAGCGTGGGACAGGGTTCCCGTGTTGTTAGTGCTGAGTTGGAGATAGATGGGAACGATTTGAAGTGGTTGACGAATTCATTTATCTTGGTTCGCTTGTGACATGTGACAACGATATGAGCCGTGAAGTGAAACGATGAGCTAAGGTCCTGTAGTTTGCATTTTTGCACGAAACTAGCGCTGTATAGGACACTGATCCTCCCGGTAGCCCTTAACCGACATGAAGCATGGACGCTGAAGAAATCTGATCGACGAGTGCTCGGAGTTTTTGAGCGTTAAGTCCTGCGATCGATACATGGCGGTAAATTAGAAGATGGAGTATGGCGCAGGCGCATGAATCACGAGTTGTACCAAGCATACAAACATGCTGATATAGTAAGGGTTATACAGCGTGGCAGGCTTCAGTGGGCTGGACATGTAGCCAGAATATTTGTCGAGATAGCCACCAAAACTATTTTCAATGGAGAACCAGGAAGATGCCGTCGACTCCGTGGTAGGCCTCGCACGCGGTGGATGTACGTCGTAGAAGAAGATGCACGATCTGCTGGTGTACGAGGAGGCTGGAGAACGGCTGCCCAAGACAGAAGAAGCTGGACATCTCTAATTCATTCGGCCCTAAAGCGGTGAACGGTCCGTTAGCAAACAAAGTAAAGTAAGCTTGTCTCTGATTGGTCGGATTTTGCGTACAAAACAAGGATCTACATTTTCTAATAGTACAATAGTTGTCAATTGTCATTAATAAATCACAATTTTTTGCATTTGGTTGGACGTAATGAAATTTAGTTGAGTACAGACTGAGTTCTTAGCTTTTCAAATTGGACAATTTATGTGACGCTCTCGATGTTTCCTATATTTCAGTGAAGAGAGAACCTTGAGTAATTGTAAGAAAAAAATCTTCTGTCACTTATCCTGGGGTGTACTCAAGTCAGACCACTTGACTTTACACTCAAAAAATCCGAGCATTCGTCGATCAGCTTCCTTCAGCGTCCATGCTTCATGTCCATGAAGGGCCACCGGGAGGATCAGTGTCTATACAGCCTATACAGCGCTAGTTTCGTGCAAAAATGCAAACTACGGGACCTTAGCTGGTTACGTATGTAGTCCATAGAAAGCCCTGTTCGAAGCTGCAACTCGTCGAACCACGTCTTGGGTTTTAAAAGTATTTGATTAATCGTTGATCGGTCGTCAAAGGATGTTTCACGGAAAGACAAGAATTTCTCCATTCAAGTTTATTAATGGAGCATTCTAGTGCTTGTTAGAGCAAATGTCAAATGCACGTCCTGTCGGTTAAAATATTTATTGTGTGTACTTCTATATTATAATTTGGTGATGAGATGAGTCATAATTTAACCTTATGTTGAAAATAAAAACGCGGACATGCAGTATCATCGGTGCATTAGCTAATGTGCGGAGTATCCGGAAAAATAAAAAAGAAAAGGAGAAAACGTTTCAGTGAACATGCAAAAAAAAGCTTCTTTTTCGAAACTTTATTGCAGACCCCTTACATTCGTCCCTATATACCTCAAGGTTTACAACTGGATTTCAGTCCGAAAACAGGTAAACCTCGTGCGAACGAACGCTATTGACAGACAGGTTCGCATTTCCCATCCCCCTTTCTAGTGCGATTTTCCCGGTGGAAAGCATTTATACCTGCAGCGGCCCAGAACCGGTACATGTGTAGGCGGTTACGGGAGTTGTAATTAAATTTTCATCATGCTAATCTAAATCGAACCAGCATCCGCACACTGCTAGTCCGATAAATGGGTCTCCAGCGCTGCTGCCACGGCCAGTCCCCCTTATTCTGCAGTGCGTGCCGTGGAAAATCGGAGACCGGTTTGATAGCCGTGAGAAACGCCGCGAACTACTGCTGCTGCCCGTCATTGACGATCGATAGCAGGCCGACTATGGATTCTAGTGCGCTCGGCAGAGAAAGAGAGAGAGCGGGTGGACGGTGTTTTACGATTAAAATTTGCTGTTGATTAACCTGTTTGACCGTAACGATGGGGAAATATTTTCGCATGCTTTCTTCGACATCAAATTTGAGTGAAATAAGCTTGCTGGAAGCTTGCAGATTAAAGATTCAGCACATTTTATGCCACAAACAATTTACTTTGTCCGATCGATAATCGACGAATGGAGCTTGGGTGGTTATTTCCTCGTACTTCTTTTTATACGTATATCGTCGTCGCAGACAGCCAGTTATGAACGGAATTGTGCAATAACATCAGCCAGCCAACGGCGGGCGCAGCGGCCTATATTATGGTCACTAAAAATAGATACAACGCTGCGTGTGCTGCTGCTGTTGCTGCTGGTGTGTGCAAACGCGGGAACGATGAACCTACTAATAGGCGAAGGGGACAGCAGACAGGCCACTGATGCGTTGGTTTTTCTGTAGGTCAAACTGGTTTTGGTTCACGCCAGTGACTACACATACGCGTTGTATGCTCACAGGAAGAGCTTATTAATTCAATTCGAAAAACATGTTGCTTACTCGAGCGAATGATATTGGGTCTAGCTAGCAGATCAGAGGTTGGCGGCCGCCAATTCCTAGCACATGACGACTAACACTTGACTGTTTACCAACACAAATGCCCGGGTTTATTGGTGCGAAACGATTCCGATTAAGGCGGAAATGGGCAGTAACTTTGTTTACTTCTTAAAAGAAAGGCATATGGGCCATAAAATTCCTTGTTTCGATAATAAAAAGGGATGCGTCATTGAAGTGGGCCTTTCATTTACCGAATAGAATTATCAAGTTGAAGTTTCTTGTTGGCGACGACTAACGGCAACCGACATTAATGCCTCTTAGAGTAATTACCCGGTGGCTGTTTGCTTGTGAAATCACACTCGATCGACCGTCTTCTACGGTCGACTGCTTCCGTGTGGCACAACTGGACGGAATTACTTTGCAATCGTTGCGCGAGGTTTTGGTTAGAATTATCAAACGGGTTGGGATTACCCAACACCATCCCGTAAGAGAAGGTTTTAAAAAGCCATAAGGCCTCAAAAATGAAGACGATAAAGATTTTAAATCTAATGACTAATAAAGATGATTTTATTGCAGAAATGCGTCGCATTTTATTGACTGCTTAAATTTTTCAATTGAGGTTGCAGTGATGGTAATTACTTTTTGAATCAATTGCAATATAATGAAATTAGGATCAATTGCAGCAATTGAAATGTGTTTTTTGTTTGCGTGGGTTCAAGTGAAGTCGTTCAGATGTCATTGAACGTAATGTTTTGATTCCGGCTAGTTTGTTAACATATCTTTCAAAAAGTAAACTTGCAAAAGGAAACAATTCCTAAAAACTCTTTTAATATTGATAAGACAATTTTTGTGATCGACCACACAAAATGGTAAATTGTCAATTTATTATGAAATACTCGCGTTACAAACAAAAGAAGCTCCGGAGAATCTTTTCTGAACTCTACACCTCCCTAACATCGAGCTTTCGGGTTTAGCATGAAATTGGCTCACTGCACTCACCGCTCAATTTCATCAAGTGTTTGTCCACCTGCGCGGTCACCCGGACAGCCCCGTTGCACATTGGAACAACTTCGTGTTAGAAATACACAACGCTCTCGATACCTGTTGTGCCCAAGTCGACCGTTAAGCCGCAAAGTACCCCACCGTCAAGGGGACCGCGGGCAGTTCTTACGTTAATGATGATGTGTTGTATAAACGGTCTCTCTAGTCAAGCGGCACGTACTTGAGCTGCGCTTGATTCTGAATCGAAACTATTGATGGTAGTGCTGGTATTAGTATCAGGCGCTAGTAGTTCTCCGCATGTTTTACTTTATGCAAAACAAACTGATCACAACAACGGCTCGCGATGTTTTCGAACTAGGGCTAACCTTGGCGGTTCTAAGTAGCGGAACAAAATATAGGAAATAAATGTATTCAATACTCAATCTAAATTCAAGGAGCTTTATATCTAGTATGGTTACTATTTCGATTGAGTAATCGCAAAAATGTACTTGTTGAAAAAGGTTCAATTTCCGCGCAATGCTTGGAAATGGTGAATTTTCTGCTATCTCTCCTACTATCATCAACACTATCATTTTGTTTCAAAAATCGACACACTGTAGAACACCAACAATCTACTTCTCACGGCTTGTAAGCCGTGCTACTTCTCATATGTGCTGGCGACATTGCAACTCACTTCTCTTGGCTGCGATGTCCACACCAGTCAGGATATACCGAACAGGGCGAGTTTCTTTATCGAAGGCCATCCACTGCTGCCGGTTGGTAAACTGCACCAGAAGCATCGTCACTGGTTATGAAATTGTGTTGTGGGAGTCGGTCGTTTAACCTGCCATTTAGAGATGGGCAGTTTCTATGCTGTTTTCTACTCAACACCCACATATTCTACCTAATGTTATTGTCTATGGATAGCCAAAACTTTTCCTTGTGGTTAACACTGTATCGTAGCATTCTTAGCATGTTCAGCCCGTTAAAAAAAAAAAGATTAAGACATTTAACTAAAATATAGAGGAATCGAAAAAAGTTGCTTTATCCGAACGAATAACGTCGCCTTTTTACTACTGTTGCGTATTAAAATGCTCTCGCTCACGAAATAAATGCCATGAGCGGCAGTAAAATACTTGACAAATGACATCGAATTTTTCATGGCAGGCTCCGGCACAAATATAGCCTAGGTCTGGTGATTGCGACTTGGATTTTGCAATTTTCCACACTCTGGGACATTAACCCTACGGGTGACATTTTTATTATCCACACACGCACGATCACACGGCTTCTGTGTGGCTGCACTAATGCGTACTGTGGATTTCTCTTGGCAAGCTGATTCGTGGATTGTTTTTGTTTCGAAATGGTGACTATCTTTTTTAAAGTTGAATATGTTGAATTTGAAATTTGGCTTAACTTTTGAATCATTCTGAATTCACAAGTATGAAGACTTAAATAAAAAAAAATATGAAAGTCTTGAGATGATTGATGAGTGAGTTTAATAACACGGACGGGTAAATGTTCTCAACTCCTGTGTACTTAACCAAAATTAAAATGTAAACTAGAGAATTTTGACCACCTTATGAAGTTGATTCAATTATAAACAGTTCGTACGATTGTTTGGATCATGCCTCTTAGCGAAATATAATTGCACAGAAATGGAATGGTCTTTCAAAGCTGATAATTGGATTACAAACACATGAAGCGATACTTATTTCCTTACCTCTCAGGAAGAAAACAATGTACTATTTTCTGGAGCATTGCAATGGGTGCAAGAGCAACAAAGTCTAATGCCAATTGTCCATACAATTTAGTAATACTATGCTCGGGATTGTACTTTGAGTTCCTTCCAAGGTTGCCAACTGTATACATACAAAAGTGCAGTTTGAATATGACTTTTTACTGTCGTTCTTTCTCACATGCAGGGGCATCTCGTCCATAGATGCAACCTGTGCATTGCACAAGAGCACGCCGAACAAAAAATGAATTTCAAATCCAAATCTATGTATTTATTTTATTATTTTTTGGAATATATGGTTAAATAGTAACGAACAGAATTACTTTTTTTTATTGGCGGATATGATTGGAATTACTTTCTCAAACTCTAAATTTCAGAATTTCTGGTTGAATAGGTAGGTTCAACTGCCATCAGTCACCCCTGATCACATGGAACAACTTTTTCCTAGTTATATCATCTCAGATTTTAATTCCAATCTCATAACGACAGAACATCGTGATTATTTTGTTATGAAATAATTGCTTATACTGTTAAACGCAATTACAACTTGAGCTAACCATTCGTAATTCGCCGTTACAAATTCCCTTATCTACGAATTGCAAGTCGGTCATTGTGCGATTGCAAAGCACACATTAAAATGCACCAACTTGGGCGTAATTTAATTGCAGTTCAACTGATAATCGTATGACCTGTGCTAATCAAACCTACAGTTAACTACGTGTCAATAAATTATTATGAAAACACGTTTCTGTATAATTAACTTAATCAAAATTGAAAACAGTGGCTCCAACAGAAGTGATTCGTCCATCAAACCAACACCAAAAGGTAAATTATCGCTGTGGTCTTCAACGGAAGTACTTGAGCTGTTTACTTCCAGCAACACGACTTAATGAGCTTTATCCGATCAGTGACTGCAACACCAAAGGTTTCACAATTCTGTTCCATTGGTGTGCCAATTGTCACACGCGAGCACCGATAGACAATAAATTAAGGTGTTTGTCCATTTTGTTTTACTACCATCGACCTGATCGTGTGATGTAATCTAATTAACCCTCCAGATACACCAGAACTGGTTCATGATCTAATTTGCCATCCGTGGATTTGACATCCAATTGGCAAGAGAGACTACAGTAGATCGCGCCGCCTGTCATTTACGTATTCCTTCCCTGAGGCAGCGAAGCTGAAGAAACATCAACAGCAGCATCCCGGGCGGCGCGTACACAAGTGGACACACTGAATGGAACGACCAACAAATTATCATCCATTGCTGCCAGCAGCATAGGATCCTATTAATCAAATAGCCCCCGGGGAAATTACGACGGGCGAAGCACCAGATCCAATTAGGCTGGCAAAACAAATAACGGCTCAACCGCGTGCGATCGTGTTGAAGAGAGCACAAACATTGATTCCATTTCATGGTTTAAGACAAATAAGTTTTATTAGTGTGTGCGGATGTTATTGCCTTAGGTATGAAAAACTTTTGTCGTTTTTTGGTATAATATAATAAAATTTGCGCTCTGTTCCAAGAAATGACAGCTTCAATTGTGCATAATATCACATATAGGGAGTTACGGTCAAAAGTTGGTCAACTTCAATTTGCCGTATTATTTTTATCGTGTGCCAAAAAAATCTGAAAGCCCTTCATTTCAAAGATGTAGGTGTATGATATCATACCTTATGTTTGATTTTGACTTTTGGTCTTCAGTTTAAAAATGGCGTCGAAGCAACAGAAGCTACACATCAAAATTTTGTTTATCGCGAAAATTCGAATAACTCGCCCGCCAAGTTGGCAAAATTTTGAATGTGGCCAAATCAACCGCCACCAAAGGCGTCGTACACAAATTACGTAACGCTAAAAATGTAGATTTAAGACCCCCCCCCTATGTAACGATAGGTAACGTTCGACATGACTCCTCCCCCTAAAATTACGTAACGCTGATCAGCCGGACCCCCCTCCGAAATTTTCAATTTCGAGCAAACATCACAATTACGTAACTGTCTCTACTACCCCCCCCCCCTTTTGAGACCGATTTTTAGACCCCCACCCCCTATATGTAACGAAACGTAACGCCAACACCTACCCCCCATAAAAATTACGTAACGCTGTAGAAGGATTTCCTTGATGAAAATGCTCGTTTTTGGAGAATCTCTTCAGAGATTTTTCGTTACGTAACGTTTAACTCACCTCCCCCCCTCCCCTGTGTAACAAATCGTAACGCTCAAGGATATCCCCCCTCCACCCTATGAGCGTTACGTAATTTATGGATGCCGCCTAAGGACAGCATACACTTGGACAATAGAGTCGGCCAAAGGCCGCGAGTGTGTGATGTTTAAAAGAAAAAAGACCATTTTTCGATTCTGTCATTCGTGCTCTTTGTGATTCTGCCATTCGTAATTCTGCCTTATGAAATATTTATTTATTTATTTATTTTCGTCAAACAAAAGTAGACGACATATGTTGAAAACTAACTTACATGCTATATGCTATTTATACTAGTGGAAGCAAAAAAAAAAAGAGTTTATACATAATTGAATCATAATTTCTCTACTTGACGGATTATTACAATAAATGTTTTCTATCGAATTAAATTGCGCGTTGAATTTAAATATTGTTTTAATTTAGTTCTCGACATAGAAAAGTCAATTGCTTCACAGTGTTGGTTATACACTAACATCATTTGATTAATAGGCCCGTATTTAGCATAATTGTTTCGTTGATGATTTAAAGTAAACAGAGTCCGAGTTCGCAAATTTCTAGAAGGTACATAAAAATTGAGTTTTGATAATATTTCGGGTGAATCGACACGTTGAGATACGATATCGTTAACAAATGAAATCATTGCGAATTCACGACGGGCTTTTAATGATTGGATGTCAATAAGTCTGCAGCGTTCGTCATATGATGGTAGGGGAAATGACGTCCATCGTAGATTACGAAGTGCATATAACAGGAATTGTTTTTGCACTGATTCTATTCTGTTTACATGTGTTGCAGAAAACGGAGACCATACAATGCTACAGTATTCTAGATGTGACCTGGCATAGGACTTATAAAGTGTTTTTATTGTGTATGGATTTTGGAAATTATAGCAGAAACGTTTTATAAAACTGAGCATGTTACTAACCTTATTAATAATTGTATTGTAGTGATCAGTGAAAGTTAATTTTGAGTCGAGTATGAATCCTAAGTCCCTAACTCGTTCACATTTATCTACTACCTGATCTCCTAAGGAAATAATATTGCTTGGCATGTTTCTTTTTCTACCAAAAGCCATCGAACTACATTTTTTTACGTTTAGCTGAAGAAGGCTTTTTTTACACCAAATGTAAAAATATTTTATCTCGTTACGAAAAATGTTTACATCATCAGCATTTTTAATTTCAATGAAAAGTTTAATATCGTCGGCATAAATAAGAGTTTTTACATGTTTTAGAATAAAGGAAATGTCGTTTACAAATAACATAAATAGTAGAGGGCCCAAGTGAGAGCCTTGAGGAGCTCCTGAGGTTACCTGAATAGGTTTCAATAGTCTACCTTCAAAGTTGACTGTTTGTTGACGATCTGTCAAATACGATTCAATCCACTTGAGTAATTGTGGATGAATTCCAACTTTTCGTAACTTGAAGAGAAGCAGGGGTATATCAATGCGATCAAAAGGTTTACTGAAGTCAGTATATAAGGTTTCAACATAATTACCTTTATCCATTGCGTTCAAAGAGAAGTTGATAAACTCGAGTAAGTTAGTTGTTGTTGAGCGCCCTTTGAAAAAACCGTGTTGCGTTGGGGTAATTCTATTTTTAATTTGGTGGAATAACTTTTAGTTTATTATTGCTTCAAAAAGCTTAGGTATACAGGAAAGAATGGCTATGCCTCGATAGTTGCTAATGTCGGATTTTTGACCAGATTTGAACACAGGCACTAGATATGAGTTTTTCCAGAATTTCGGGAAGCAACCGGATTCCAGCGACATATTGAAAATCAAGAACAGTGGGGAAGTTAGCTCTTTAGCTAAATGTTTCATGAATGCTGGCGGTATTCCGTCTGGTCCCGGACCTTTAGACGCATCCAGAGCTTTTAAAGTATCTTCAATTTCGCGTGCGCTGACATGTTCAATACTGAAATAGTTGGGAAACTCAGGAAAGTTAGTGAAGAATGTATAGTCAGGATCAGATTCTGAGAAAGTTGTATGATTTTGTTGAAAAAAATCAGCAAATAGATCAGAGATGTATGCCGGGTTCTCTTCAACTTTGTCATGCAGATGCATTTTTGAAGGAAAATTTTCAGATTTTAACTTTGATTTAACATATTTGAAAAAATTTTTTGGACAAGATTTAATTTCAAGCTCAGTTTTAAGTGCGAACTCTTCAAACGCGTTACTAATGGCATCGTTTAATTCGCCGCAAATGTTAAGATAAGTTGTTAAGACTGGGTATTTGGAATTGCCATGACGTCTTCTTCTTTTCAATGGTATTTCGCTAATAAATAAATCAGATAATATTTTATAAAAATTTTCTATAGCCGAATCGACGTTTCCGTCTTCAAACAATACATCTTGCCAGTTGATACTATTTAGTTTATGTTTGCTGACTGAAAGTCAAAAACATCTTCGAATTCATATTCGTCAGATCTTTTATTCACATGCACAAATAAAGAAAACTCTATTGCTGTATGATAAACTTCGTTTTTCCATAATGGTTGTAATAAATTCGTCACACAAAAGTCTTCACTAATGTTGGACATTAACAGATCTAGATAACAATTTTGTCCATTTTTCACATGATTTATTTGATTAAGGCCAAGACTAGAGGTTCTATCAAAAAGAAGTTGCAGCGTTTCATTTTCGCCAATAATTGAAAGTAAAATGCTATGGTTATCGATGTCCGGAATAAAATCAATGTTGCGTTGGTTGAAATCACCGTATATGTGGAGTTTTACTTCAGGTAACAGCTCAGATGCAATATTTTCAACAACATGAAAAAACTTTTCAAAGATTTCTTTCCGCGCATTATTTGGAGGGAAATAGACAGAGACAAATACGTGTGTCTCTCCTGCTAGTTCTGCTTTCACCCAAACATGTTCGATCTCTTTAAACTGAATGGTGTCGATAAGCGCTGAATTAAAGTCTACTGACACCGCAATCAAAACACCACCACCGGATTTCATTTTAGATAATTGATAGTTACGGTCATTTCTATAGACATTATATCGGCAACCGAAGACTTCTTTGCTGCGAACACCCTCATCCCAGCTGGTTTCGGTTGCTAAAATAACAGAAAATGAACAGGATAGTAAATTTTTTTGAATTTCGTTAATTTTTTGAGCACCTCGCATGCGGTTAAAATTTTGGCAATATACAGAGATCTCGGTAGTGGTGGGGTGTTCGGGTGTTGAAGCTAAAGAATGAGAGTCATTATTAACAGAAGTGTTTACCAGAGCAGAGCAGGTCACGTCATTTCCTACATCTCTAGGTTGAACAAAATTAACACCAGCAACGGTCCTCTGATGAGTGAGTCAATTGCGCTGAAGACACGAGTGCCTAGATGAGCACGCAATGCATTGTGAAGTAGGAAGGTGTGCAGGATCGCTGATCATCTGGGGTTGAGAAAGTGGAAACGCGTCGTTCGCCGGGTATGGGTTTAGAGTTTCGCCTCTTTGAAATTGAATCGTAGGAATGAAGTTAGCTTGAGGTCTGGAGAATCGGTCTTTCGCTGCTGCAAGAAGCACTCTGTCAGGTGGTAACAGTTGATTTCATGGAAACGATTAGAGTTGGTGTGTTGTTGATCATTGTAGGAGTTGGTGACGTTATTCTGTTGCCTGTTGACCATGTTATAGTTGGGGCTATTGTTATTATTCCAAAAACCGTTGTTGAAGTGACGGTTGGGGTTGGTATATCTACGGTTACTATCGGTGTTGAAACTGTAGTTGTTTCGATTGGTACTTTGATGGTTGTTATTGAGATTTCTGTTAAAGTTGAGGTTGCGATTCTGGTTCTGATTGTTGTTGTTATTGTTGAAGTAGTTCTTATTGTTGCGGTTGTTGTCGGAATTGTTATTGTAGTAATTGCTGTTGTAGTTATTTCTATTGTTATTGACAGAGTTGTTGTTATTACCGTTGTTGTTGTTGTGAATGATATGGTTATGCCTAGGGTTGTTGTTTCTGTTGTAATTATTTCGCCTAAAATGATTTCGTCTTCTGGCCCTCCGTTTTCTTGCTTTGTCAGCTTGTTTTTGCTGCTGCATAATACGGTGTAATTTTGTATCGTACGCTGTCCAGTCCTGTTTCCAAACTTTTTTCGAACCAAGGAAGCGCCATCCACTGTTTGGAAGATCATTTGAAGGCTGGCCGGCCAGTGTTATTTCATCTGCCACACTTGGATAGCCAATGCTGTTTTCGATGGGCATCAATCTCGGCGTGTACTCAGAAATCTTGCTGCCAATTATTCGAAATTCTTCCAAGATTTCAGGTACACTACATTGAGTCTTAGAAGTGGCCACATCGGTCAAATTTTCAATAACAGCTTCAAGCTGTTCGTCGACTTTATCAGTTATTTCATCAATATGACATGGTCAGCTTATTTGTAATAGAGTTGCTAAGTATCCCAAGCGACTCAGTCATGTTAACTTTAGCGGAAGTTATAGCATCGTCGAAAAGTGTCGTCACATGGTTATTGATTTGTCTCACTACTTTTGTAGGAGAGTTCACTTTTTTAACAGACGAATGCTCCTGTTTCAGTTCATCGAATAGAGTTTCTTGCCGTTCGAGTGCCTCTTGAACGATTCCAATTTTTTGCAATGTGGACGTCGATTTGTGTATTGCTTCGCTATACTTTTTCACTAAGTCCGCAAGAAGAGCCTGCTGGTGTACCAGGTGACGAAAATTTAATTCCATCGTGATTCGCTCCTGGCAATCATTGCAGGCTGGCATCATGTAGGACCTAATCTGGTCTTCCTTGTTTCGTTGAACACCTGCGCACGCGGCATGGAATCGTAGGGAACACCCCTCACACTGCCATAAGTTCCGGTTGTCCGAAGACCCAAAACCGCACACCACACAGTTTCCACTAACTAACGATGTCATGTTTACAAAAAAAAAGTGTAAATTACGCACAAACTTACTCGCGCGGAGCTTGAGTTGACTTACTGGCACAAAAGCACCTACAAGCGAAAAAAGAAGGTAAATAGAAAACAAAAATTTAAATTCGCGCGTGGCCGAGAGCTAATTAAAACACGTCCGTACTGGTTGACGATTCGAAACAATTCTGTCTTTCGTAATTCTGCTTTTCGTGATTCTGCCTTTCGTGATTGTGCCTTTCGATTTTCTGCCTTTTGTAGGAGACCCCATTTCTGCATACTTACTTTTTCTAAAATTAGTCTGGCTGTCTTCTGGAAAGGGCGAATTTTTTTTTTTTTAAATCGATATAACGCAATAACGGTAAATTCTTCAAAAAAGTGTTCTATGGGCAATTTTTAGGAAATTGTCTAAATTTGCATATATATTTTCTTATTTTTGAGAATAACTTTTTTTTCCTCAAATATACTCAACTCGCGATGTATGGACGAAATGTAACCAACATTGTTGCCTTTCACCAAAACTTCACCAAATTTCAGCCAATTCGTAGATTACTATTTTTTCATCGATTTTTTGTGTTTACATAACATTTTTTCAGCGTAGGACTTGTTATAAAATATTATCAATATTTTTTATGAAAAATTAGACAATTTCCTAAAAATTACTCATAGAACACTTTTTTGTAGAATTTACCGTTTTTGCGTTATATCGACTTACAAAAAAATAAAAAATAAAACATTCGCCCTTTCCAAAAGACAGTCTAGACTAATTTCGGAAAAAAATTAGCATGCAGAGATACTTAAATGGGTAATATATTCACACCCAAAAAGCTTGAAATTTTTTTGAGAGGGTGCTAGTTAAGTTTTCAATGAATTTAATTTGTTCTGGCAGCTATCGATGGAAAACTACACATTTCTCCTTAAGGGGCAACAGTGGCGCCATTTTTATTTTTGAGAAATCGAAAAATTTCGATAGTTTTTCGACGCCATTTTGTTTTAAAACCAAATATCAAAATTCTAAGAGTTTGTCCACATATTCCCATTTTCTTACCCATCTTTAAAAAAACAGATCTTACATCGGACAAAAACTGAGCTTTAAACGGTGATTCTACGAAAACGGTTTTGGTATGGTTTTAGTATATTTCACACATCGAAATATTATCTTGTATATATGAGCATTAATGGTAATGCGCTAATATCTGAAAGTGGTAGTTAAAATCTGTCTTATATTAAGTGGAAAAATCTTAGAAATTGATTGGTAGGTGTCTGATTCACGTAGAATGTCAGCAACATGTCAATTTTGCCCCAATTCCCCTACAATACTAAAATAGGTTTATCTCGGCGTTAAATTAACTTATTCGAAATCTGTTCAATGTAACATCAAGAGCGTAAGCGATACTCAAAGATGCAATAACAATTTGTCTTTACATGATCCACTCCCTTTTGCGAGGCGGGTGGGTCGCATTTTTGGCCAGGACCGGTCAAAACATAAAAACCTTGCTTCGGGTATGAGACAGATCATCGCGGCTTCGACAAAGGTAAATGATCTTGACGTTTTATGCATTTTTAAAACATTTGGCATTGAAAAAAAATCGACTTTCCGAAGGTCTAAAAATCACAACTTTGAGCGCTTTGAGGCAGCTTTAAGGGATGAACAAGCGTGTACTGTATAGTACAGAGATGTGAAAAACACATTGAATGATTCAATTGAAAGCAACTAATCGTCTCTAAATAAAACGCCTGGGTTAATTTTCTACAAAGGTGGTAATCATTCGAATTATATCTTTTTTCCTGTTTTCTTCAGGTTGAGTATTCGGAAGAATATTTTGCTGGACAATCAGTTACACCAGATAGAACGCGTTCAGTTTCTTACATTGCAAAATACCACAAGCAGGATGATTCTCGTTCTATTGTCTCTACCGATTTTAAAATATACACCCGAATCGCGCGAAAGTCAGTGGACGCATGAATAATGATGTGATGAAACAAACCCGTGCGATTGTCTTTAAAACCTACGGAGAAGACTAACGCGACAAGTGGGCGGGGCCACGCACACGGTAATATGGAAGAAAGTAAAAAATGGTTCATCTGCGCTGGGCGTTGTTTTTTTTTTTTTTTGAGTATAAAGACGAACGTTGCGAGCGAAATGCATTAGTTTCCCGTCAACTGTTCATCCGTCAACAAACCTGCCATTAAAATGGCATCGAGGACACAAGCGAGCCGCGGACAAGCGGCTAAGCAGTCAAGTTTATCCTCTCTTACTATTGCTGTTAGGGGAGCTAGCCAAGTACGCTGAGTCCGAAGCTAGAGATATTACGAAATACACTAGCTCAAAGTAAATTATTTCGTTGCTCCTGCCAAGTTTAAATATAGCGACACAACACGTTCTTGAAGTACTGCTGAATTGCAAGTAATCTTACCTTTCAAATTATGAACTATGCAGTTTCACATTTATTTCAATCGTTTAAAAAGTGACACTGTTGTTTTTCACTAAATGTGACCATCGAGCTAGTTTGAACTTTTTTTTATTGTTGCTATTGAATCGTTTAGCTAGCTTTTTTATGTGACTAATGACAGGCGTGTTGTTGTACAATGAACTTAAGTGTCGGCTTTACTAAGGAAGTGTTTAGATTGCATCATTGCGATTGATTGAACTATAATAAAATTGGTTATGAAGTTTAACCGCTTTACTATGAAAAAATGTTTTAAAAATGCATTTTATACACTAGAAAAATTTGTTCTCTATCCAACGAGATATCAATGACTAAAATCCGTTCAGTGCAAACATTGTTGCAAACATTTGAAATCTTTCATTCTACCGTTCCACTATATTTTCGATATTTTGGAATGACCCCCTATTGAAGTAAGATGTATTCTACGTCAAAATAAGACAAATACTGATACTGTTACTATTTTAATGTAATTTTTCTTGACATCCTTATTGTTGTAGATCAAAAATAGGTACTTTAATTAAAAAAATACTACACAGTTTACAGCCATAGGGTTGTATGAAATGGTTACGTGGGACTGAACACTGTTGTTAGTGGGATTTTTAGTAAAAAAGGTTGCAGAGTCCGCAGACAGAATCAATTTTTTATCCACAGCCTCTCCTTAATTTTTTTTCTAGAAATATACTCAACAATACTCGAAAAATTTCATTTGCACTTGACGACATTGAATCTGTAGTGTTGTGTTTTCTGCAAACAACATTTATTTGACAAGGCACAAACGTATCATTGTTGTTAAATGAGCACCAAGAATATCTCGTAGTGCGTCTGAATCAGAATTAACTCTATTTCCCCAAAAACCAAATCCAACAATACTTACGTTATGGTTTTGCCCACTTCATTTACAATTTTACAAAATGCATCCCAGTATAGAAAACAAAGACGTAGTCCCACGTCAAGAAAATTCTGTTGGCTATAGTAACCCAGGACTAATTGGAAGCCAGGTTTAAATAGTATTTAAGATATTTATTTGTAGAATAAAGTTGCATGCCAGAGAAACCTCACATTTACTAACTCTGTTTTTCTGTTTCTTTACAGGTAAGCTTATCAACATACAAGTTTGTCCAAAAAAAACAACAAATCAACATCGGTTAGTTATAACTAAATTATCCAACAAACGGTAAATTAAACAGTAACAATCGTGCCGTGTAGTTCCGAATATGCCTGTCTTCAGCCATGACAGACACTAGATTGATTCCGACAATCACGCTACCGATACCGGCGGCCGGCAGTTGCGGTGTTCAATCGAGGAAAACTCCAAGGCAAGGATCGCCACCGATCGGCGGGCACATTCTAGCTTCAATACAGAACAAATTGCTGCACACCAAACCGAACTGTCAGTTCCAATTAGACACGCAATCAATTCTCGTTAATCCAAACGGGTATAATTTAACTTCCTTATGGCGGACTGTCAGTCTATTTGCTCACCTGCCTGCCGCATCGTGTCGCCTCGGTAAGAGTATTCTCGAGGCACCAACGGCGGCCACCATTTCTAGTTCTCGCATGTCACAACACTCGCCAGGAATCTGCCGCGCACATGTAGTTCTGCTTGCATGTATGTTCAATCACGCTACTAGGTACTCTGTTCCGAAAAAGGAAGTGGTTCTGCGAACATTTCCCCGTGCCATGCTTTCGCTGTTTGCCGCTGTTCGATCGGAAATTCCACTCCTCTGTAAAAAGTGCTGTTTCACAACGTGAAAATTGATACTGCCAACACACCGAACCAATAAACATAGATATTTTATTTTTTTTTTCTCTAGTTCATTTTATTCGTTTTTAATCGCCACCATTAGTTAATGTGAGGTAACCGACTCAACTACGAACGATGCTGTTTCCGATGGTCGATAGTGTAATGCTCCTACAGGGTGCCACTTAAAGCAAGTCGGGTGGAAAAAAATTTGGTTGTTAACAGCCAACATTAGTAACCCTTTAATTGAAATCAGTTTTAAACTGCAGGCACCCTGCAGCCCGCAGTTATCGCGTGGAGCTACAATGCGGAGGCCGTAATCGTGGTAGACCTTGTAACGTATTCGGGGCCTGCTTCGCCCACACCGCCCAAGATGGGTTTGGTCAGCATCACTTGTGCTGTAGTTATCGACAGATAATCGTAACTCACATGTGCAAATGTTGGCTCGGTTACGTTTTGTCCAGTCTCGATTTCTCTCGAAACCTGGGGCGAGCGAATGATGATGATACATGCATACGAGCAAGAAAAATAAATCACTAGTATTAGTGACGATGACTATGGATTAAGTGCTTCTTAATCTTCATATAACTTCTTATCCAGACCTAGCACCAGTTGTAATTTGTTTTCTGCTCGCCAGAAGCCAACAGCCTCTAATGCGGTCGGTCTCTCTGGATACCATGTTTCAAACTACTTCTTTGTATCTCTACATGCCGAACAGTGAGTGAACAGTGGGGACACAAAATGACTTGATCGAGTCAATTGCTGCATCGTAAAACGTTTACAGTGTTTGGCATATCGGTAACATCAGTGTCCCCATCATCCCTTGAGCCATGGGGCATGTTCTTTGTTGTTTCGATGACTGGACCTCTGCATGGGATATACTGGCAATGGTACCAACGAAACACAGTTATCAGATCACATTCGGTCCATAGTGCACAGGCGGTTGAAGGGTACCGGGAGCGAGAACGATGCGCCTCTTCTCACCCAAGTGGAGACACTGGAGATGTCCATAAACCAAACCGACTGCTTCTGAAGTTTAGAATTTATTTAACTTAGAATGGCGCGATGTATTGGCACACATGCCGGAAGCGTGACTGACGGTTTAAATTTTTGCACTGACGTCATAAGGTTAATGTCTCCATCCACCACGTGGGATAGTTTTAACTGCTTACAATTCAAGTGGTCTAGATTCAATTTTGGTAGACGTGACGAAAAAAAAACCCGACTGAAAACAGGCATTGTAGAAAAAAAAGTAAAGTCAGTCTGAAAGAAAAAAATCAGCTGAACGAAATGTTTATGGTATGGAAATTTAGTGCTCATTTGACGCTCATTGAATGGTGTAACGCTAACGAGTTAAAGCCTCCGTCATTTCTTTGAAAAACTAGTAATCTTTGCTAGCTTAAGAAAACAGCTTGCAAAACAAGATTCAAATTTAGCATTATTAACTAACAAACAGTTTCTTGGTGATCAAAATAACTAATGGCTCACTAAATGCGCATAAAAAAAGTAAATTGGAAACTTTTGCCTCTGTGAAAATGTTTGGTTTTGTGCCAAGTAATCGGAAATTGCGTGAAGTGCTACTTTTCTCGTTTTATTCAAAGATAACGACGGCTGAAGCGCATCAAGAGTTAAGAAAAAGTTTAAGGAAATACTGCTCTAAGTAAAACAACTTGCCATGCTTATTCCCGTCGCTCTCAAAACGCCGAAATTCCGATATTGATGACTGTCAGCGTGAATAAAAGCCAAAAACTTTCGAAGATGCTGAAATGGAGTAGTTGCTTGATATGAATCCTGTTAAAAGCAGTAACAGCTTGCTTCGGTATTAGTAGTTACTCGCCAAGCCATTTTCTAGCGATTGCCTGTTTTAAGAAAGAATAAAAAATAAGGAACTTTGGTTCCATATGATATGAAACCAAGGGACGTTAGGCGTCGTGTTTTCGCCTGTGAACAAAAAAAATCGATGTTGAAAAAGTCAAGGTGCTCAGCCCTAAATTGAAAGATAATGTTATTTAAAGCATTTCTGTAGAGCATTTCGAATTTCTGAAAAATTGTTTTCAGGTTTCCCAAACGTGATTTACGAAAAAAAAAATTTTTTTAAACACGAAACCTTTTTTTGCACTTTTTTCAACTCTGTTCGATTTCCACATTTTTCCATATATTTTTTTTATTTTTGTGAGGTTGTTTTTGAATATTTTGCATAATTTGGCTCAGCATTGCATTTCGTTATTAGGCTCACAGAGCTCATTTAACATTATAGAAACTTAAATTTTTCCCATAATGTTTAGATAAAACCCTTCAAAACACAAACGCAAAATTTTTTTGATCAAAGCGGGATTTAAGACGATAATTTACATGAACAAAAATCCTTGATATCTTATCGGGGGGCTGGCATTTTTATATGCGATGGAAAACTATGCACTTTTACAAATATGTCAAACAACTGTTTCATTTGCGAGATAAAAAATAACAATGTTCAGAAAACAAATGCATTTTTGGATGGCGGATAACTTAGTAGAAGGTTTGAAAATTCGAGAAAATCTGCGAAAAAAGTTAGAACGAAAATTGTGATTTTAAGTGCCTTCTAATGGAAAACTTCATGTTGCTCGTGATATGTAGGAGATAAAAACATGATGTCTTCGATAAAGTTTCTTTTTTTAAGATAACCTAAAATTTTGTCGAAGACACCTTGCATATCTATCTTAATCTGATTAAAAAGTAATTTTTCTATCTCACTTATTGGTGGATTGATCAACCATCTTTCTACATTAGAAGTTTCATTTTTGAATTTCCTGAAACTTCTCCAATCAAACCTTATGGCTATAATCAACATTTGAATCACTATTCAATAATTCGCACAAAAACGGCAAAATAAAACACTGTGCAATGGAGATAATGAGCATTAGTGGAATTTTTGTGAAAATGCTTAGTTTCCCATCACATGTAAAAACGCCAATATCTCAGCCCTCCGATAAGATATTAGGGATCTTTTTTATGTAAATTTTCGTCTTGAATCCAGCATTGCAGTAAAAATTTCAGTTCTTGATCAAACATTTTCTTTATATGTGATTTGAAGAGTTTTAACTAAAAATTATGAGAAAAATTCACTCATTTGCGATGTTCAATGGGCTTGTGAGTCAAATAATTGCATGCAATGAATTCAAACTAAAATATTCAAAAACAACCGCACAAAAATAAAAAAAATGAAATAGTGGGAATCGAGCAGAATTGGAAAAAAGCAAAAGATTGGCTTTATATCTCGAAAAAGTAATTTTCTCATAAATCACTTCTGGGCAACCTGAAAATATTTTTTTAGAAAATTTAAATGTTCTACAAAAATTCTATAATTATTTTTTATAATAATAATTTCTATTAATGGCTGAGCACCTTGCCTTTTTCATCATCGTTTTTTGGGACATCCTAATAAATATCCATCCACTAGTAAAATGATTGGTTTGAACAGAAGCAGGCTCTCATATAGCTCAAATAGTGCATCCTAGGTTAACCAGGTAAACAATTCTGTCGACCGTGTTAGGGAAAGCGAACTTCAAACGACCAATCAGATTAATCGAAATCTGCGTTTCAAAAACGTTTGACTTTCTTTAATACATAGTACAGTTCTTTTCATAATTAAGGCTTAACAATTTTCAATTCAAAAACGTAATCGAAATTGTTTAGACCCACCAAAATTGGTTTTAGAACCGCATGCCTTCAGCATAACTATGCTCCATTATGATCCATTATTTATTCTCCAATTTTCAGAAATTGCAATTTTGTGAATAATTCACCTAAAAGTGAGAAGCGAATTTTACTTTCTTCATTTTTGCACATAAAAATTCATTTTGCTCGGCAAAGTTATAGCACATTCTATGAGAAACGGGTGTCAAAGACACCTTGCTTTTATATGCCTATTTAAATGGCCTTCGATGGAGTTTTCTATAGATTGCCACTGCAAATCTTTTTGGCGTGGGACTACGTCTTTGTTTTCTATACTGGGATGCATTCTATAAAATAGGAAACGAAACTGGCAAATGTTACGTCAGATTTCAAACGATAATAACAGCATAACCACATGATGGATAATAATAACCAATATATTGTTGGATAGATAAAACGTGTAACAATTTTTTAACGCGCTAGCCATCATTATTATTTCACTGCTCAACGGTGAAAATTGATAAAAAGTTACAAGAAAATTTACGCGAACAATGAACCAATCACACGCGAGCATTCCTAGCACAGACGATGGTGCTTATTACGGGAGTCACTTCACGGTGAAATCAGAGTGAAGTGAATGAAGTCCTATTACAGGACTCACGTAAGTTAGAAAAACGTCGCAAGGTGACATCTGCCGTGAAATCTGGGTTATTATGAGTGAAGTGGAAACGGAAAAAGCGACGTTTTGCGTGGAATTATTTCACGACCATTTTGAACAGTGAAATAATTCCACGAAGATGCCATAAGTCTTAAAGTTGATTGATTTGTGATCTAATGGTAAATATTGGATTTATTTTTCAGTAACGAAACGAATCCGAATTTGATCCGTGCCTTAAAGCGGTAAAATTTTCATTTTTTTGCCCGATGAAAAAAATGCAAACTAGTTCAGGAAATTTTCGATACCGAAAAAACATTTTTTTTTGATGCCCAATGTCTTAGAAATGCAGAACACGTCAAGATCTGGTGTTATCTAAAAAAACGAAAAAAAACGACTTTCTTAGACTTAGAGACTTTTGAGCTGTGAAACAATCTCATTTCACTTGTCCTATTCTCAATTTCACTTCACTGTCAATCTCACTCCACGGAGGTGATTTTTGTCACCTCACTTGAGGTGGAATCGGGAATAGGTCTAAAAAAGTGAAGTGAGCGTGAGAGTGAAATATATTTCACCGTGAAGTGACTCCCGTAATAAGCACCGATGTGAATGGACACCAACCATTCCCTGTGATATTTTCTGTTTCATTATCAAAAAAAAAAAAAAAAAGGGACAGAGTTCCCCCGTCCCAACAGGTCAATTTAAGTTTGCTTCCATGAACTTAGACTAATTTGAAGTCTCGAAGGTAAAAATCTTTCGAAAAGTTTTAAAACAAGCCTTTTACTTGAACAATTTCTAAACCTGCTGTCAGAGCATAATAAAAACTGATGTCTTGAAAGAAAACATGCTGGTCAAAGCAACAATACCGTACATACAACATGAAAACACTATGGAAAACAGGAAAAAACGCATATTTTCTAACTTAACCAATCTGCTAATCCATGGAATGGATTCTTCTTAGTTCACTTTAGATTTCTCATAAAGTAGAATCCTCAAAAACTCACTTGAAAGCTCTAAATTTGATATTATAGTCGGGCATCTGCACTCGAAAACTGATTTAATTCAATCACCTACTTCAGAAAACAAAATCCGCGCATCGATCTATACGGGACTCGTTCAGCAGCCAACCAAAGTTTCTTTCATCACTAGCGGACGACTTTTTATTTTAATCACTAAACAAAACCACTCACTACACCAAGAATACTTTGATCTTTGAAATGTTCACCTCAAATTTCCAAAAACAAACTTGAATTAGCAGAAATATATGAGATAAATTTCTACAATTCCTAAATTTCAACTGTATGTATTTTCATCTGTTTTCACTGCGTTGAAGAAAATCCAACGTTACCAAATCAGTTTCTGTTAATACGAATCATACTGAAAATGTTGAACTATTCCGACATAATTGACATAAATCGAGAGCACTGCAGTGGTTGCCTAGGTTCCCAATTTTGCACGTAAACAACTGCAGCGGATATCTAGGTAACCTGCTACGACGGGCTGCGGCTACGTTCATTCATGATAACGTGATTCATTCATGATTAACAGTGTGATGAATATGGGGGCGTCGTGAGATGAATAATTGAGCAATGATTCAAGTTTTGAGATGGATATGGAAGCGTTGTAAAAAATGGTTTGTTTTACAAAATTCAGGATAAATCTAGCTAATTTTACTAAATATACAATGCTGAACGATTCCATAAGAGCACGTGAGCGAATTTTGTTTACCTGTTCAATGATTGCGTGAAAATTTGGTGTTTACTCCGTGCATTCTTCGCCTAATGAGATGAATAATGGAGCAGTTCCCTTATATTTTGACCAAAAAAATTAAAGTATGATAAAAGACGAAACAAAAGAAATGGTGACTGAAAACTAATGAATATTTAACTAAAATATTATCTTTATCTTATCTATATTTATTTACTCCCAGTTTTGAACGGGTTACGGAAGTTTGATCTATCATATTATATAGGTACGACGGAAGAACATGTTACTGGAGCTCGAACAGAATGTGTTGCATATTTCCCACTTTCATTATCCCCAGCTCGGCACTGCCAATTCCCATCAGAACTCCGGACAAGATTGTTCATCTTGGATTGGTTTATTTTCTCCGTTGATTTAGTTTTACGAGCGCAAGCAAGAACAAATATTTGCAAGACTAGTTGGCTATTTAGGTTTCTGGAATGGAGCTATCCTTCGCCACATGACTACGAGAATCGATGGACCAAGACATCGGCACCAATATCCAATATGGCAAACTGGGAAGAGCATTTGGTAAATGCTGCAACGCAGCTTGAACACTAGAATCAAGGATCCTTGAACAAATATTTGTAAATAAGAAGAGTTTAGGAATTTCAAGCTTGGAGATAAAAACTCTACTTAGCAATCCTTAGCTTGCCTGTAAACGCTATCGTTTCCATACCGAACCACCGAACAGTTCACTGACCAGACTGTGATCAGCATAACTATTCCAAAGGAATTTTAATGCAACCTTCCCCCTCTTCACTGTGCAGCTGCTGCTGTGTGAAATATCGTATGGCGCCCCATTCCCGTTGCAGTACACAATGTCGCAGCCCGGAGAGCATTCCCAGCGCACCGAATCATATTTCCATAATCTCATGCACGAGCAATGGGGTGGCGTTGTTCGTACAGACAAAAATTTCACGATGGCAGATTTCGCTTCGTCCGCGCAAGGCTTTCGGGGAGAACGTTCCGAAAGCTATAGGCTTAGCACACACCACACAGACGATTTTTTCCAATGCAAAGCAGAACAACGAGAAACGCCTTGGAATGTCGGTACGCACTGCGCTCTACAGCTAGCCAGTGAGAGGTTCCGGCCCACTTGGACGGGTTGAAGTATTGGCATTTAAATTGGAGAGACGTAAAATATGGTTCACAGATTTCAGGCAGGGGAAATGTTAGTTTTCATCCCCATTGATTTTTCTTTTCGCTTTCAACCTATGATTTTTACTTAATCCATTTTAATCCCCCGTTGCTTCCCCAGACCAGCAATAATCATCTCGGATGATGCATGCTAAGTACCAGACATGCAAACCACAGGTGCAACAGGGATTCCGTGTATATTTCAAATCTGTCCCAGCTGAACTCAGTCATACAATGTGTAAATTGCCGTTGTACCTCGACGTTGTCGACATTATGCTCGAGTTTGATAGCGTACCAGATTACCAGTAGGTAGGTGAGAGGAGGCCGAAGGGGTGAAATGGAGGAAAGTCACCAAGTGGAGTACAATCCGCGGTCTACGTTGCATCCGAGTGGAAATTGCATGTCATGGGATCCAGGCAGAAATATCTTCGCTTTCGTGGTGTTGCACCGTGCGGTCGATTTATTGTCGGTGTTTTCGGTACTTCCACCGGTGTAATTTTAATGCTGAATAAGGTAGCGATGATATGCAATTGTGCGGAGGGGTAGGATGCCCGGCATGGAGAACAAATTGTTGCGCGTTGTGTGTAACGGTTTGGTGGTTACCAGGTAGCTGGACTGCATTTTGGCTGATATAGAATGTACATTCCTATTACTTACGATGATTTATGGGAAAGAGCGTTTGAATGTTTTATAGGTTTTATGTTAAAACAATAATCCGGCCAAAAACACGGTTTCCTGTAAGACAGCCCTTAGATTGGACCAAACTTTTAATTATAATCTGACACTGATTAGCATGAGATTTGTTCCAGTTCTAAATATAGTGGAGATACTTCCAAAACCAAATATCCTTTTCCCAAGAGCAAAAAGTAATTTGCGTGGGACGAATATCCCAGAAAACACGAACCCTTGTACAAACCTCCAAGTGAGCTCGAATTTCAACCGAGTAGCTTCGACATATTTTTTTTTTATTCAGTGGACACTTGAATAGCCTTTCATCGCCTTCCTAATGGCACCCACCAGACCACCGAAGAACAGCGACCGAGACAGGGACGGGAAGGGAAAACATGCAGAAGGTAGCAGGTGACCACGTGTGACCATCATCCCGCAAAGGTTACCGGCTCCGTCCCGGTGCTCGTCGGCGTCGTCATGCTGTCTGGGACGGGTGTAAATGAATGTTGCAGGTCAGCAGCACAGTGCCCCACTCTCGCGAGGGTAGTTCAACCAACTTCAGTTTCGGTCCAGACTGGCTGGGTGGGTGGGTTGCGAGTGGGAGGCAGACAAAAAGGAAAATAGGGAGATTTGCTGAGGGAGAACAAAGAACCTCCACAATTGGTTTTCTAGGTCAGACTCCGGCTTTGGTGGGTGAACTCGAGAGAATAGAGAACCACTAGTTTAAGTGTATGTGTGCACCGTGTGTGTGGCCGTGCTCGTGAAATGGAATGTGTTTATTATAATGTTTCATTATGACATCTTTATTTTATCACGTAGCTCTTTTATTTTGCCTTGTGTTGTTTCGCTGGAACGTTCGTTGCTGGGTGAATTCTGCGGAATATGCTCTAGAAATATGTTTGCAAATGCTAGAGAGTTATGTTGACAGTGCTGTTTTCTCTGTTTATGGTACTTTTATATTAGTTTAATGCTTTTGTTCGTCAGCACAAGTGTACTGTTGGGGATTCACGCTACACACTAATGAGACAGACGAATATTTGCACAGAACATATTAGAAATTCGTGTGATAAGAATTTTTAACCTTGAAAGTTAGTTATGACACACTTGAAGACCAAATCATTTGTTGAATGATGTTTTCGAGAATATTTTGTTAATTATTCCACCTTTTAATTACTTGATGACTCCGTAATAAACTGATGAAGATTTTTGTTATTCAGATGATTTCATGGTTTCTATTATAATTTTAACATTTACTGATTGATTGGTATGATATTTTATTGAACCAATAATAATCAAATCAAATGATTTGCGGTTCCTTTTTATTTTGCGAATTGTTTGCATCCGAGATTTTCTGATATATGAAACAAAACTGTTTATACAGTTCAAAATTTTTTTTTTAAATAGTCACATGTTCTTAGATTTTGGCTTTGTGATTTGAATATGTGAAAATAGACGAGGAGATGCTACGATTTTGGAACTGAAGAGCCTAGGATTTCCAAGCTTATGAAATTTTAGATTAGACTCTGGTTTCTATGATTTTTCGATATTGGCATTCCGGAATTAAAGGATTTTAACATTTTGGAGTTGGAAGGTTTTATGAAGCTTGGTTTTAAAATTTTGAGGCATACAAAAATCATTTTTTTAGACTTTCGTGCTTCATAAAATTTCAAGTTTGCTTTATTTGATCTATTACTTGAGGTATTATAGGTTTTGTAATTCTATTATCCTGAATTTTAGAAATTCTTAACTCCAGGAATTCAAGAGTCTTCAGATTGCAATATTTTTTTGATTTCAGATAACATGGAGCTCATCTAAATTGCATCTCATCGCATACGGATATTCTTTTTACACAATCAAAAAGTAAATTGATGTGTTCTCACGCTTTTTTTATTACATACAAATAAAGCGTTATAATCCTGAAGTTTTGGTAACATATTAGAATTTATTTGCATTATGAACATTTTTGGATCATAACACCGTGGATTTCAGTATCAGTGGTGTATTAATATTCAACAGAATTTATGGATTCGCGACATAAGAATTTTAGAGTTTTGTGCTAGTATGACTATGAGTTTCTGATAACATTTTGTATATTCAAAAATTCAAAATTTTAAGACTTAAAAATTTGAGTTTGTAGAGTTTTGAAACCTGCAAGATCCAGTATTAAAAAATACTTCGAACCTGTTTGCATGCGCTTTTTAGCATGTAAAAGTTTCAAACTGTTTGAATTTTGGAGTTCTAAGAATCCAAAATATTAAATGTAATTACAAAAAGTTACCGAAAATTTTAAGATTGACGGATTTCGCGCCAACTCGACCAGCACACTTTAGAATCCAATAAAACTATGTGAGTGTGTAGACCTTACTTTATTAAGTAATTATATCTAGACTAACATTTAAAAAAGCCTGAAGTGTTTTTATTCATCGATATATCTGAATAGACGACAAGAATATGACAAGAGATGGAGAGAAGGTTTCAGGTGACAACTTTTAAGAAATTGAATTCATACAATTTCTTTTTTTTTGTTCATCTATAATTTATTTGACACGGCACAAATACAATTTAATGTTTAACGGCGCCAATTATATCTGGTAGCTTACTTTCTAAAGTATCTTAATAACTAAAAGCAAATTTTTTATCCTCGCTGCCGACTACGAGCTGAAACTAAATGTAACTTAAAGTTATAATATTTTGCATTAAAAGCACTGGTTTACTGTATGATGGTGTTCATTGCCATAGGTAAGCACATGTTTCGCTGCTGGGCCAAGATATTACGGACTGGCATATTGGGTTGTCTCCCTCGGGCCTTGAGAGTATCGTGCGGGTCTGGATTTCAGGAAAACGTATATAAGGGACATGTAGGATAGGTCACGGCTCGCCAAGACATCACGAACAGGAACAGCCGACTGTCTACCTTCGGCCTGCAGGGAAGCTAAAGCTATTAATTTAGACCTGGCGTCACGGTGTACAGGGCATGACCAAACAACGTGCTTTATGTCGTGATAACCTTCACCACAGGCACAGATACCACTTTCCCCGAGCCCAACACGACGGAGATGCGCGTCAAATCTATAGTGATTGGACATAAGCCGGGACATCACGCAAATGAAATCCCGACCTACATCCAACCCCTTGAACCACGGGTTCGTCGACACCTTGGGGATTATGGAATGTAACCACCTTCCCAGTTCCCCTCTGGTCCAAGCATTTTGCCAACTGATGATCGTATTCTGACGTACAAGTGCGAAAAATTCATTAAAGGCAATTGGTCTTTCATAAATTCCACCGTTTGTTGCGCCCACCTTAGCCAAAGAGTCCGCTTTCTCATTGCCCGGTATCGAGCAGTGAGAAGGGACCCACGCTAAGGTAATCTGATACGATTTTTCGGATAAAGCACTCAGATGTTCCCGTATTTTCCCCAGAAAATACGGAGAGTGCTTAACATCTTCCATCGATCGGAGAGCCTCAATGGAACTGAGACTGTCCGTAAAGATGAAATAATGGTCCGTGGGCATTTTTTCGATAATCCCTAGGGTGTACTGAATTGCAGCCAATTCTGCGACGTAAACAGAAGCAGGATTATCAAGCTTATGGGAGACGGTTAAATTGTTATTGAAAATACCGAAGCCAGTGGACCCATCAAGAAGTGATCCGTCAGTGTAGAACATATTGTCGCAGTTGATGTTTCGATATTTATTGGAAAAAATTTTGGGGATCTGCTGCACGCGTAAATGATCCGGGATTCCACGAGTTTCTTCTATCATGGATGTATCGAAAAACACAGTAGAATCAGAAGTATTTGATAAGTCGACACGATTTGGAATATTCGAAGAAGGGTTAATATTATGGGACATATGATTGAAATACAATGTCATAAAACGGGTTTGAGGATTAAGTTCGATTAACCTTTCAAAATTTTCAATCACAGGACGGTTCAAGACCTCACATTTGATAAGAATGCGAGAAGACAGGCTCCAGAAGCGGTTTTTCAATGGTAGTACTCCAGCTAACTCCTCCAAACTCATCGTATGGGTCGACTGCATGCAACCCAAGGCGATACGCAAACAACGATATTGTATTCGCTTCAGTTTGATCAAATGTGTGTTTGCTGCGGAGCGGAAGCAGAAACACCCGTACTCAATAACAGACAGTATCGTTGTTTGGTAAAGCCTTATAAGGTCTCCTGGGTGGGCACCCCACCATTGTCCGGTTATTGTACGAAGAAAATTCACTCTTTGTTGACATTTTTTCATCAGATAACTCACGTGACAACCCCAGGTGCCTTTAGAGTCGAACCAGACACCAAGATATTTGTGTACCAAAACCTGAGAAATCGTTTTACCCATTAATTGTGTTTGAAGCTGAGCATGCTTCCTAGAAAAAACTACTATCTCAGTCTTCTCCGGAGAGAATTCGATACCTAGCTGTAAAGCCCAAGCAGACAAATTGTCCAAGGTATCTTGCAATGGTCCTTGCAAATCGGCAGCTTTGGCTTCTGTAACAGAGATTACACTGTCGTCTGCAAGTTGTCTTATCGTGCATGAATTTGCCAGACATTCGTCGATGTCATTTACATAAAAGTTGTAAAGAAGGGGGCTTAAACATGAGCCCTGGGGAAGACCCATGTAGCTAATGCGAAAAGTTGCCAAATCGCCGTGCGTAAAATGCATGTGCTTTTCGGACAACAAATTGTGCAAAAAATTGTTTAAAATTGGAGAAAATCCTTGTCGGTGAAGTTTACCCGAAAGAATGTCAATAGAAACGGAATCAAAAGCCCCCTTAATGTCCAAGAACGCAGACGCCATTTGTTCTTTGCGAGCATACGCCAGCTGAATATCTGTTGAAAGTAACGCAAGACAATCATTCGTCCCTTTGGCACGGCGGAAGCCAAACTGAGTATCTGATAGTAGACCATTTGATTCGACCCAGTGGTCTAAGCGACGGAGTATCATTTTTTCCATCAATTTCCGGATACAGGATAGCATTGCAATCGGCCTATAAGAGTTGTGATCAGAAGCTGGTTTCCCTGGTTTTTGGATGGCGATCACCTTCACTTGCCTCCAATCCTGCGGTACAATGTTTTGCTCCAGGAACTTATTGAACAAGTTCAACAAGCGCCTCTTGGCATTGCCGGGTAGATTCTTCAACAAGTTGAATTTGATTCTATCTAACCCAGGCGCGTTATTGTTACAGGACAGGAGGGCAACTGAAAATTCTGCCATCGTAAAAGGTGATTCTATCGCGTCGTGGCCCGGAGACGCATCGCGAACAATGTTTTGCTCAGGAACAGAGTCCGGACATACTTTCCTGGCAAAATCAAATATCCACCGACTTGAGGACTCCTCGCTTTCGTTGACCGTTACGCGATTCCGCATTCTTCGGGCTGTGTTCCAAAGAGTACTCATCGATGTCTCCCTCGACGTCTCGTTCACGAACCGACGCCAATATCCGCGTTTCTTTGCTTTAGCCAGGCTTTTAAGCTTGGTATTAAGCTCCGAATACCGTATATAGTCGTCGGGTATACCTCTCTTCTGGAAGGCCAAAAACGCGTTGGATCTTTGCGTGTAGACATCGGAGCACTCTTTGTCCCACCACTGAGTTGGAGGCCGCTCTTTGATCGCCGGGATATTTCTTCGTTTGGGCTTGCAACGCGGCGTCGAGAATCAAGCCCGCGAGGAGATTGTATTCTTCAAGTGGTGGATGATGTTGAATCGACTCGACCGCTTTTGAAATCATTTCCTCGTATAACTTCCAATCGACATTCCGTGTGAGGTCATACGGAATGTCAATTGGTCGCATGCGAGTTGACCCGTTATTAATTGAAATAAGAATAGGCAAATGGTCGCTACCGTGAGGATCGAGGATTACCTTCCATGTGCAATCCAACCGAAGCTACGTCGAACATAAGGATAGATCCAAAGCGCTTGGGCGCGCTGGAGGTTTCGGGATACGTGTCATTTCACCGTCATGTCGAAGTCATCGCAAAGGTTATAGATTAAAAAGGAGCGGTTATCATTGTAAGGGGAGCCCCAAGCCACACCATGAGAGTTGAAGTCTCCCAAAATCAAACGTGGCGAGGGAAGAAGTTCGATTAAATCAAAGAGCAACCGTTGCCCAACCTGTGCTCTGGGAGGAATATATATTGAGGCAATACAAAGCACTTTACCTTGTATTTTCATTTGACATGCGACAACTTCGATGCCTGGAATCGAGGGGAGGTTAATACGATAGAAAGAATAGCACTTTTTAATCCCTAAAAGTACTCCTCCATATGGGGTGTCTCGATCAAGGCGAATAATATTAAAATCATGGAAGTTGAGATCAATATTTGAAGTAAGCCAAGTTTCACAAAGGGAAAATGCATCGCATTTGTTTCTATTTATTAAAACTTTAAATGAATCAATTTTTGGTAAAATACTTCTACAATTCCACTGTAAGACAGAGATAGAATCCTTCGTATACGCAGATGAATTAGGCATCGAAGGATACAATCGCTGCAAGGAGGGGCTTTTGGGCAGTCAACTGCTTCAAAAATGATCTAACTGTTGGGAGGAATGCTGTAAGAAAAATTTTAATTGGATCGGGTACATTGAAAGTTTCAAAAATCCAGTCCACAATGTCAGAAAATTTCACTAATCCAGAGTTTGTTTCATCAACTGGGAGTGCAAAAGGAACAATTGGGGCTTTAGATGTTCCTGGCAGTGCTGGGAACTCCTTCTGGGACTTTAAATTTGCAAGCCCAGGAGGAGTTTGCTTCGGTTTTTCCGCAGCACTGTTTGGTTTGTTTGTAACTTTCATTTCACTTTGGGAAATCTTAGGACCTTTTCGGGGAAGTTTAGGAGAGGAAATATTTTTCCTCTTTCTAGACGCCCCAGGATTGGCATAAGTTGTTCCCGCTGGTGAATCGTCAGAATCGGTTTCATCAGAGAACAACAGATCAAAGGGGTTCGATGTTATGGTAGAAGTGGTCACGGTCTTCTTCAGCATCTCAGCGTAAGATCGCTTTGAACGCTCCTTAAGTGACCGCTTGATTTTATCTCTGCGCTGCATGTACACCGGGCATGTGGAGGGCTCATGCTGATTTTCCCCGCAGTGAATACATTTTTCAGCATTTACACTGCAAGAATCGTCCGCATGAGTTTCTCCACACTTGCTACATCGTGCCTTATTGCAGCAGTAGGCGGCTGTGTGGCCTAGCTGCTTGCAATTGGTGCAATTCATAACACGGGGTACATACAATCGCACAGGCAGACGAACCCGATCGATCGAGACGTGGCTAGGGAGAGCAGATCCGGCAAACGTAACACGAAACGAGTCTGACGGAGTGTACACTTTTGTGCCGTTGACAAGAGACACAGACCGCAATTGCTTGCAAACTTTTACTTTTACGTCGTGACACAAAGCATTTTTGAAGCAGCCAAAACCGCTTGCCAAGATACACTCGACCGACAGACTCGAATCGGTTATGACACCGTCGATCCGTCTCGTGCGGGTATATAAACGCGATACTCGCGTGTGAAAAGCTCGGAGCGAGCAATAGCGTTGGCCTGTTCCAGGTCGCTGACCACGACACGGAGCTTGTTGGTTCTGACCTTGGAGATTTCGGTCACGGTCTTGTACCCCTCCGTCAGGTCTTTCGAAATCTGCAGGATGTTTAACGGTTTCGATTTCCTGCTTTTGGCCGAAAGAAAACAGTAAAGCTGCCCTGAGATCCGTTCGGGTAAAGCCTGGGGCGAGGGGGGACTGGAGAATTAACAGAGGAAGGGTTGGCAGGAGGGACAGGGTCGGAGGGGTTCGGGGATGGTGGCACGGGAGGCAAGGGATCTACATCCATCGCGCTAAATCTAGCGCACTAGCGCCGACAGAACACGTACCTCTTTACTTCTCCTTTCAGCAGGGTTGGTTGTCCGAACGGTCGAAGCTGCAGCCGTTACAGCCAGCAGCACCAATACAGCAGCTCCAAACAGCCACCAGCAGTGAGCCGGGTGTGTGATCACTCAGCACAGCGACACAACTCGCTGTCAACTGTTGGCTTCTTCTTTTTCCTCCTTTGTGTTGAGATTCTCGTCCACTGCTGTAGCACAAATCACTTAGCAGCCAAATCGGCTTACGCACCAGCAAACAGCCACGATGCGAAACAGTTGCACAAAGGCGGGCGACCTTGAACCTTCACTCGACCAGGCAAACAATGCCAACACTTGCTCGCGCGTCTTTTGTTTTATATTCTATCGGAGCGATCACCAAACACATCCGATACTGATGCGTGTTCGGCACAGAATGATACAATTTCTTAAAAGTCATCATTTGAAACCTTTTCCATCTGAAAATATTGAAAAATAAAAATTTTGGTTTTGCACACAAACTTAATGGTATTTTCGTTTAAAATTAGATGACAGACAGAATTACACCAAAAAAGAATCCATCCTATCATTCGATAATAGAATAATTTGAGCCGAAGGCCGACGAAATTATGAATTACTATACAATAAATGAACAAGAAAATATTAACTCTGAAATTAAATATTAAACTTGTCCTCAGAAGGACAGTTTGCTGTTTAACTTAGTATCGGATATGATGCTCATCGCATCTCTATGATATCTCCGACAGTGGAAATCAGGTACTCTCCTGATAACACAGTGGAGGCTGCACCGCTGATGCTGCCGCTACCGCACAAAGACAGCTTTCTACTGATTAGTTAGAACCGTCCTAGTAGCCATCCACTTGTAAACTGATTTGCTTGAAAAGAAGTAGGTTCTTATATAGCCCGAAGAGTGCCTTCTCGGTTTGCTAGGTATATAATTCTGTCGACCGTGCTAAGGAAAGCAAACATCAGAGGTTCAAATCTGCGTTTCAACAAGGCTTGACAATTTTCAATAGTACAATAGCTCGATTAATCAAAATACAATTTTCTGCATTAGAGGGTATGTATAGATGATTTTCTAATCGATTGCTGAATAAACAAAAAAATCCATTGAAAATCGAACCGGCATTTGAAATTGGACATATTTTTCCCTTTTTCCGTTTTTAGATTTTTATGTTACACCCTTTAAGCGCACTTTCTGAGAGACGTAATTCTACGTCAAAATGACAAGAGTTAGAGAAACGTTTTCAATAGATTACTTGGAGGAAATTGTCTGAAATTTTATAAAAAAATATTCCCACTTTTCTCTATTTTCGATTAGATATATCGATTTATAAGGAAACCTTCAGCCCTATTCAAATGTTAGTCTAGATATTTCCTGGAAAATGAAAAATACAAAGTTGTTAAAATAATCTTTCGATTGCTGCAGTTTAGATTTTTGTACAACGCATTCAAGATGTTAAAATGCTCGTTAAAAGTTCAAAAGTTTAGATAATGGAATTACACATATTTGTTTGGCTGTTGAAGGATTTAATATTCCTTCATATGTTTTATGATTGTTGATATGATAACAATTAGCATTTTTGAAACACCTGAATTTACATGAATTCTACGAGCTTAGAAATTTAACCTTTTGTTAGACAATTCTAAGAACTTGAGAATGCAAGTAAGTGCTTCAAGTTTTTCAACGTTTATAAATGAGTAATTCCATACGAAATGTACATACACTTGGACACGAACTCCACGGATGTTGTTTAAAGTTGAGAGAATTATTTATCTACTGTCACTTCAGAAAAATCCCGATTTTAGAATACCCGTCGCTGTGGGACTCCCCACTTTGGTGCAAAATAACGTATTTTTCGTTCGAATCCTCTTGTTTTTTTCTGGGACAGTTTTTAGACATATGGCGTCCACAAAATACTGGAATAAACTCAGGAAAAATATAAGTTTTAACCGGCAGTGTTGCCACTAAGGGTCTGCGAAATTTCACTATGTTTCGAGTTTCTCGAAATTTATCGACATTGTTCACTTATTTTTGACGTAGAACTACGTCTTACGGCGACAAATATAGGGGTATTAATTAAAAAACCGAAAACATCAAAGGCGTCCCACGGTGCACCCACAGACCGTTATAATAAAAAAAGGTACCAAGAGATCTGAGTATACCATCCGATTCGTTATGAAGTCCTGAATCGCTGGTCAAAATTTCAAAATCGTCGTACGGTTGTAGAGTCCCCCGTACTGCCCATAATTCAAAAATTGGCTAATATGCCATTTTTACCAAAATAGAGAAAACAGTTTCTCGTGATGGTACACACCCTAAACAAGGTCCCTACGGAAGCCGATTGTCAAAAAATGCATTTGGGAAGGTAGCAAACGTGAAACAATTTTGGCTAATATCCAAAATAATTGAGAATTTGGCTAATATCCAATATCCAATATGAACCTGTGGCATATTCACGAACCAGTGTATTATTACTGAACTGAACTGTTTCTTCTTGGTTATTGGTTATTGGCGACAGGTGAGCGATCGTAAGGCCCTTCCATCAAATTTGACTTTTTCACGAAGAATATTTGATGCTACAAGAATTTATTTGTTGTACTGCGAAACCCAATAATCAAAACGTGTGACTGTTCCCTGCTGTCATGAATCTTTACATTTAATAAAATGATATTTAGCTCTTTGATTAGGAGTAGTATCAATAAAGAGAAGATGCAGATTTCATTTTGGATTTGATGAGAAAAAAGAGGAAAGTGGATTGTGAGATTACCATGAATAGTAATATTTTCGTTATATTATTATATTGCTGCACGTAACAATTGTCTCGTCGTCCTTTTCATCCTCACTTGCGCTTCCGTGTTGTTTTATTGAATTTAAAACCATTTTCATCACCAACGAGTACGATATAATTCACATCGTATGGATATTAGCCAAATTGCATACCGTTTTGTCAACTGACCTTTCGTTTATAATTGAAAAAAACCGCTACTGTTTGAAAATTACGAGGTGGATAGAATTTTTCTACAGATTTCTCTGTTTCAACTCAATGGCAAGGTTCCAGCATATATGAAGGGTGATATACTCAATAAAAAAGTTGTCATGAACAGTTGAAATATGTTGTACCGACAAAAAACTTTCAAATACGTTTTTCTCGATTTGATACCTATGGCCAGTGCTGATAAAGGTCATTTTCCCCACCAAAATTCTTCGAAAATTATAGCCAATCATTTTCAATTTTCACTTCCAATGATCGCAGCACTCTTTCAGATACACTAGATTTTCGTCCTAGTAACGTGCTGTTATACTCTGATGAAATAGATCGCGCGCATCGTTCACGGTTACGGAATAAAATTTGACGACAAATCCAACCAAATGATCTTCACTTCAAAGCGAAAAAGAAAAACAAACAGACCACTCAACCAAAATGAACCTCACCGAAACATTTTTTCTTTGACACTGACCGATGCCTTGACAATCTTCTTTAACTGATGAACTGATTTTGTTGTCTTGCTTTCATCGCATGAAATATAATGAGGTGTTTTGACAGTTCACTTCCATGCAAAAAGCGGGAAGGGAGAACTCTGAAAGGATTGTAAAAAAATAACGTTTATGGATGCTTTTTTTCACTTTCACTCAAGAGTGTCAACAAATATCAGCCCTGATCTGCGGTGCATTTCACAGTTGGTTTCTTGAGCATGGCAGAAGAGGAAAAGAGATTGGGAGAAAAAAAATAGACTGCGTTGCTCGTGCCGCTCGTGCCGCTCGTGCCGGTCGAATTTACTCTGGTGGAATTCGTTTTCGCAGTGTAGCTACACGAGGAGGTTTTTCTTCTCCTTCCGGACTACTAGCCACCGGACACTGTTGTGTATTTCTGCGTTTTCTCTGTAGAGTGATTCACCTCTCTTGTTTCTATCAGATGTGGGGTGAGCTGGAGATGTGTTTGTCTCTCTATAAGCTGTTGAGACACTTTGGAGCGGATAAAGAAGTAGTGTGGTGAAAGCAAAAATGCACCGTACGACGATTTTGAAATTTTGACCAGAGATTTAGGACGTCTTAACGAATCTAATAGTATACTCAGATCCTTAGGTGCATTTTTTATAATAACGGTCTATTGGAGCACCATGCCCACCTTCAGATACTTGAAACTCAGTCGGTTGCTAACGGATTTTCTTCATTCTTACAGCAACTGATTGGAAAATTAGCGTCCACCAAAATGCGGAAAATTGTGGGTGTTGTGATGTTAACTATTGTACTATTGAAAAATGTAGAGCCTCTTTGAACGCATGTTCCGACCAATCAGAGCTATAACGATGCCGACGCTAAAGTATACAAACGATTTGACTTTATAACCGTTTGTTGTTGTTGTTATTGATTAACTCGCTGTAGTCCACAAATACACGCTTACCGGGAGTTTGACTTTAAGTAGTCACGTCTCGTCGTAATCCAGTTAGTCTTGAGGTACGATGCTGGCCTAAAAAGCCAGTCGTCGTAGGTTCAAGTCTCGGCTCGAGAGAGACTGCTAGTGTCAGTAGGATCGTAGTCTAGCCCCGCAAATGTAGCGGAACGGCCAAGGCTTTGCTTTACTTTTTAGGCACGGATGAAAGCATGTTGATGCAGAAATACCAGTATCATTTGTATAGCCCATTACTGCAGATGTTTGACTTACTGGAAACTGGCTCGACCCGCAACCGGCAGAGCAGCAGCTGATTTGGGCGCAGCAAGGCAGAGCTGGCGACTCATTTGATCACACACAGCGATTCACAGCAAACGGACCAACCGACGAACCGCAGCACTGCATAGCATTGCAGAACATGTCCGGACATGCTAGTAGTTTTATCCGGATCTGTCGCGTCGCGTTTATTTCAACGTTTATTTGTACCAGTAGTGTGTGTTATGATCGTTATGTCTTGTTTGCTTGCCTTCGAAAGCATCGCTTCTCTTCAAGATTACCAATCAATTGAAAAAAATGAGTTGAAAAAGATTTATCGCTGAAATTTACCTCTTCACACCATTGAATTGATTAACCCCAATCGAGTGTATTTTCAAACCTATTGCAAAAACTACGTTGCCATAAAACAGGCTGTCGTAATTTTACGTTGACCTTGCGGTCGTGTCTTATAAACAACCCGTTTTACTATTTAATATAATAACAACTTATTTTAATCGGTTTCTCAGCTGTAATGAATTCTAATTTAGGTCCGGAGTAGGTTCGAAGTTCAAGTCCGCATTAAATTTCGTACACATTTTGTAATTGAGTAAGCTCCAAATTTCTCCTAATCCCTTTTCTAATGCAAATCAATTAAAAAATATACTTTAATTCAATATATTGTAATTGTGTTATAATGTATTTCAAGAAAAATTTTGTTTTAAATTAGATTGTTTCGTCGTACTTTTTGGAAAATTTGACGTAAAAAAACACTTATCACCCTGAGGTAATCTCGAGATATAACATTTTCAAATTTTACTCTGCTTATCAAACAATCATAATTATTTGAAAATGTCTGTTAACTATCTCACCCAAAAAATATTTTTAATGGTTATTAGGAAATCAAAAAATCTTTTCTTTTTGCCTTTCTCCTAGAAAGGTATAGCAATCACTGGAAAAACCAAAGGTATAAAAGTGCTCCAAAGGGTCGAATCTCGTATATCAATCGACTTAGTTTGACGAGCTGAGCATTTTCTGTATGTGTGTGTGTGTGTGTATGTGTGTGTGTATGTAACGCTCTCCCAATCTCACTCGATTTTCTCAGAGATGGCTGGACCGATCTTCATGAAATTAATTGCAAATGAGAGGTCTAGTTGCCCCATAAGACCCTATTGAATTTCATTGCAATCGGATTTTTAGTTTAGAGGTTATGTTCAAAAATGTGAAAATCACGAATCATCAATATCTCATAAACTACTTAACCGATTAGAACAAAATTGGTTTTAAATGAACGAGCTACCTAAAAAACCCTTAACTTTTGAGTTTCATGAAGATTGAACTTGTGGTTCAGAAGTTATTCAAAGAAACCTGTTTCTGGAGAGTGTTTAATCTCACTCATGTTTCTCAGAGATGGCTGAACCGATTTCCACAAAATCAGTGTCATTTGGAAGGTCTAGGTACCCCATAAGACGTTATTGATTTTTTTTTTGCAATCGGACTATTACTTTGCCTGTTATGTTTAAAAATGTGAAAACCAGCTTTAAAAAGAAACATATTCCGAAGACTACTTAAACTCACTCACTTTTCTCAGAGATGGCTGGACCGATTTCAATGAAATTTTATGCAAATGAAAGTTCTAGTTGCCCCATAAGACCCCATTTAATTTCATTGTAATTGGATTTTTATTTTAGAGGTTATGTTTAAAAATGTAAAAATCACGAAACATCAATATCTTTGAAACCACACAACCGATTTCAATAAAATTGGTATCAAATGAACGGGCTATCTTAAAAACCCTTAACTTTTGAATTTTATATAGATTGAACGTGTGATTCAAAAGTTATGAAAAGTAATGTCTTCTGAATACTGTTTAATTTTACTCATGTTTCTCAGAGATGGCTGGACCTATTTCCACAAAATCAGTGTCATATGAAAGGTTTAGTTACCCCATAAGACCCTATTGATTTTTTTTTTGCAATCGGAATATTACTTTGCCTGTTATGTTTAAAGATGTGAAATCTAGCTATGAAACGAAACATATTTCGAAGAATACATAAACTCACTCACTTTTCTCAGAGATGGCTGAACCGATTTTCACGAAATTAGTGTCAAATGAAAGGTCTAGCTGACTCACAATACCCTATTGAATTTTACTGTAATCGAACTGTAACTTCGTCTGTAATGAACCAAATTGTGAAAATCACGAAACTTCATTATCTCAGTAAGTACACAACCGATTTGATCAATAGTATTATCAGATGAACGGGCTAGTTAAGGGTTAACTGATGAATTATGATTTAACACGTGGTTTCAAAGTTTGGCTGCCCTATACGTTACCATTTCATTTGATTATAATCGAACTAAGCAACCGTTATGTATTAAATTGTTAATAAAACAACGAAATTCTATTATCTCAAAGATTACACGACTTATTTGAACATAACTAGTGTCATACGAATGAGTCATCTCTCAAACTTACAAATAACAAACTTCATAACAATTTGATATGTGGTTCAAAAGTTATGGAAAGAAAAGAAATTCAAAGGCTATTTAAAACTATACCTGCTTTGATCAATATATGTGGCCACAATATAGTTTAAATGTGGTATCGTACCATTTGAATGTTCCCGGTATCGCACGTGATTGAATTGTTCGAAATTAAGAGTCATTTCTTTTCTTTCACTATTTTTTGAGCATTTACATTACATCAAATTTCATATTTTATACTTCTATTACAACATCATTATTTTAGAACCCAAAAAGTGAATACACATTTATTGGATTGAAGCGTTCATGTAAATCTATTTTTACAAATAATAAGTTTGAATGAGAAAGGCTGGGTCTGACCGCTAGGTGGATTAATTTAGGTTTTTCAGCAGTGTTTCCAGCTTGCCCCTCGTTTAATCCAACATTAGATCGATCATTTAATTGATGATTTGTTAGCTCATCGAAAATATTGAAAACGTGTTGATTCAATTGGCGTTTTGAGGAGGGGGTGGGTGACGTCCAAAATGCTCGCCAAACATGGCTGGCCGATAATACTCTTACAGTAAAAGGAGCAAAGAAAATGTGGCCATAGTGGTTAAATTTGGAACGTTTTCAGAAGTTTGATGAAAATTGGGAAATTTAAAACTGTTTTCGTAAAAATATAATATCTTGAGATGACTCATATTACCTCAGAGTACTTTAATTTCGCTAGTAATATCAACCCTATATACAATTCTTATTGCTTCAAATCTACTATAAATATAAACTCGAATTATTACCAGCTTGTTACTCAAGCGAAACAGCTCATATCACTTTATAAGATAATAGTCTCACAGTTCACACACAGTCTAGTGGTAGTATCGAAACTAATATATTGGCCAACACATTGACTAAATGGTTCTGCCCCAATTACTGCCCTTTTTCGTTTCGCAAATTATCCATTTCTCTAGACGTTGCGTGCCACTTATTCGTAAATCTGCTGCCTGACCATGCGTTTCATAAAAGGAGTTATGGAAAGGGTCCATAAATATCTTGCAGGAAATTAACTATTTTATCGTTTCCTCCACATCGTACTACTGGCCATCCCAACGTAAAATTTACGACCCAAAAATTACTGGTCCATCGTCACCACCAGCTGCTGTCACGGGTCCGTCCGTCCTGGTTGCCTCAAAGCGATGAAAAACTATTTCTTTTCTACTCGAAGTGACTGCCGCTTTTCCGTTTGTACGACAGGTACGGAGGTTGAAAGCATTGTTCCAGTCGAAATTCACCGAAGCATTTTGACCGCATTCAGTAGCATACATTCGTTGTAGAGATACCGGAGACAGCAGTTCTGATCCGGTGTTAGTTAGTGGGCTACCGCGGTGATCAGCATGTCTCGTGCAATATAGTTCTGGCTTTCGTTGACCCCCACCGGGATGGATGACAACGACACCAACCAGGTCACGGTGCAAATTTTTGTCCTCACGTTCTTCCAGCAGTAAGTGCGCACGAACTATGATGTAATAGTTTGCGAACGACACATTCCTCCACCAGAAATCAAACGGCTGGATGCGGAAGAGGGGTCTGGATGTGGGCAGATCAAGCCGGCGCATTTCCACGTACGTATCTCGTGCTTGTTTGCCATTGAATCGCTACGGCATCCTATCCTAACTAACATAGCGATTGCTGAATGTCTGTCGGATTGGTTGCTTCGAACAAAAACCACGTAGAAACGAGAAGCGTATCTATAATCCGAAGTGGATTACGGCAAACATTCAAAATAAGTGCCACCATTCCTTTCTCTGGGACGTATCATAAACACGGTTTATTCGTCTTAAACACAAACAGCTGTCAAATAAGTTATGAAATTAAATTCGAATACAATGAAAATCGCTTATCGAAACCTCTCCGTGCCAGGCAAACAGACTGTTTTCATACAAAACTTTTGCACCTGCAATCAACATTCGCAAAGTGCAGCAAACTTTCTTCAGCGTACGACTTCAACAAATTTGCAAGAACGAAAGCAGTTCCAACGTCAGTTCGTAACTTGCGTACAATTTAGCGTTGATAAATAAATTGCATTTGACTTTTTGCACGGAGGGGGTCGGAAAACTTTGTGCTGAGTGTGCTAGCGATAATTAGCGTCGATCAAGAATGCTTCATTGTTTACTCAACTTGACTCTGCTAGGTGAGCAGAATTTTCCACAAAGATAAATTGCATCAGTTTGATCTTAAGCACGCCGCTGTTCACAGGGCAGAAAATCCGTTCGATTGTTTTTTGCTGAGCACAACGCCGCGCAGTGAATGCAGTTAAGCTTGTTTCAAGGAATAATATTTGACCAGCACGTGCAAAAGGAGCGAAAAGAGAGGAAGGATTTCTCTAGCTATTGTTCTACGCAAAAGTGAGCACTCCCGATACCGGCAAGCAAAGTACCGTAGATAGCAAAACACTCGACGCGCAACAGCCGCACACAACTCTACAGCCGGAAGTGGTGGAAGATAAAGTGCAAACATAAATTTTCTTCTAGCCGGGAACTAAAAGGTCCTCGAGCAAAGAAGCACGGCAGCAAGTTGCCGTTCCTTACCAGGAGAATGGAGGAAAAACTTTTTGCTGCGTTTCTGATACCAGTGTCAAAATCGACACTCTCTCTACAGCTGCACGGGGAGGGAAACTGATAGCGTGTATGGGTATGTGTGTGCCAAATGCAAATCCCAGCTACTGACTGCTAAGTTATGGCATGTGCTTATAGAAAAGCTAGCAAAAAGCCAACAGCCAAAGTCACAGATGTAGAAACGGTTCGACAATTTGCGGAAAATGGATACCTTTACATTGATTTATGCCAAATAGTTACGGGGGAAAATGATATGTGCAAATCGCACGGAACAATTGAACTGCTGAGTAACAAAAATTTGCTTTCGATACAAGTGAATAACAGAGAAGTAAAAGTTTGTTGTCTAACAATCCCTCAGGTTTTATTTTTGTTTTAGACATTTTAAAATTTTGATTTTATAATTTTGTTTGGATAATTTTCTCTTAATTTACAGTTGCAAGTTTCTTACAGTACATTTTCTAACATTATAATTTTCGGCACATGTTTCTGTCATACTCTTACAATTTTACAGTTTAATTTACAATTTGGATAGAAAAGGAATGGCTGAAACATTAGAAACCTAATTGAGTAAACGCATTGAAAATAATATTCAAATATATTTTTGTACAAATCACTATGTTTTATCATTTGAAATTGATTGGCATAAAAGGAACTTGAAGAAAATTAAGGCATGCACCGAATCCATATAATGAAAATCCATCTCGTTCATTTTGTCTTTGATAACTGTCTTATTTCATTATTTTGTTTAACCTTAAAATAATTGTTGCATCGGAAGAAAATTTTGGATTTCTTTTGAAACTTTCTTTCTCAGCAACAAACACTCTCAGGAAGAAATAAGAAAGTATGTAAATGTGAGCTTCCCAGCTCATCTTTTTGTCAGTATTTCTATTTCGTTAATGCTTGCTCAGTTCTGTTCCAAATGGCGTCGAAACGAAGAGCCTTGTGCACGTGCATCATGTGTTCTAACTAAATAGAAGAAAAATTTTGGCAGAAAGTTCACGGTAAACCATTTTAACTGCCAAACCTTCCGGTTTTGACTATTAATAATTTCCTACAAACTTTAATAACAATTCGCCAAGAACAATAGACATGGTTCAAGTATGGAATTTTGATTCCATTCCTTTACAAAAGCCATGCCGATTGCCAGATCAAGTATCGGCAAGAAAACAAATTTGTAGCCAAAATACGCAATCTAACAAATCTACCTCAATGAAATCGAAGATTTCTTTGGGATTTTGAGTTCCTCGGTATACAAAAAACTGGAGAGCAGCAAACAGAAAACAGTTGATTGGTAGAATCAAGAGATGCATTTGAAAACGTGACGACGTGAAGGCCTTTAGTTTCGACATCAAGAAAAAGCTTCATCGGAAACCCGGTTGCGGACCTTTCTCAAATGTTCTAAATTTTCGTTGATAATGAACGTATCTTCTTGAGAAATGAATCGAGGTAACAAGTATGTCCATAGTGGTTCAACTCCCCTCCCTCTTCTGTGAGGGAGGAGTTCATAACAAATGAAACACAAATTTCTGCTTATCTCGAGAACTAACCAACTAAATGGAACCAAATTTGGCAGGTGATTGTTTTTAGGGGTAACAAATATAATGGTTTGACACCCCTCACTCTTCTATAAGGGAGGGGTCCCATACAAATGAAACTCAAATTACGCACAGCTCGAGAACCAATCAAGCAAATATAACCAAATTTAGCAGGTGAATGTTCTTAGGTGTAACAAATAATGTTTCGACACCCTTTCTTCTTCTGGCATGTCTCCAAATACCATTTCGAAATCCAAGATGGCGACTTCACGTTTCTGGAAAATAGCGGCAAATGACCTTATACCACCAAACATGGGTATTTCCGGAATTGTTATGGTGCACTGAAGCCACAAATCGACCTCAGACAACATTTCGAATTGTGAGATGGCGACTTCCGGTGTCTGGGAAACAGCCGAAAATGACCAAATAACACCCAATATGAGTGTTTCTTCAACCAGAATGACGCTCAGAGGCCAAAAATTGTCTCCTAATGCCAATGTGAAATCCAAGATGGCGACTTCCGGTTTCTGAAAATCAGCGGCAAGTGACCAAATACCACCCAATATGGGTATTTCTGGGATTGTTATGATACACTGAAGCCACAAATCGACCTCAAACAACAATTTGAATTGTAAGATGGCGACTTCCGGTTTCCGAAAAACAGCAGCAAATGACCAAATACCACTCAATATGAGTGTTTCTTCAACCAGAATGACGCTCAGAGGCCGAAAATTGTCTCCCAATGTCATTTTGAAATCCAAGATGGCGACTTCCGGTTTCTGAAAATCAGCGGCAAATGACCAAATACCACCCAACATGGGTATTTCTGGGATTGTTATGATACACTGAAGCCACAAATCGACCTCAAACAGCAATTTGAATTGTAAGATGGCGACTTCCGGTGTCTGGAAAACAGCCGAAAATGACCAGATAACACCCAATATGAGTGTTTCTTCAACCAGAATGACGCTCAGAGGCCAAAAATTGTCTCCTAATGCCAATGTGAAATCCAAGATGGCGACTTCCGGTGTCTGAAAATCAGCGGCAAATGACCAAATACCACCCAATTTGGGTATTTCTTGGATTGTTATGATACACTGAAGCCACAAATCGACCTCAAACAACAATTTGAATTGTAAGATGGCAACTTCAGGTGTCTGGAAAACAGCCGAAAATGATCAAATACCACTTAATATGAGCGTTTCTTTAATCAGATTGACGCACGGAGGCCAGAAATTGTTCCCAAATGCCATTTTGAAATTCAAGATGGCGACTTCCGGTTCCCGAAAAACAGCGGCAAATGACCAAATACCACCCAATATGGGTATTTCCGGGATTGCTATGATGCACTGAAGCCACAAATCGACCACTGAAGCCACAAATCGACCACTGAAGCCACAAATCGACCTCAGACAATATTTTGAATTGTAAGATGGCGACTTCCGGTGTCTGGAAAACAGCCTAAAATGATCAAATACCACTCAATATGAGCGTTTCTCTAACCAGATTGACGCACGGAGGGCCGAAATTGTTTTGAAATCCAAGATGGCGACTTCCGGTGTCCAGAAAACAGCCTAAAGTGACCAAATACCACCCAATATGAGTATCTATGGAACGAGAATTAAGCTGAAAATTGACCTCAGACACCATTATGAATTGTAAGATGGCAACTTCCGGTTTCTAAAAAAACAACCAAAAATGGCCGATTCCCATACAAAATGAGTATCTTCGGAACCAGAATGATACACAGGAGCTAGAATCGACCACAGACACCATTTTGAATTCGAAGATGGTGGCATCCGGTTTCTGGAAAACAGCCGAAAATGACCAAATAACACCCAATATGGGTGTTTCTCAAACCAGAATGACGCTCAGGGGCCAGAAATTGTCTCCAAATGCCATTTTAAATCCAAGATGGCGACTTACGGTTCCGGATCACCGGATCCAGAATGATGCAAGGAGCTATAAATTGACCTTAGACAACAGTTTGAATTGAAAAATGGCAACTTCTGGAAAACATCCGCAAATAACCGAATACTACTACATATGGATAAGTCCGTAATCGAAATGATGTAAAGAAGCCAAGCATTGACCCTGGACACCATTTTGAATCAGAAGATGACAACTTTCAGTTTCTGGAAAACAACGAAAATAACTGAATTGCACCCAATATATATCCGGAATAGAGGTCATGTACAAAAGCCAAAAGTTGAGGATGTTGCCATTCCGATAAAACCAATTATTTTTAAACAATATAATCCAATCGCAAGGAATCAATAAATTTGAAATGTTTGAAATTATTAAATTAAACACTAAAATAGGCGGGACGAAGTTTGCCGGGTCAGCTAGTCATTAATATTTGTGATGCTCACAAAGAAAACAATCGCAAAACACATCATAAACTTATGTAATATTTGACTAACATTTACTTAGAAAACATACAATAGTTCAACTTCAGAATAACTGTAGTTTTGTTGCACTTTCGACGTAGAATTGCGTCTTACGGCAATTTTGGGGTACGAATTTAAAAACCTAATATCAGGCATTCAAAAAGTACAGCCTTTTTTATGTCTTCTCAGAACACTTTTTCTGTTGCTGTGTGTTTGCGGTAGCTACCCGCGCTAGCAGTCGGATAGTCATATTGCGAACGTGTTGGCAACAAAGCATCACAAAAGGAAACGAAAAATGTATTTCGTTTCTAAATTGTACTTCGACATTATTTGGAGGATGTCTTCGGAATAGCGAATGTTGTTTCACCACTTATTTGCCTATGACGAATGTCGTGTGACAGCTGATATAAAGGCTGTAGGAAGAGTAAGCGTAAGAAATCAGAAAAATTACAATTATAATAATTATAAATTCCATTAAACTCTACTAGAAATTTGAGAAGTAAATATTGAAAATATTACTAGTCCGTACAAATACGTATTTCGATTGCGACATACAATCATCATAAGTGCTTATGTGGACTTATATCATTCTACAAAGACACTCAGCAAAATATTTTCAAAAAAAAATTATCAGGAGTAAAATACAGACTGCTCGGCGCTTTACTGACAGCCTTCTTGCAAAGAAAAGCGAACTTGGCAATAGAGCGGCTGTGTACTGAATGATGTGTGTATCGAATAACGAATGTTATATAAAGCCATACATGCCATCGTTGACATGAGAATAAGGTGATCGACAAAGAAAAAAACATTCGTGTAAGGGAAACAACTACTTACTGAAGAGTGGAACTAACAGCAGCAAGTCGCAGTGCAGTAGGCGGCGATTTCGATTATAATATGTTTGAATGACTTTCCTGCCTATCCTCGAGTTTCTGAAATTCAACCGGACTGTCTCAAGGCAGCTACTTATGTCCGCTGTTGTTTACGCTATTTTTCAACGACGTTACTTCGAAATTGCCATTTACATCGTTGCAATCTCATTTACATCGATGACTTGAAAATATATTTGGTTATTCGTTTAACTATCGCAAAAGTTTAAAAATCAGCTGAATCTGTTTATGGACTGGTGCTCTCACAACAAACCAATCGTTAGCGTACCAAAATGCTCCGTCATGACGTTCCATCGCACATAAAAAACGGTTTTACGTGATTATTGCAATAACGAAGGACTTCGCTTCGAAGGGTTGAGAGAATAAGTGGCTTGGGAGGCGTACTGGATCCAATACTATCATTCAACAACCACTACACCTCGATGAGTGCCAAGGCCAATCGCCAACTTAATGTCATTTCGAAAGTTGCCATCGAAAGTGGTCAAAGGTTTTAATGATCTATACTGCTTAAAGTTCTTGTATTGTGCGCTAGTGAGACCAATTCTTGAAACCAGTTGTATTGTCTAAAATCCTGTAGATACGTGCTGGATCGAAAGGATTTGAGGCGTTCAGCGAAGATTTATCCGGCTGGACCTTTGTCACTCTCCTTAGCGAAATCCTCTAATTCGTACTTTAAACTTCCCCGTTCACGGCCAGTTCGGCTATGACATCCCATTCTCGATTATTGTCAGCCACAGCAGCATCTTCTTGGGAAACTTCGAGGGCAAAATGAACTTTACATCGGAGCTCACTTCCTTCATGGGGGAAGTAGAATACGAAGTGCTCTGCCAGTCGTTGCCATCCAGGGTGAGATAGGTCTTGTCGTTAATCATCACCGCCACATCGCGATTCGTCGGGAAGATCGACTTGACTATCTTATTTAGCCGCTGCCGCTGCGTCATTGCTGGCAGCTCCGAGACCAGTGGATGGGACTGACGCTCCCTGACTTGTATGTCCATGTTCACCAGGTACTTTTTCACTGTTTGGTCGGTAGGTCGCATGCAGCGATGTAGCCACTTTTTCCTAGGTCTTCCTCTTCAACATCCTTTGGAGCTTCTTGTCGCTCAGGGTCGTCGGCCGTCCGGAACCAGGCTTGCTTTTGATGCTCTGATTGTTGTCCAATAGTGCCAAGATGTTTTAGATGCCGGAACGGGCGTGTCCGGCGTCCACACAGGATGCCCCTCGACAACCATTTTCAACGCGGCGGGAGCGCGCACACTTTTGAACGGAGTAAATACACTACTTTCGTCATCACGGTTTGAGTTTGACTGATAGATCTGTCAATTTTTATGCATGGGTAGTTTTGTCAGTGCGTGTGAAGGTAAATCCACGAAAAATCGGCAATCTGTCGTCGCTAAACATTGCTGAAGTAATGCAGCGAGTGCGAAATCACAGTAATGCTACCACTCAACATTATCACTGTCAACTGATTGGAGCTGAAAGTAATTTTTAGTTTCAGGTCGTTCGTGCTGAAACTGATTTTCGCAGTTTTAAGTTTCAACTGATAATCTATCGCTGACAGTGAATTATCGAAACCCTGATTATGACACATAATTGGCACTTTTTAGCGCCTCCAAATCGTTCAATTGAAGTGGTATTTATTACTCTGCCACTCGCCAAACAGTTGCGGCAAACATGATAGGGGAACTGCTCCATTATCCATCTCATTCAGCCGATATTCACGAAGAATGCACGGAATCAACACCAAATTTCCACGAAATCATTGAACAAATAAACAAAATACGCTCATGTGCTCTTATGGAATCGTTCAGCATTGTATTTAAAGTGAACTTAGCTAGATTTATCCTGAATTTTGTAAAACAAACCATTTTTCACAACGCTTCCATATCCATCTTAAAACTTCAATCACTGCTCAATTATTCATCTCACGACGCCCCTATTTTCATCACACTGTTAATCATGAATGAATCACATTATCATGAATGAACGTAGTCGCAGCCCGTCGTAGTAGGTTACCTAGATATCCACTGCAGTTGATTACGTGCAAAATTGGGAACCTAGGCAACCACTGCAGTGCTCTCGATTTATGTCAATTATGTCGGAATAATTCAACATTTTCAGTATGATTTTTTTCGTATTAACAGAGACTGATTAGGCAACTTTGGATTTTTTTCAACGCAGTGAAAACAGATGAAAATACATACAGTTGAAATTCAGGAATTTCAGAAATACATCTCATATATTTCTGTTAATTCAAGTTTGTTTTTGGAAATTTGAGGTGAACATTTCAAAGATCAAAGTATTCTTAGTGTAGTGAGTGATTTTGTTTAGTGATTAAAATAAAAAGTCGTCCGCTAGTGATGAAAGAAACTTTGGTTGGCTGCTGAACGAGTCTCGTTGTAGCCGTATAGAACGATGCGCGGATTTTGTTTTCTGAAGTATGTGATTGAATTAAATGAGTTTTCGAGTGCAGATGCCCGACTATAATATCAAATTTAGAGCTTTTAAGTGAGTTTTTGAGGATTCTACTTTATGAGAAATCTAAAGTGAACTAAGAAGAATCCATTACATGGATTAGCAGATTGGTTTAGTTAAAAAATATGCGTTTTTTCCTGTCTTCAATTGTGTTTTCATGTTGTATGAGGTGAATATATGGGCTGTAATGAATAATGAGCAGTTCCCCTAGAAAGAGTTACCTATTTTGAAATTATTTACTTGTGTAAAGCAGAATTTATTCCCACACAGGCTGTTTTACAACTTCGAATATATAATTTCAGGGCGCTAAAAAGTGCCCGTGCACAGTAGTACAGAACGACAATTTAGGCAGAAATGGAGTGAGTCATCTAGAAAAAATGGCTTTCGCCGGCCAGCTGCTGGCTTATAAATATGATGCAAAATTTCATAAAGGAATTATTTCGCCATCTCCCCTGGTTTTTCCAATTATATAGACGCTCTCAGTGTTCTTGAAGTTGCTTGCAAGGTCTCGTCGCTCGAATCAATGCATCGAGCCGGTTTGCGGGAGAAATGTGACGTGCCTGGCCTAGTGATGGAAAACTTATTGATACCTATCGATAATATCAATAAATGCCAGACATCGATATCATCGGTAGTTTTTATTACGTGAACGATAATTATCGATATTATAAGGGTGAGCATATATTCTGCAAGTACGAATTTTTCCATCCAACATTCTTAATTTGCTCGATACAGATTTATCGGCCCGAGATACAGAGAAACAGATTTTGTCATTAAAAAAAATATACAGGTATAAATGTGGCAACCCTGCTTACACCACAGCTGAGCGGGAGAAGAGTGGTGGATCACTCTACACTGTAAAAATCGACACGTTACTGCCAAATGGATTCCACTTACTTCTGTGCTAATAGATGAAACATTTCATATCTACGTGGAATACACTTGCGTTTCAGTGCACAACACAAAATCAAGTGTTTTACACTTCGGTTTGCCATGTCATGCATACCAAAATCAATCATTTTACACTCAGCTTTCAATGCTTACACACGTCAAATGCCAAAACACGTTAAAATAGCGTAGAGTCCAATAAAAATCGATATGGATCGACATAATAGAATGATTAGGTTCGTTTATGGACATTCATATGTAAAGAGCATTAGAGATTAGCGTGCGATTTATTTCCGGTGTAGAGAGAATGCATAGCAGAACGCCGCGCGGAGTACACTGCTGAGATCAATTCGATATAATTCAAAGAGCAAACATGCGTGTCGCACGGTTGGATTTTTTTTCAGTTTCGAGATGCATAGTAAACACCGTTGTCTACTTTCCTACTTCGGTATATGTTTCTCTCACAAAGCACGTTCTGCAGTGATCTCTGTTGTGTTTGAGCGTATTGTCCTTTCGTGTGAAAAAGATCACACCAGTTTGCTACCTTTCTGGAGAAATATTTCAGCACGATTTGCTGCTCTCTTTAAGCAAGTGCGTCGCTTTGCTCAGTAGTGTGAAGCTCTGGTTGTAGTGGACGTGAATAACGGCGCAGGACGTGTAGTTATGATACACATTTGGATTTGAATCATGTCTATGTATTCCTTGTGCAGCTGATGCGTTATGCTTTCCACACATTTTTGTGCGTTAATAACGCAGAAAATGTGTGAACTGAGAGGACACAGTGGCTGCGTAAGACTTGAACTTTTGCGTAAAGAGCTTCAAAAAAGTAGTCTTCTCAAAGTTGCTTAAAATAACGTGGTCTACAACTTCACTGAAAATAATATACCATTTTTCTCCGACCAAAAATGTTAGTTATTTAATTTCGCGGATTTTTGGACCAATTTGAAGGTTAATTTAAAGGTAGACCTACTCATAAGAAGCAAGTTCAGTATAAAAAGTATGGCTGGAGAACCACAAAAGTGGCACCCGGCAAGTCTATCATTTTTCTGGTCATTGAGAATTACCATTTGCATATGACGCGAGATAGTTCTCGTTTCTTTGTTATTTTTGGCAGCAATTAGTTCAACTTTAGCTTCGTATCCAGCGGACTTCATTAGCTCTCCTGGCAACAACAAACGTACGGAACTCTGAACTTGCCTGCTTTGTCGCTTGTTGACGGTTATACAGTTGACGACACAGTATGCAGCGCAGTCCGTCCTCTGTTTCAGATATTATTCCATCACCTTCACTTACTTGTTGCGTTAGTCCTCTCCGTGAATATTATAGCCCTTCAATCGTTTCTGTAAATTTCGGTGCCCCTAGCAAGCTCGGAAATGCGCCAAAAGATCGCAGAGTATTTGCTCGCCAGGTTCGTCGCTTCTACGTTTGCTTACGGGAAACCTTCACTAGAGTCTATGGAGACTTTACGCAGGAACAACAAAATCACGAGACCGGTTGAAAAGTTATATTCTCACATTTATTTCAAGTTTAAGTTTTAAGGAAAACCTGAGTTGAACGACAACTGAACAACTGAACGACATAAACGAAAAAACATCATAGAGCTCAAACTGGAAAAAAATGAAAAATTATAGTTTTTGACCATTCCAACCAAGTTGAAAGTGCGTAAAATCTTCAGAGACTTGCATGACGTTTTCCCGCAAGCTAATGTAGAAGCGACGAAGCCGGCGTGCAATTACTCTGCGGGCTTTTGATGCACTTTGGAGCTTGCTAGGGGTATCACAATTCACAGGAACGGTTAAAAAAAGATTATAGCTATAACCTTCATTTTTTGCAGTATGTGCTCTAGGGCAAAAACTTTTTTCGCATTCGTCGACCAGTGTGATTATTGTTTAATAAATATTTTATAAAATTCAGCGAATGATTTAATTCTGTTTGACTCCGGAACTCGAATTTCTCGTCTCAAAGCTAAACGGAAAGAAAAATATGTCCGTATAGGCCTTTGCTCATATAGTAAGGATAACCGCTAATTGATCTTTTCATCAATTAGGATCACGTTACGCTTGTCCTAAATTAAAAAAGGCGTCATTTCTAAACAATCTAAATTTCACGCTTTCGTTTTTTATTCTGTCTACAATTTTATCACTCGTAGCGTGATAACAAAAAAACACCACCAACCTTAAACGGTAGATTCAATTATGCCATTTTAATGAAAATATTCAAATTCAAAGCCGTAGTGGAAATGAGCGGAATCAATTTCCGCCTCGTTCATTTCCAAAGAAAGCGGCCCGAAGATCGGCGACATTATCTTGTCTTCCCAACCGAAAACAGTTTCCAATCAAGGTGGAACGAAAGACCGGGTCGAAGCGCGTCTTCCCGCGGGAAATGTTTGCTTCTCCGCTTAAGTTCGGTTGCTCGGGCAAAGGTTCAAGCGAACTAAATTGAAAATTCATGACCTGCTGAACTTTTTTCTCATTACGGTTAGCTCGACTACTGCTACTGGACCCAAACCCGACCGAACCGAAGTAAATTTGCTTCCCCCGCTTCCCGAAAGGAAAAATTTATTTTCGGTTCATGTGCAACCGTTTCCAACCGGAACGCAGAAAACCCCCCTGAACACAGTGACACAAAGGATACAACAATGAACGGTTTAGACCCTCTACTCCAATCCTTGTTACATCCGCCACGACTATGGCGTCTTTTGCTTCATCAAACAAGAATGCAGAGAGATACCCAGACAAAAAAGAAGATATTAAGTTCATTGCGTGCACGGTTCGAAGAACCGAGCAAAAGAATGCATTATTATTAATTTCCTTTTCATACAAGATGGAAAATTTTCCTGACAGTTGACACAGAAAAGCGCTTTTGCAGTGGCGAAGGTAACGAAACACGGCGGAAAGTGTCATCCTCGGTTATCACGTTTTTTTTTATATTCGGTGCATGAACATTGTTTCACCGGCTCAGGCAACGACGGAAAAAGCTGTTTCGGTGACCTAATTTATGATAATTGCTATGAAATGGTAACCCAATTCTGACAGCTTTTCACGTTTCGAAAGATTGTTATTGATTGGGATTGTAGGATTTTTCAACGTCGCTTTCGGGACGGGTAGTAAGCCTCGGTGTCAATTTTATTGAAGTGGAAAGGCGGGCTTGGATAAACTTTTATCATTTTGCTTACCTTTATTTGTAAATTATATTTGAAATGTAGCCACGGAATGGTTTTTGGAAGCTTATCCAACCTTATCGAACACTGTCAGCAAGTGAATCTTGCTTCCCCCGGTTTCTGCAGGGAAAATCTATTTTCGGTTCCTGTGCACAGTTTTCAACCGGAACGGATAAAACTCTCCGAACGCAATGACACAAAAGAAACAACAATGGATGGTTTAGACCCTCTACTCCAATCCTTGTTAGCGTGATGATGGCGTCTTTTGCTCCATCACACAATAATTCAGAAGGATACACAGACAAAACAGAGATTTTAGGTTCATTGTGTGCATGCTATTACATATTTTAGCGCTGGAATAAACAGAGCACTAGCATTCAGAAATGTAGAAAAATAATCAAAAAAGTTCAAAAAAGTCAAAAACCAAAGAAACTAAAGCTCCAATAGTCAGACTCCTGTAATGTTTTTCTCTACTATGCATCTTGTTGAAAGTGTCGAGTGATGGGTTCTCTGTATGAATTTAAAGATCATATCGACATAACAGTGCTACAAAATGGGCATCGAACCAGAACTCCTGAAATGACTTAAATCATCTTTAACTAACCACCGATGAATAAATAATTTTAATGATCAAATATAGCCGAAATAAAACCATTAGTCTGGCTTAGACCACTCCCAAGCGAATGACCTATGATTTGAAATAATCACACAAATTGTTTTCACATGAATTGTTTGATTGAATTTTTGTTTGTTTGTAGAAAAGCTAGCATGGAAACTATTCTTTTCGTATCTAGATACGCTACGCGCCAGACACGATCGAAAAACCAGATATCAATCTCCATTTGCGGGACTAAATTGAGAAAAAAACACACATTCCTCATAGGAAAGCGAGAAATAAATCAGAGCGATAAACCAAATATCGTGCGGAATGTGTTTCGTTTCCATTTCACCGCACACACGAAACGAATGCATGTATAACGTATTTCGGCACATTCTGCTCGGGTTCAACAGGAAAAAATGTGTTTATATTAACAAACCAAATAAACGCCAACTCCATGATCCGTAAGTCAAATATGGATCCACTTTTTCTTCCATTTGCGTATGAGTTTTTTTTACTTGTCGCAACTGCAAACGAAACTGACGAACACTAAACTGGGAAACGTGAAGCGAGCTGTGTGCTTGCTTGCATGTCAGCCATCCTGGGACAGTTTGCTATTCGCGCAAACATTCCGGATGCCGTTCCAGACATCCGTCCATCCGAGAAGCACAGCAGCGGGCAAAAGTCAATTAAAAGCAAATAAATTACGAGCTCGGTGCAGAATGCATAAACTGACGCTGCGGGACTCCCGTTTGAGGCTAGCGGTCGAAAAATTACCGAGGGCGTTTCTGTACTTGACAATCGTTGCTGCTCGCCTTTTTGTTTCGCTGGCTCGAAAAAAATCTGACCGGTATCAAAAGTTTGCGAGATTCTCCATGTGTACGTCTGCCTGGTTCCTATGCCAACATTCTATCATCATTATCATTAGTATCACTACGATTATACTTTTTTGCTTGTGTAAGGAAGTTATTATACAGAAAAAGTGGCGAAGCGAAGTACCACTGAAAAGTTGAAAAAAAATCATGGAATACAAAACCACTCCATGTATCCAAATGGAATATTTTAAAGACCAAGATTTTTTTTTAACTCGAAGTTTGTACCAAATTACGTGAAACAGTATTACAAAAGAAAACTCGTGCTCTACCAATCTTCTGTTGCTAGCATCGTCTCACGACATCATCTGATGCTCGCCAAAATTTAACTTTCACGATATGGAATAGGTTGAGGACAAAAAGTGCTGCTAGCTCGTCCTTTGTGCACTTGAACTAGAACTAGAATTATTTCTATGGAAAAGTTAATTATTTTCAGTTCCTGATTTCCATTGTGAATATTAAACAAAAGTCACTGGAGAAGATGAGACTGGTAACTTACGATAAGACTAAGACTGCAAATCTGCACACGTTCAATAAGATCGCAATATTTTGACTCATCAACCTCAACGATTTGAACCATCTTCACACAGCAAAAAAAAAAAACCCTTTTTACGGATTGGGAAGCCCGTACCCCGTACAAACAGCAACAGAATAAACCAAACAAATATATACACAGAGCAGATGATATCAGACGAGTTAGCAGTGAATAAATTACGCAAACTTTTCCTACTATTTATGCCCTATCGTTTTCGCTGACACTTCAGCTGGGTTTTTCATTTCCATCTGTGAGTGGCGAGGTTTTTTTTCTGCTTCTTCTAGCACTCTTCCGTTGGTCCGAATACCGTGGGCCATCATATCGTCGCTGCAGACAGTACGGCTGCAAGATTTTCCTCCTCACGCGATGACGGACGAGCAGCGGCACAGCCTGGTCTCACTCTATTTTCTTTTTTTTCCTCATCAGATTCGAAACACAAGTTGGCGAAAAAAAGGGGGTAAAGTTTCGCAGTTGCACCGACCGAGCTTGTTTGTAAATATTGAAATAATAAAAATACATCACCTCCGTTTTTCCGCTTGCCGCATGACACGGTGGGTGGACGGTCGGTTTCCTCTTGACGTTACACTTCCCGCGCTTATCACCGCGTCTGTTATTTGCACGCACCGAGTCGTGCCAAATGATCTGTGATGGTATTTTATCCATTCAATGTCCTCACCGGCACTCGCGAATGGGTTATGATGTTTGAACGAATAATCATTTTAATGAACGAAAATATATCTTTGGAACAAGGTCGGGTGCGTTTTTCTGCGAGGGGTTTGCAGATTCAACATTTTCTGCTTTTTCATGAGCGCTTTTGTATTTTAACAAATGGCATGTTTTTGTAATGTTGGATATTCGATTTTTATCTCTTGAATTCACCTTTTCCACTACTTGATTTGCAATATTTTTTTCCTCAGACGAAGATTCCCAATTAGTATCTACCATTTCGTATTATTATTTTACTTTACCAGCATATCAATAATGTTTTCTTCCATTTCTTTCTTTCCTGTTTAACCTCCCTATTTAGATTTTTGTTTATTTATCTGTCGTTTATCTGTGACTTTCCTTGATTTGTTTGCTTGTTTTTTGGTCAGACATTTGATTTTAAACAACAGTTTCATTGATTTCTTCATATTTTCGTTCTCAATATAAATTTTAATTTTGTTAAGGCTCTTTTTTATACCAAATTATTTTCAGAGTCGTTATGAAACACATCTGTTCTAATAATAATAGTATAGTAATAATTACACCAGAAGAAAGCATGTCACTATCTCCCATTAACCTTCTATCCCCATATCTCTATCTTGTTTTTGTGTTTCATTCCTGTTAAGCTTCAATAATTTCTTCATTTCTAATTCTTACTTTCATTTTTTTCCTTTTCTCATTCCCGTTTTCGTATAGAAATTACTTATTCCTTGTTCATTTTTCTCCATTCACTCTCATTCTCTTGTTATTTATTCCATTACGTTCCAATGTTGCGCCTGCTTGTCTTTCATATAGTTCATTCAGTTTACTGTTTATCCCGCTCATTTTTTCTTATAGTTTGATTTCTCTGCTCCGGATAAGATTTTGTGCCTATTTTAGTTTAATTAGAGTTTTTTCCCTCAGTCTCTGCGCTAGTTTTGTTTCACGTTTCTTGTAGTATTTGTTCTTCCTATTTCGATGTCATTTGTTTGTCCCTAATTTTGTATTTCTCTTCTTTCCTATCTCTTTTCCCATTTAACATAAATGCTCTCTTCTCATTATTCTCTTTCATTTTATTTTCCATCCTAATTTTCCATTTCCTTCTATAAAATTAATTTTTCCATTTGCATTCCCAAACTTATCATTCTTTCCTGTTTTCAATTACTGTTTTTGTTCTTCGTTTCCATTTTCTCTTCTCGCCACTCTTTTCTTTTCTTGTAACGAAATGTACTCTTTCTGAGTTTCCTTCTTTATTTTTATTTCTCATTACTCTTTCCTGTTTCCAATTTCTCTTTTTCCTTTTTTTGCCATCATTTTTCTCTATTTCTCATGTCAATTTGTTTTCTAACGTCACTTAGGCGGCATACATAAATTGCGTAACGCTCATAAGGGGGAGGGGGATCTGCTTGAGCGTTATGCTTTATTACATAGGGGAGAGGGGTGGTTTAAGATCAGCGTTACTAGGAACTCTCCAAACACGAGCATTTTCATTAAGTAAATTCTTCTACTACGTTACGTAATTTCATTAGGGAGTTGGTGTTGGCGTTACATTTCGTTACATATGGAGGGTATTTATGGATGTCGTCTTATCGATTTTCTTTTCTTAAAACCTATTTTCCAATTCTTGTCACGTCTTTTTGGATTATTATTTCCATTCCGTATTTTCTTGTTCGTCTTTCGAATATATCATTCTTTTGCCTTTTTATCCAAATGCATATTTTCTCTCTTAAATTCAATTCTCCTGTTTCGTTTGACTTGCAATACGCAGATTGTATTTCGTTTGTTTTTTTGGTCCGTTCTTGTCGTTTCTATCTTTTCCCATATTTTTTGCTGTCTTCATTCTCCATGATTTTTTACCGAGGTTTTTCTGTTCACTCTGCAATTCTATTTCACTCTCTACATATATATTATTGACACTTCAGTCTTTCATTTTATTTTCAACTTGCTATACTTATTCATATAATGAATATTATCCTTTGGGTTTTCAGTTTTATTTTATATTTTCTCCATTTCCAATTTTAAGATGTTTAATTTACAACATTTTCCTTCCCTTTTAACTCATTTTTTTATTTTTCCTATTTCTGCTGTAATGTTTTTTCATACTCATTTTTCATTTTTTTTTCTTTACATTATGCTTCCGTTTATACTATGTTCCATTAACCTTCCTTTATTTCATTTTCCATATTTTGGTGTTCTCTTCTTATCTTCTTTCATCGCCCATTTCCTTTTGAACTTCTGTCGCAATTTTAACACGCTATTTTATGTATCAGTGCCATTTGATTCTTTTTTTCTTCTACCTGATTTATTTTTCATGTTTCCTTTTCATATATTTCATTCCGTTCCTAGTTGTCCCACTCATTTTTTTCCCCCAAAGTTTCTCTGCTGTTGGTAAGATTTTTCGGTCATATTTTTTCATTCAATTATAATCGTTATTTCATTCAAGTTATTTTTGCACAGCCTCTATCCTTTCTTCTTTTTTCTAGATATCCCGTTTCTATTTCCTATTTCTGTTTTCCTCTCAACATTCCTCTTTTTACTATTTTCTCTTTCTATCACCATTTTTCGATTTCCTCTTCCATCTTCCTTTACCCTTTCTGTTTTCCCATTTTCTTCTCCGTTCTTCTTTAACTGTCTCGTTTTCCCTTTCAACTAACAACTAACAACTTCTTATTTACTTTGTTTATCTTTAGTTTGCAGTTAGCTTAGTTGTGTTTCGAGTAAAATCCATTATTTTCTTATTCTCTTCACTAATATCCGTCTCTTTTCTTCTCTTCTGATTTTTTCCAAATGTTTTCCCATTCTTTTTTTCTTCTTAGTATTCATTCTTCTCTCCTATTTTGATCTCAAGTAAACGTCACAAATCATGCAGTTATTTCTTTCATTTGATTGTTCTTTTCTGTTTCCCTTCCAGTTTTCCTTCCCTTTTCCATCTATTTCTTCTTCCCTTTGACATTTCCCTTTTCTTTTCCATTTTTCTCTTCCTATTATCCTTTTTCATTTTTCTTTTTCATCTCCCTTCACCATTTCTATTGTCTCCGCTTTCGATATTCTGTCTCCTTTCCTCTTATTTTCAGTTTGACAACTTCCTTTTTCTGTTCTCTCTTTCAATTTCCTCTTCCATTTCCGGTTTTACATTATTATTTTAATGCCTCATTTTTTCATATCATTTTTAACTTCTCTTTTCAATTTCTTTTCTATTTTCTCGTTATCTGTCTTATCGCTCTGCATTTTTTAAATATCTTTTTTTCTATCGTTAACAATATTTTTCTATAGGTTTTTAAATATTTTTTTTCGTCCCTCTCGATACCGCTACTTATTTCCTTTCTTGAATTTAGTTCTCTGTTGAATTTGCAGAGTTTTGTTTCGAGTGAACTTTTCATTCTTTTCTTTCTTCCCTTTATCCATATTTTTTTCTGTCTTCATCCTCATACTCATTTTAGTTTCAAGTTTCTTTTGTTTATTCTGGTTTTTAATTTTTGCTTTTCTCGCTTATCTTTAATATTTCCTTTTTTAATTTTCTTCTATACTACTTTTACTATTTAATCATATGATGGATATTCTCTATGTTTGATTAATTTCTACTCTCAATTTCTATATGTTCCTTTACACCTTTGTCCTTCTCTATGTTTATTTGTTATGATCTTCTCTATGCTTATCTGTTATGTTTTTTTGTTCTTCCTTGTTCTGATTGGTCTTCAATCTCTATTTATTTCCTATGTCTTTGCCCTTTCAACCTTCCCCTTTTCGTTTCCATATTTCTGTTTCATTATCCTTTTTTTTACTTCTCTCATCTCCCTTTACCCATTTTGTTTCCCCATTTTTCTTTTCTGTCTCGTTTCCTCGTACCATTTTTTTCTTTTTTATATGTCCATTTTTATGTATTTGTTTTTTATTTACATTATTTTCCTGTTCACCTAAAAATATTTTTTCACGTCCTCCTGGATACCAATACAGTCATACCTCGATATAAGGCATTTTTTTTTTATTTTCGTTACGTTATATCGAAGCACGAAAAAAATTATTTTTTTAATGATGCAAAATTCTTTATGGTTACCCAAAAGTGCGCAAAAACTTATGTCCCTCCACCTAAAGTTATATATAAACCTGTCTTATGTCCCCTTAAGACAATTTTCGTAGACAAACATAACCAGTCACAAAACATTGAAATAATTAATGTCAATTTTACCCCATTTACGGGACTTATTAGTTTCAAAACTTACTTAAAACATTTATTCGGATTATTATACACCCCAAAAATATTTGTTATATTTTGGGAAATTGAAAAAAGTTACGAAGCTGCCTTATATCGAGGTTGCCTTATATCGAGGTATGACTGTACTTATTTTCTTTCTCAAACTTAGTTTCTCTGTTTCATTCAATTCAGCAGTCTCCAGAATTTTGTTTCGAGTAACTAAGTTTTGCTCATCATTCTTTTCCTTTTTTTCTTTACTAATATTTTTTCCCTGTCTTCCTCCTTCCTATTTTAATTTCAAGGTTCTTTCGTTTGTACTGCTTTTTTATTTTTCTTTAATATTTACTGTTTATTGTTTTTTATCGCACTATTACTATTTAATAATATGATAGCTATTCTCATTTTCTCTTCCTTATATCATTTCTATGTTTAATTTATTGTCATTTCCAATTTCTAGATGTTACTTTATCCCCTTTAACTCTTTTATGTCTATTCGTTTTGAACTTCAATCCTTTTTTTCTGTGCATTTAAAATTTATCTAATTTTGTCATTTTTTTTTTCTCTCTATATCTCTCTCTGCTATGTTGTTTATTGATATGTCTCCAACTGATATTTTTCAATTGATATTTTTTAATTTTTACTTTGTTTTTATATATCTCTTTTCCCGCTCACCGCCTCTTTTTCAGTTTCGTATATTTTTATTTACTCTCCTCTCATTTGCCGTTTTCTTTCTCATTTCGATGCAATAATTTCTACTGCCGTTTTATCGATATTGTTCATGTTTACCTCTTTTATTTTATTACGATGCCATTATTCTATTTCGCTATTAATTTTTTTCTTTCTTCCCATTAACATAAGTGTTTATTCCTCCGCACTGAAAGAAAACTTTCTTACTGATTGACAAGACCACTTTTTTGATCGTTTGAGCTCCCGTTTCAATGCCCAGTTCAGGTACGGACTCAAAAAAAACTGTACTGTGTTCCCTCAATGCCGTTATACAGTCATGGAGAAAATAATAAATACACTGGCAGTTTTCGGTAATTTTCCATATTTTGGGCACTGGTTTTATTTGTTATATGATGTTATGTTACATCATTACGATCTGCAGACACTCTTTTTCAGAGAGGAACGGAGAAATAACTGGAATTTTTCTGTGCCGGTGATTCCGAAAATTTTTTGTGTGAGTTTGTGCTTTTTAAGGTGGCGAAAAAAATAAATACACTATTGAAATATATATACAAAACATTCCAAATAAGCTTTATTTATCTACATATCGTTAGCAAAGTGACCTTTTATGTTACAAAACTCGCTTCCAATATGTTGTGGCATGTCCTTTGTTTTGTAAAACCATATTCAATCTTCGGGTATGATTACCACCAGTTTTTTACGAGTAGAAGCTGGACTTGCAATTCCCGCTGCCTGTACGACGTTCCATAAGTCTGTTTCATGTTTTAGATGATGCTTTGCAACCCAGACTTTCACAATTTTCCATAGAATTTCTAAATGAATTTAAATTAAGAGACTGCGCTGGCCAAACTAATAATTTTATATATTTGTTTGAAAATCATCTTCGTGTTTTCAATACTGTATGTTTAGGATCGTTATACTGCCTAAAGATCCAGCAAAGTGGCATATTTTCTTCGGTATACGGAAGCAAAATGGACCACCTAGGTACATAGGCAACTTAACTCTACTTCAAAAACGACACATTTTTGCAAGAACTGAATTTTCTAAAAAGTTCTTAGACTAGGGGGCAACTAAATGGCACATCGTGTCTTGGTAGGATGAGTCGAAATTTAACCTTTTTGGTCCAAACGGTCAGCAGCTGGTGGGAAGACCGGTAAATATTGCCTTCAACGCACATTTAACCAAGAAAATAGTCAAATTTGGAAGTGACCACAAAATGGTGTGGTGCTGTTTTCTGACGCTGGTGTGGAACCCATTCATTTTATTACGTAGACAATGAATACTAATGACTATGTAGATATTTTAAGTAGCGTGATGCTTCCGTATGCCAAAGAAAACATGCCTCTCCGTTAGAGGGTAACGATCTTAAACATACAGCATTGAAAACTTGAAGATGGTTTTCAGAGGAAAATATAAAATTGTTGGATTGGCCAGCATAGTCACCTAACTTTATCCGTACCAAAAATCTATGGAAGATTGTTAAGTTCTACGTTGCAAAGCATCATCTAAAGAATGAAACAGACTTATGGAACGACGTACAGGCAGCGTGAAATGCTAGCCCAGCTTCTACTCGTGAAAAACTGGTGGTAATCATACCACGAAGATTGAATATGGTTTTACAAAACAAAGTACAAGCCACAAAACATTGAAAGTGAGTTTTGTAACGCAAAAGGTCACTTTGCTAACGATATGTAGATAAATAAAGCTTATTTGGAATGTTTTGTATATATATATTTCAATAGTGTATTTATTTTTTTCGCCACCGTAAAAAGCACTAACTCACGCAAAAAATTTTCGGAATCACCGACACAGAAAAATTCCAGTTATTTCTCTGTTCCTCTCTGAAAGAGAGTGTCTGCAGATCGTAATGATGTAACATAACATCATATAACAACTAAAATCAGTGCCTAAAATATGGAAAATTAACCAAAACTGCAAGTGTATTTATTATTTTCTCCATGACTGTATGTGGTTATATTCAAGATTTCTCGAGTTTCCTTCGCGAAATTGTTATCACAACAGACTGAAATCTCAAGACAATTATAAAGTGCACTTGAAATTTCTGAAGTTTAAATTACCAATTGCCTGTCTGAGAATGTGTAGACGATAGCTTCTGCTTCAGACATTATTCACTATTTTGTTATGGTAATATAGATTTTTGTTTTAGGATTGTATGCGCCAGTACACGTTTTGGAATCTGCTTAGGCAATATCTAATTATGACCAATGAGATATTCGTGGGTACCATACTTTGTGAGAAGGTTCTGTTAACAGAGCTGAAAAATCTTGCTATCTGAGAATTCTGGTTGACCAACCTCTTTTCCCATGAGAATCGTTTTCGATTTTATTGGGCTTTGCTCTTCGCTGTGGAAACTGATGCAAACGCATCAAATGGAACTGAATTCATCAATTCAGGATTACAAAACTTATTACTTTTTCTCATTTCTCTACGTCGGAATTGTTTTGCACAAATGTCCGCACATCGTAGCATGAATATCCTCTTACTTCATGCTACATTTCTGTTCTGATGTTCATGTGCATTTGATGCTATATAAGTGAATACGTACACGACACTGTGCAGTCATGTATCGTTCTTACTTGAGTGACAAATGTGGAGTGAGTTGCAGAGTTGCAAGCATTCGCCTTTGCACCGGCATTTTCTAGCCAATTTGTCATCCTATGCAAAGTTATCGCTCATCTTAATTACTTTCCCGCACTTGCTGTATCTCCAGGCCATTGCAAAACTATCACTTCTGTTTCCCATCTTAATTTCCCGCAAATCTCACCACAGACAGTCGGATATTACCTCGTCGCAAGTCGAAAACAATTTTCCAACACAAGACAGGAGGAGCCCATTTTTCTTTACTCCGTCGTCCCTGGCTTGGCTGGCTGGCTGCTGTCGCTCAATCCCGCATCGTAGCCTCATCTGCATTACATCAAACAGATTAATGTTCTAGAGTAGTCAGTACGGTCTCCTCTCGTCAACCCCCCGACCATCGTTTCCATCGACTGCCAACAAAACAGAATTAAAATCCTAGACAAATTTATCTCTTTGCACAGATTTGAAGATACAGGCTATCTTTCATCTCCGTGACCTCGCCTGCAGCTTCCGATGTAGCAACTTTTATTTGATTCTCCCGGCTGCCATATTGCAAACGATTCACGTCCTGAGAGCTTACACTGCACACTGTTGGGGTTTCCACTATATAGGTTCCAGAAAAGATCTCAAGTAAGAGAGTGAAGCAGCGCGCGCGGGACTTACTGTGCAAGCCCTCGGGTCCTGTGCGGGTGTGCTTCTATAGAAGGCATTCACAGGTCTCTGTTGCTGAAGCTGCTGCTGCTGTAAAGTAGTCTTGGAACTATTAAGACGAGTACCGTTTGCCGCACTAAGAAGCTCGCAGTGTACTCGGAAATGATCCCGGTTTTTTTTTCTACTACTGCCCGGTTTTCCTAGCCTGGAGACAAAAATCTGCCGAATAAGTTGGGGGAGATTTATATCGAGCTGGCAGACACCGTTGAAAATGTAGTTTTTTTTTTTCACAGAAGAACTTGATTTAAATCTTTCTTTTTGATTTAAGATGTTGAGCTGTCTTTTTGTTAAATAAATGTACTCAGACGCACACAAAGTTTGTTTCGTTATGTGAAAGCAACCAATGCACCAGGTTGTGGTACAGATAAGACGGTATGGCGTAAGCTCTGGGTAATGCGATGGCTGTTGTAACTCAAGCTTGATTTATTAAAATGGGAAAGAAACTTAGCTGATTGATACAAACTACAAATGTTTGATGCGGATCGAATGGTTGAAAAATTTATGAATCGTCCTTCTACTCAATTCAATACTAACATTCTTTTTTCTCTCTTCTGTCTTTCAGGTATGGCGGTTTTATATTGTTCCAACCGGAACTTTGCACGACACAGCATTGTTACATAAAACAAATGGCTATATAGGGGATTGGATGACGTAAAAAGAATTAAATCCCTAGCAGAAGTCATGTTATCCAGTTCACGAACTTCGACATTGCCCATAGCAATCCACTCCGGCACGCACATCATGGAACTGAACACCTAGCAGTGAAATTGAGCCTCTAAATATTATTTTACGAACTTTGTTTTAGTTTTAAATAATTCAACGGTTTATTTAGAAATTTTGGACAAGCCACCACCCGAACTATCGGTGCTTTTTATGAAACTTGACTTTTGTATCCCTTAAACTGCCATACCGCTGTGATCGGTAGTGGCTCCAGAATCATAGTTTGAGTCAATGAGTTTCTATAGAGATTTTTTGGAAGTTTAGACTCGGTGGCTATGAGAGCATTTTTGGCGATTCTGTGCTTTACTCAGTGTCTTTTTTATCCATTTTCTTTAGCATTAGAAGCATCGTTTGGCTTGATTTGAAATGATTTTCTATTTTGTTCTTTGAAACGTTTTCTGACGGCTCGGAGACTAATTTATAATAATCTTCTTATTGGTTAGTATCAGGCTTCTAGAAGAGCCGTGATATACAGTTAATTGTGTAAAAATGTTTGATTTTGGGCAAAATAACAGTCATTTGCGAGAAGCGTTACTTCGCTCATTTAATAAAAAACGGCGACTGAAACGCATTGATAGTTAAAAAAAGTTTACGAAAATGTGGCTTTATGAGAAACAACGTGCCGTGATAGGTCCCGTCGCTTGAAAGACGATGTTTTCGATTTTGCAACTGTCCGCGTGAAGGAAGACGTTAAACCTTCGAAGATACTGAATCGATTGAGTTGCTGAAAACATGCCAAACGCAGAAATAGCTTGCTTTGGTATAAAAAGTAACTCGCTAAGTATTTGGGCACCGCTAACTGAAAATTTAGCGACGCTAATCGCTTATCCGCTAACTGGGAAATTTAGTTGGCTAAATGCTAACCTAATATCATGTGAATTGTCATATGGATATGTTCATTGCGCATAAAAATAAACGAAAATAATTACGTTTGAATGCTTTTTTCTGATAAAAGGTTCCAAAATTTTGGTGACAGTCCGCTAACCAAGTCAAAAATTAGCGGAACTGTTAAACCGCTAACATAATATTAGCGTCCTTAATTAGCGATTAGCGAATTGGCGGATGGTGCCCACCACTGCCGCTAAGAATTTTTCTAGCGCTTGCATTCTTTTTCCCTTGTCAAAAAGAAGTCAGCGTCCAGCGTCAAAAAGGAAGGGTTTTCTTTATAGCGTCCAGACGGGTGATGAAACATGGATTCATTACAGCAACCCAAGGAAAAGAAACTTTTAGAGACTACGCGGTCATGCTTCTACATCATGGGCTCGACCGGATATACACGCTGTGAAGGTTATGCTTTGTATTTGATTGAAATCAGCTGTTGAAACGGTATTAACTTCAATTAACGCGATTATGCCGAGCACTGAGTGAAAAACAGCCACAACATGAGCAGAGCCACGAAAAAGGAATTCAAAGTCGTTAAAACTTACATAGAAACGCTCAAATGTAAATAAACTGTGTTGAAATGTGTAAACTTGTTATAATTTGTTGAAAAGAAAAACTGTATCTTGTTGCTTGTCCAAACCTGGGTCAACCGAGTAATCATGCTCATTTATTTTACATTTCCTATTTATACTACCAATCGAATTCAGTTCTTCGAATGAGACAGCTGAGGCGACATTAATAAATGCATGCGATACGTTTCATTGGACGAGGTGAAAAATGGCAACGGATAGAAGAAACAAAAAAAAACACAGAAGGTGTGCTTCCTTAGGCGTAATTATAATTTGCTGCCTGTATATTATTTCATTATGAGTTCTCCTTATGCTACACCATCCCCCTTAGAAAGAATAATGTAACAAGATCGATATTATTGTTTAAATGATCTTTTCTCAATATTCCTCAATAATATATTATTTTGTTAATTTTTTTTGGTATTCTCTTTTTCTCTCCTCTTCTTCTGTTTTCTTCTTTTTGGCTTTTTTGAGTTTTGACTTCTGGTTATAAAATTGTTTTTCCTGTAGCTGTATTTTCAAGTTCACAATTTGGTTCACATATTGATATAACTTCGTAAGGTCCGAGAGAAAACGAATCTAATTTTCTTTTTTTTTTCATTTTTCAAATATACTAAATCTTGTGGTTTGATGTATATTGTTCATACTCCTTTTGTCCCCTATGCTTCTATTCTATCAACTTTGCTTTTATCCCATCTCACCTGCCGACGAGGAGCCATTCGATTATTACTTGTTCCGTTCGATTGCACATGATCCGGTCAATTAACAGTTCTACTCATATGAAGATACCGCAAAGTGGCTTGATTCGTAAACAACCTGAAAAACGAACATTTTTGCCATAACGGTATTCGAGCTTTGCCAGAAAGATGGCGCAACGTTAAAGCTTGTCCATCGCTAGCTATTTTGAATACTTTGGCGATGGGCAATAATGATTTTTAAGAAGTATTTCGCACCAACTCAACCGGTTGCTGGCGAGGTTACTCAATGAAACTTCGTGGATATGTTGGCTTGCTCAGAACTTTGGATTTTTTTAAAATCATCAGTACTAACATTTTCAGAGGACTTAAGTCTTTTTAATAAATCGATATGTCTGAATAATAGCCAGAATTGTTGACAAGGTATTGAGATGATTTTTAGAAGTGTTAAAACTTCTATAGGAAAATATTGGAAAAACTGAACTTGAGATCCTACCCTGAAAATAATTATTTTAAAAACAAAAAGTGATTGTAAAATAAATCGATAAACTCAGATTATTTTCAAAATAAGCTCTTCAGATAAACAACTTAGTAGCCTAAGACTCTTCTGACCAAATCAAAGGGAACACTCTTGAGGACAAAAGAGAAACTAAAACATCCATGCTCGTTTAGGAGCCGTTTGGAAAAGCTTTTGTTATAAAAATGTTTGTCCCTTAAAGCAGACTTGGTAAAGCACGCATCCTTTTGTTTAATTCTTGTCATTACCTTACTTCCACGGGGACACTAAAAGTTTTTGTTAGAAAAACTTAATAGAAATTACTTATAAGCGTTGCAAAAATGCTCAAGTCTTGTTGGGTAATTCATGAATTTTGTGGTAACCATGAGATAAGCTGGTAATCACCATAAGCAGCAGCGTTTCAGTTTTTCCCTGATTACACACAAATAGAAAACGTGTCCCGCTGCAATGAAACACCAGCGGCGCTCTGTTCCACCTGTACTGTACGGTACTGTTGCCTTCACCAGCATGTTTTCTTTCAAGACATCAGTTTTTATTATGAATGTTTCAAACTTTTTGAAAAACCTTTACTTTCGAGACATCAAATTAGTCTAAGTTCTTGAAAGCAAATATGTACTGACCTGTTGGTACGGGGAGATTCAGTAATCCTTTTTTCATATTGATATAGAGAGTGTCACAGTAAATGGTTGGTGTCTATTCATGTCGTCTGTGCTAGGCTTGCTCGCATGAGGTTGGTTCATTGTTCGCGTAAATTTGCCCTTAAATTTTTTTTACCGCTGAGCATTAGAATAATCATGATAACTAGGGTATTACCAAATTTCCCAACATTTTATCCATCCAAAAACTTATTGGTTATTGTTTTCCATCATGTGTTCATGCTGTTATTTTCATTCGAGATCTGACGGAAAATCTGCCAGTTTTATTTCCAATTTTACAGAATGTACCTCAGTATAAAAAGCAGAGATGTGGTCCCACGTCAAAAAATTGATATGACCTTTTTCTTAAAAAAACACTTTTTGTTTTTAAAATTTTTTTTTTTCTAGTGTAAGATCTCAAAATCAATTTTATTGGTATTTTCCTATAAAAGATCAGGTTCTTTTCTGTATCTCTTGTCATTATTCATATATATCGATTCATAAAAAAATTCAGCTCTTTTCAAATGTTAGTACTGATGAATTTTGAAGAGAATACCATGCAGAGTTGCTTGGGGTAGCAAGGTTTATACACCCATAAAGTTTCATTGAATTCCGATTGGGTATGCCAGCCACACAGTCGAGTTGGCGCGAAATCCCTCATAGGTAACTAAGCTTAATTTTTAATCATTTTTTGTTTCTCATTTTATAATTTTAAGAATCGTGATTCTGATCATTCTGCTTCTTATGACATTTTCTGGCCTTATTTGTCAATTCTGCGTTTAATTTGGGGTGATTTTCTTCACTCCTGCATTTATCGTATTTGTAAACACTTTTCAGCAAATCTAGTTTCCTCTTTTGCCGCAGAAACAGTACACAGGCCAACAAATGTCTTACCTTCCCTTGATCTCAAATGATGAGGAACCCATGTTTTGTATCATTTCCTAGGCATGCAATCGCTTTTAAATGGCCTGGTGGCTCTCGTCCTATTTGATAGATCGAACGCTATACGTGAGGAATAGATCTCAGCAATCTGCATGTTTGTCGAATTTATCGAGCGTTCCGCAAAGCAGTAATTGGGGACCACTGCTTTTTACGTTGTATATAAACGACCGACCTATTTTTTTGCGGACGAAGTTAAGCTGCTAAAGATGATACGAATACCGCAGACTGTGTCGAACTACAGCTACTAGTCGACGTTTTTCACGAGTGAGGTGCTAACAACTTACTGACAGTGGGGTTCTAACAACTTACTACAGAAATGTTAAGTGATTTCCTTCAATAGAAAAAATGACCCATACTGTACAACTATAGCATGTTTGATCCAACTTTGACTAAAATGAAACAGGTTCGAGATTTGGGTGTCACATTAGACTAAACGCTAATGTTTAAACCGAATTATAAATAAATTATAGCAAAGGTGTATAGACAATTTTGACTTACTGGATTTACAACGTCTTAGAAGCGATTCAAAAGTGTTCAACGACGAATTTGAGCATAATTTGGAATTATATTCTTGTGCGACGTTTTGTGACCTTTCTTATTTTCACAGATTCAGGCTATACACTAAGGTCGCTTTTTACGCGGTTTTTTTAACGCGAGTTTTTTTTTACGCGGGTTTTTTACGCAGATTCCGGAATTTACGCGGTTTTTTTACGCGGATTCCGGACTTTACGCGGTTTTTTACGCGTTTTTTTTTACGCGGCACGTATCCCCCGCGTAAAAAGCGACTTCAGTTTATTTGGGATGATTCTATTTCCTATAGTTCGGGTAGATTTTTTTCTAACTCTAATAGTTCGGGAAATTTTTTTTATAACTAAGGATCTTAATAATATACACGAAAAAGTATTTTTCGACATTTCTGACGTTTACGAACATTTTTTAGTGAATTTATGCTTAATTTGGGATTGGTTTTTTACCTTTGAAAGCATATTTAAGCCATTCTAAAATTTTGTATCAATGTTCTTTATAACATTTTGTGGCATTCAAGAAAGCTTTTTGATATTTTAAAGCTGATATTAAAATAGGGTAAAACTACCTCGGATGCTCCCCGTCCTTCAGTGGACCACCGGTCGGATTAACTCATTTTATGCAAAAACACAATTCACAGAAAGCTTTCATCAGGATACATCCTATCCGATTAATCTGCATCAAAATCACGAGAAACATTTGTAAATTCCAATTCAGGTTGAATTAACCTTCAGTGGACCGCTTTCCTATAGTGGACCACTCGCCAGATAAACTTTTTTTACCCGAAAACTCGAGGGATTTTCCGAAAACTTCCATCTAACGAGTGGTCCACCATAAGAAAGGGATCCAATACAGGTTAAATTAATCTATATAAAGAGAATCGCCAGTTTTTCGTGAGAGTGTTTCACTGGAAGAAGTGGGGTAAAACTACCTCGAATGCACCATGTTCTTTAGTGAATCACTGGTCAGATTAACTTAATTTATGCAAAAACTCGAGGGATTTCGAGAAAACTTTCATATAAAAAATTTTTCTCCAGCTAATCTGCATCAGATTCACGAGAATTATAAATGTTTCACGTTTCGGTATAAGTTAGGAGAATAATTTGGGATTGGTTTTTTACCTTTGAAAGCATATTTAAGCCATTCTAAAATTTTGTATCAATGTTCTTTATAACATTTTGTGGCATTCAAGAAAGCTTTTTGATATTTTAAAGCTGATATTACAATAGGGTAAAACTACCTCGGATGCTCCCCGTCCTTCAGTGGACCACCGGTCGGATTAACTCATTTTATGCAAAAACACAATTCACAGAAAGCTTTCATCAGGATACATCCTATCCGATTAATCTGCATCAAAATCACGAGAAACATTTGTAAATTCCAATTCAGGTTAAATTAACCTTCAGTGGACCGCTTTCCTATAGTGGACCACTCGCCAGATAAACTTTTTTTACCCGAAAACTCGAGGGATTTTCCGAAAACTTCCATCTAACGAGTGGTCCACCATAAGAAAGGGATCCAATACAGGTTAAATTAATCTATATAAAGAGAATCGCCAGTTTTTCGTGAGAGTGTTTCACTGGAAGAAGTGGGGTAAAACTACCTCGAATGCACCATGTCCTTTAGTGGATCACTGGTCAGATTAACTTAATTTATGCAAAAACTCGAGGGATTTCGAGAAAACTTTCATATAAAAAATTTTTCTCCAGCTAATCTGCATCAGATTCACGAGAATTATAAATGTTTCACGTTTCGGTATAAGTTAGGAGAATAAATAGTTTTTCGTCAGGGTGGTCCACTGAAGTAAGTGGTCCATCCAAGGTAATCCTACCCCACTATTAAGAGTACGTGACATGGTTATATTATTATCCGTGCTTGCATGTGAACTTTTTCTCTACGATCATGCCCTAGAGAGGTTCCTAATACACTTTCCTCTGTTCAGTTTTATTGTAAGAGAGAGGGACTTACGGTAAATCAACCTATAATGGACCGCCTTCCGTAAAGTAAAAAGTTCCACTATAAGTTAATTTACCCCTATTTGTGTCAAAAGATAGCTAACGAGAATTTGTAGAATTCAACTTGATGGAAGTGTTGTTTTTTCCTTCTTTTGGGATAATTTTTGTTGTCATTTTATGACCCTTAGAATTGATGTTTAAAGAGCCAAAGTTTAGTTCCAAAATGTTTGCTTTTTCGGCATTTTCTAGCATTTTTTCAGCGATTCAGGATTTACTTTGGAATTATTTTCTGACGTTTAGAATTTAAACGTATGTTCGCAGCAAAACTAAAACAACTTTTTATTTCAATAAAATTTAAAATCATTTAATAAAATTTATACCATGCGGTGCACAGGATCTAAAACAATAAACTTTGTGATATACTTTAAAAACTTTAGATCATGAAGAATTTAATTTAAAGAAAAGTTATTTTCGAAACTTTTTTTAAGAAAACACTAGAAAACAAGATTTCAAATGTCATAAAAACAACTGTAATTTACAATAAGATATAAGTCTAATAGAACATTGAGAGCATGTCGCTATAAACAATTTTCACTACAAAGCTATATACGTTCAGCCAAAAAAACATCAAAATTCGTTGTGTCATTTACATACAGAATTGATGCATTGAATTTAATGTGAAAAAATAGAATAAAATACAATTTTCAAAGCTGGCACCATGCCCTTTCTACCACAAAAAAGATAAAACATTCGCCGGATTGATTTGTTTTCGGTTCTACTTTTTCAATGCCATATAGAATTATCGCTTTTTCCTTTCCTGACACATTTCTCATGCTTCCCCTATGTGCTTTCGTTTTGGCACAGTTTCTAGTGCAAGCATGTCACTCACTTATTAGATTACTGCAACCTAGCTAGGTATACCGTTGACCTGATATAGCTTGATCGCGTGCAGTGGTTTGCTGTATTGCGTATTGTAGAGCACAATCCACAAAACAACCACGCGACTCCTTCGGGTGCACACTCGATACCGGATGTCTCCATTTTGTAGCTTTCATTTGTATTCGAAGTCTTCCTTCCAATCTTTATATCCCTAGCTTCACCATCATAAGTTTATAGTCACCATTAAATTTCTATCTCCTTCCTGGGTTGCGGGTCAGAATATCCTATGAATTGGCAACCGATCGCGCGCAGGATTGCGTCGCATCTGTCGGAAGAAACGGCCCATCCGTCGCTGTTTGCAAAGAAACTCATCTCCAGAAAGCGATAAAATTCATCAGCAAGCATAGCAATAAAACGACATGGGTTAGCAATTTTATGACCCCACTTGCTATTGTGTTGGCTTGGCAGCCGCCTTTATCGTGTCACTAGCCAAACAAACTCTTCTGCTTTGTTGGCTCCTATCGTGCCAATTCGCACTCGCGAAACGGATGTGCATTGCGGGTTGCAGACAGAACTCAAATCAAATAGAATTAAAATCGGCATTGTCTTCCACTGTTTAAACTGTAAACTTCTTCCTACAGAAAGGGTAAGGGTGGCGGGTCTGGTTTTCTCTTAGAAAATTAATCGCTCTACAGCTCACCCAGCGTAGACGGAAATAAGCAAATGTATGCCAGATGTCAACGCCCTGTGCGACAACAGAAATAAAACTTTCCATCTACTTTTTTTACTGTTTAACCGACATCGTTTGTTGCCGGTGAAGTTCTACCTGCCGTGCAAGTGGGGGTAGATGAAAGCTTACAAGTAATTAAAAATTTAAAGCGCCATGCAATTTCTGCTAGCTGTGCAACAAGCGCTTCTATTTATAGGCAGGTTTTTTCCCTATTTGTGCCAAATACGGGACATTAAAATCTCATTTCAATAGCACAGAGGCTTCCGCAACTTCCTCGAGCTATCTGCCTTGGCACCAAAAGGTAATGAAATCCCAACTCGCGAAGATGTGTGCGCAGATGAGCACTGCAAACATACACGTGCAGCTTTTTCGCGTCTTTGTCTGCATGTGAATCGATAAAGGACGACAAGGACAGCAGTCAAGAAGAATAATAGGATCAGACCATCTTAACATACTGCCGTTTCATCCCGTTTCGTGCTCCTTAAGCCTCCCATTTGTTTTTGGGATTCAATCAAGAGACCGTCTAGGTGTGGTTAATGAAAATCTTTTTCATCCCTACAAAGTGGCGAAGAAGGTAAGCGAAAAAGCGGTAAAGGAATCGGGCAAATCTCTCCCCATTCGGTAGCCATAAATCATCCAGTCTCGGTGGGGGATTGGATGCCCTTGGCAGTGCGCCACCGGATGACGGTGTGGGTGTGGGTGCTTACCGCAGCGGGATATATTTTCCCGTGCGAGGAAAGTAGTCTACAATTTGCATGAAGCTTTCCCAGGGTAACGTTGGCATTGAGTGCACAAACAGAACGAAGCAGCAAATGCTAGGCTGAATACGTCGTTTGTGCCTCAAGGATGAGGGGATTTTTTTCTGTATGCGTTCTCTTGGCAGGAAATCATATCGGAAAATGGATTGAACTGTCAACATGAGTTTGACGGAATCGGGTTCATAGTCGGAATGAATGCGTGGTAAGCAAGTTTTGGACATGTGCGCTTGAGGAGTACTTTTTTTAAATTTGGCACCAAAAGTTGAAGGCTATGTATCCCAAAAACAATTTTAGATACTCATATCACAACATGTACAAACTTTATACAATGTTCTGAGGACTTAATTCAGTTGGAATAGGGTTAGAAGAAGGTTGTTAAATACGGTTAAAACTAATTGAAAAGCTGTCCTTACGGACCAGTGATCACAGTTTTTTTTGTTCTAGCAATGCACATTTTGCTGATATTTATATTTGCGCGAAACGCGTCAAAAGAAAAGAAAAAAAAGATCGCTGCATGTAATATTATCCCCCGGTGACCTTTTAATCTTTTAGCGAAAGGACAACGCAGACCCGTAAAACCGTTGTCACCGGGAGCGGCAGTAAAACCGGTTAAGATAACGGTAGCATCTCGTAATTCACTGCCATACGGGCGTCGTCAAGCCAGATGTGTGGGTACACCAATAAACACAAACACAGATACAGGAATCATGGTGGAAGCCGGCTGATAGCTCTATCCTTTCCGGTGCTTATTAAGCGATGAACCGGTAATTGATTGTAGGTTGTCTTTTTTTTCGGGTGGTTGATTTTCAAACCGAACACGTGGTTACTTGTGAATCGAGTGCAAAAACTTTTAGTAGAGCCTCAGAACGCATACACCCGAAATCACTACACGAGCGGTAGAATGATGACGCGGGTCACGTTTGGTGCGGAAGAGCACCGCACCCGGGAAGAGTTGATTCTCCATGTACTGGGGAATAACCGTAAGTTGATCAAGCTATTGCCACAGTCAACTCCCAAAGGCTGGCCGTAAATCAACCTGAAACGTGATCCTACGCATCAGCAACTTGCCAGTCAAGCGGCGCAGGTTTACCGTCCAAACGACTGGTGCTTAATGCCTACTGCTGGTATGGTAACGTGACGTGACCGGGTCCGGTTCTTCAATAGAGTACTAAATAATAATCTCAACCACCTCTTCGAGCGCCTTACCTGGTTCGGCTGGTAGGTGTAACTGGTCACACTAATGAACTTGCGCTTGTTGGCGAAATCAGACCCAGAAGGTAGAAATTGTTTCCACCGGGCAAGACATGTACTTCGTTGACGAACGAGTGTGGAGCCGATAGCTTCGATAAGCTGTTGGTGAACGCACTATCGACCTTCACGGCAGGCTTACATGAAGTTCTAGCAGCGCAAATGTGCATAGATACCTTTGTTTGTTTTCTTGAGAAATTATTAGTAACATAAGATAACACGGCATTTATAAATTTGTTATCTATATTCAAAACAATACCTATTTTTGTTTATTCTTGTTTTAGAAACGTTGTTTTCTATAATACTATGTTTACTTTTTTCTTGGAACTAAAAAAATTTCTTTTTCTTCATCTAAGAATTAAAATTTTTGAAATTATATTTTGTTCAAACATGTATGCTAGGGGAATTGTAGATAAAATGAACAGGACATCTGTTTAAATCTCGACTTTAACGTTAAAAATTTTAAACATTGAAAATAATAAACAAAAACAAAAGACACGTGAACGTTTGTGGCTGTGATGTTATTTTTGGTTTTCAAGAAATAACTTTTTTAGTGTAAAACAGTTTTTTGTAAGAGTTTTTGTGCAAATATCTGTATTCGGACTACTAACCATCAGAAATCATTAAAGGTTAGTGATTGTTTGAATGATTTTCTCGGTAATTTTAAATATTTTCAAAAACAACCGGTAAAAATTGTGCTCAAATTTCTATTTAAAATTCTAGATGCTTTGTGGTTATATCGGAAAAGAGCGAAAGTAATCCTAGACCGATGTAGAGAGGATCACGACTAAACGTGCCAGTGAATGCGGATTGTCCTTAAAACAAGCTTCCACCATTCCCCAGTTTCTTGCGGCTAAGGTCATATAATGTGAAAATTAAACAGTTGGTGAATTGCATTGCTGTGTCACAACATTTTACTTTTTGAGTTCTTATACTATTTTTTAGTAGTAATCATTAGTGGCTCAGTTAATATGCGCGATCGATTATGTTTGTAGTGTTTAACACTTGCGTTTACCCTCCACGGCCGAAAAAATGAAAGTTCTTCTACCTGCCAGTCCCCAAGATCTAAAAGGATTTGATCGGAACTTTTTCGAAAGATCAGAGAGTTTTTGGGACCAGGGTGGGGAAATGTACTGGTACGCTACGATATTTAAACGACAGTAGCAAGATTACCACTGTGGAATAAAACACTACGCGACAGTAGCCGCTACCGAAGTTTCGTACGATCTGCGTTATCTCTTGCTTTTTGTCACGAATTCAATATGAACAACAATTCTCTCGCTTACTTCTCTCTATATTGTTGTCATTGTACAGACAATCTCTGGCTCGTGTGTTATTGACTGTAGCTGTCTGTGCTATTCATTGCATTTATTACGAATTGAAGTGGAATCAATTTACTTAGCATCGATTTTTATTTGGGCCCGAGGACGTAAATTGAATTTGTAAGATTCATGCTTTTATTGTCCTGCTTTTGCTTAAATATGCTAAATTTGGATGAGACTTTCACTACAGCAAATAGAAAAGTCGAGTGAGAAAAGTTTAGAAGTTGGGATTCAAATCTTCTGGTGTACACGATTTCGGCAGTACATATATAGGAATTATTTCCATCTTATTACTGTGCTAAACTGTTGCATGATTACTAATTATTGTCATTCGCACAATGCGACAGTCGAGATATCGAAGCGGCCGAAGATCGGCACAAAAGAGAATCGTTAACCATCCGTGTTGGCTTCTAATCACACGATTCTCTCAAATAGAGAAGCCTACAGTTGAACGCTGCTGTCGGTGTCTGCAAGAGAGGCAATAGTACTTTGCGATACAGTGTCCTGCTAAAATGTTACCTGTTCGACACACTGTTTGGGACAATAGGGGACCTCTCGAAATTTTTCATTGTTCTGGATTTATCGAGGGGAACCTTGTGGTAAGTACCCTTCCAGAGACACAGGCTAGATTAAAAACGATAGCGAAACCTTGCTTGCGACATATCAACCTTTAAGTTTTTGCAAAACAACACTGTTGACGATCACTATTTGGCCACTTGGACGTGTTTTGGCCACTACTGGCCGAGTTCCGGGAATCGGTTCCGGGAATGATTCCAAAGCCTAGCTTGCGGTATATCAAAGAACTCGGATAGAAACGGCCAAGTTCGGTTTGGATCTTGCGAAATGACAGGTGAAAAAATTTGCATTTTTTTCGGCTCTGAAGGGGTCAGGTTCGCAAGTGTTAGTTGTGGAAAAAAATGATAAATTTTATCACACCTTCCCATACATAATTTATTCAAAGTTTGGGTAAATCTTCTGTTATCCATAAAAAGTAGTGGGTGGTATCACTGGCACGATCGCATGGCTGGCACAGGATTACGTAAACTATTATACATCAAACTATTCTGTTATATATGTAGTAGTCCTGGTTATCACTCACTGTAAAAAATGCTGGCTTCGTTTTGGAAAATTCATTACACCTAATGATATATTATACATACATATTGAAAAGATTTAAGTAAGCCGGTTTAAGTTCGACTTCACAGCAGTATCTCGAACATAAAACATAATTTTATTATCCTCGAGCCGCATCCGGACAGAGTTCTTATGCAACACGCAACTGCGTAAAAAACTGTTGCTTGGCAGAGAGTACGACGCTTTTAGTATCTGCTTGCATTTCTACGAAAAGAGTGTGACTACTTTCGTTCCAAGCTGCGATACGATACAACATATTATTTTGTTGCATAGTTGAGAGATCTATCGGTTTAGTTTCACTGCTCGCTAACACAAAATTAAATTCATATTTCGTACATTTGTACTACATATGGAAAAAAATCTCTTTGTGTCTTGCGAAACTGGAAAAATGACAAAACTTTAAAAAAGGCGGAGCCACTTACAATATGGTCTGAAATAAACACCGCGAAGCGAGATATTATTGTGGTTGAAATCCATTTAAAACAAAAACCAGACAAGACAATGGATTGGATTATGTCATACCCAGTTCGATCATGAGGTTATTTGGAATAGCTTTAACCGTTTTTTTTATTCAAAATTATTAACGGGTGACAAATAAAATTTTGGATTTTTCTCGAGGTTCTCTTACTCAACAACAAACGCGCTCAGAGAGAAATGAGAGTATGTATAATAAGTATCTGTGTTGGTGTACTCTCTTTGCCTTCTTTATTACGATATATTTCTTGCTGTGAGTGTACACTACAACATGTACACAACTCGATATATGAAGTCGTTCAGACAATGCGCACCAAACGAACAAACTCAATTTGATCGTATTCAATTGGCTTTCCTTCCTCCCTCTAACGACGAGCTACGTATGAAGATAAAAAGACAGCGAGCGACTCGCTTTTTACTGATTGAGAGGATTCATGTTTATTCGCATTGTGTACATTTCATGAGTTGTACAGCTCAAGATAAAAAAAGGCATCTTCGTCTCATTTCCATTACTGTGTACACGGTGACAATAAAGTCCGGTCACACTTTTTTGGGGTCGCCTGTAGCCTACACGTTGCATTTCTCTGGTGCCATCTATATGTCAAATGAAAGGGTTAACTTTGCTGCCAAAAGTGGCAGAGTTTCGTTTCTGTGCAGTTTGTTTACATTGAGTTGTGAGCCATGGCAGAGTTAAGAGCAGCTGTTATCGCTGAATATGTGAAAGAGTACAAACCCGGACGCATATTCAAACACCTAAAACCGCTCGGAATCAACCGGAAATTCGTGTACCTAGAGACCGGAGGCACCGAGGACAAGGCACGATCTGGACGACCAAGGTCTGTGAGAAAATTAAAAATAAACATTAAATTTCAATTTAAAAAAAACAGAGTTAAATTTTTTTTTTATTTTTTTTTTAAGAAGCTTGACGTTAATACGCAACTTTTAAAAAAAAGTTCAGGATGGAAAAATGGAAAATATTTTTTTTTATGGTAGATTAATTTTTTTTATGAAAATTCTAATTCAAACATTTTTCAAAATATTTGTATTCTGATGATTTTAAATGATGCAGAAAGTCATTTTGAATCAAAAAGCTCTTGGTAGTAAACATTCTAAAGGCATTGGTTTTCGAGTTATTTCTAATTTAAGCTCGAAAAATTATAATTATTCAGGAAAATACACGTTTTTCTTAATTTATCCATGGTTCTCCAGCAAAAACCATACGTTTATTAGAATGCTTGATCAAAAATATACAATTCATTCTCTGACAACAAAACGATTGGGCGAAAGGTTCTCAAGAAAAGAGTTAGATGTTCTAAGTAATATAAATATATATAAGAATCAAATATATATTTTCGAGTTTTATTATCTTAGGAACATATTTTTTTATGACATAGATACTTTACAGAACTAGTTTCACCTTATATTTTATAGCCATCATAAGTAAATGATTCGTCATCTTTTGAAAACAGCTTCGTTTGTATCTTATTTCCTGAAATCAGAACAAAAGAGTAATACCTTTGTGTGGCAGCTATCATTATAGATTTTTTGAAAATAATGCTCCATTCTGTTATGCCTTGTTCATATTCTTCATATGATACCCAACTAAATGACATTTTTGATTAATTTTTATTATTTTGCTGATTAGACCAATCATACAATTCTTCTGCGCTTGTAATGGGATGTTCATGTTCTTTAGCTAAACTTGCCATTCGTTTTAATATGCCACCAATTGCATCGCATGGGCCTTTACCATGAGAATTCGCAAAAAATGCCACTCTGCATCGACGTTATATTTTGTTTTGAACTTGCAAAGACTTGCAACCTTTTTTTCTATTTTTATGTTGTGAGGCAGCTCCATCAGACATTAATATCACTTTTTTCAACTCTATTGTTGTTTTCAAAAAACTCATTAATTTGGAATTGAACACCGGACCCGCAACAGCATCATGATGAAGTACTTCCGATATTATGATGAAGCTGATATTCTTAAGTGTTCTAGATTCTGAATAGTAAGCAACGAAGGGATGAATGGTGGCTTGACTATCATTCCAATAACTACACGAATCACAAATTGATAAAGACGTATTAAAATGAGCTTGACTGTTCAATATTTTTAATTTTGCAATAACGTTTTTTTTTAATTTGCGTAAGCTTGATAAGCACCGATGATCAGGAAAGCGGTTACAGCATTTGGGCTTGGCGTATTCCATTTTCACTTTATTCATCTTCACAAAATGCAAACTGTTACTAACTCATCTGGAGTAGTGCAATCGTATTTATATTCGAAAACAGATATTATAGATAACCCAGTAGTTATTGGTTGCGTACTTTACAAACAGTTATTATTAGTAAACAAGTAGATAGTGTTGCACGACAAACATATTTTTTTATAAAACATTCGGCAAGGGGTAACGTGTAGGTAGGCTAAGGTTCAGCGCTTGAGTTATTTATCCAATCGTTTTGTTGTCAAAGAATGAATTGTATATTTTTTTGATCAGGCATTCCAATGAACGGATGGTTTTTGCTGGAGAGCCATGGACAAACTAAGAAAAACGTGTATTTTCCGAAATATTAATAACTTTTCGAGCTTAAATTTAAAATAACTCGAAAACCGATGCCTTGAAAATGTTTACTACCAAGAGCTTTTTGATTCAAAATGACTTTCTGCATCTTTTAAAATCATCAGAATACAAATATTTTGAAAAATGTTTAAATTAGATTTTTTATAAAAAAATTAATCTACCATAAAAAAAATATTTTTCATTTCTCCATCCTGGACTTTTTTTAAAAAGTTGCGTATTAACGTCAAGTTTCTTTAAAAAAAAAAAAAAATTCAACTCTTATTTTTTAATTGAAATTTAATGTTTATTTTTAATTTTTTGTTGGTCAAAAAAAATTTTTTTGTACAGTGTATATTTTTTTATGGTGCATTTTTAATTCCCTACAACTCATTCTCAGACAGTTTTTCTATACAACCAACGGTTTCTGGGCTACAATGCTTCGAATAAAACCTGTGCCAAAAGGCATGCGCCCTTTTAGAATGTAACTCATGGGTGTAAAAAACCTCTCCACCTGTGAAAAATGCTCAGTTTGCTAAGTCAACTACGTGTGCAAAGTTTCATTCAAATCAAAAGTGGTCGATATTCGACCATCGGTCATTTCGCGCGATTTGTCTCAGGAACAGATCGACCAGTATAATTGACAGTGGAAGACCGGTCAGAGTAATAACATAAAAAGCCTTCGTTCTTTTTGTCAACATTATGGTTCGATCCCAGGCTATCATTCAAGATGTGTACTAGAACGAATATTTAAAGAAATTTTTTATTTTATTTCTTCAAATATATCATGCTAATGGAAGGTATGTGGTTTGGCAGGATAGAGCTTTATCACATCGCGCCATAACAGAAAACACAAAAGTTGGCGAACAACTTCTCGATCCGATTTGCATCAAAAATACGCAACCCAACGTATCTTCCTCAGTGTCGCTTGATCAAAGATTTCCTTGGGATTTTGAGTTCCATGGTGTACAGTGCACACTGCTCTTGTTCCGGTATCATGAAAAAGCTTCGACGAAAAACCGATTCTGAACCTTTCTCAAACATCCATTAATTTTTTTATCAATGATGTATGTATCTTCATGAGAAATAAGTCAGTTTTTCATTAAGTAAAAAATCTACCTTTTTTGACAGCAGTAGCAGTAAAAAACAAAATCCAAATTTTTTTTGTCACCCGTTACACTTATTTAGAAGACGTTAGTGAAAACAAGCCAGAGTATATGCAACACGCAACAGCGTAATAAATTGTTAATATTATAAATTCGACACGAGTAGAATTTGGTTGTCTTCCATCAAACTGCAACACGATACAACGCGGTATTTTGTTGCGTTGCTGAGAGCTCCATCGGTCCAGTTTTACATGTTTCATACATTCGTATTACATACGAAATGAAATTTCTGCATCTGCGAAACAGGAAGAATGAAAAAACTTGAAAAAAGGTGGAGCCACTTACAACATGGGTCTGAAATAAACATCGCGAACAAAAAGCGAGTCGCTGATTTTCCAGTTGAATTTTAGGATTTTTTTCACTAGTTTGCAACTGAAAACTTGAGGAAAAAATCACCGATCCCTCAAGACATTATTGTTCGAGATCTGTTTGGTGAATGCATTCGAACAGCACATGGCACAAACGATTCTACACTATAACATCCTGTTCTTAACTATAGAAGTGAGCCAGCGATTGATTGGATGCTGCGAAACTAAAACAAAAATGACTGATTTTCATCTCAACTTTAGTTTTTTTTTAATTACAATTAATTTTGGAAAAGGGCTTGTGTAAAATTGATATTCGACCTATTTTTGAGCAGTAATGGTGTAAAATTACTATTCATGATATTTTTTTTAGAGGCAGGACGATTAGTTTGATTGATCTGATGTCGTCGGCAATGTTATATTTAGTGGTTATGTCCGTACAGAGAAAATATAAACAATATCTTTGGGAAAGTTGTAGACAGTAGTTCTTCTTCTTCCAGAAAAAAAACAAACATCGTTAAAATTATCTTATGAATTAAATTTCTTGGAAAGTGCACTTTTAAAAAATATATTTTTCGGACGTAGGACTACGTCTTTGCTTTCTATACTGAGGAATAATCAGTAAAAGCAAAAAAACTGGTTTGATGTTACGTTCGATTTTAAACGATTATTACAAACTAATGACTGATTGCATCTCAGTAACTTTTTTGTCGTTAGATAATTAAAATGGCAGAAAAATTTTTAAAGATAGTGTGCGGTATTGTTACTTTACTGCTTAGCGGTGAAAATATTATATAAAAGTTTATTTCGGAAACATAAAATTTCAAATTTCCCGAAGACAATATACTGATCGGTTTACTTGATCGTCATAGTATGTTCGGCTGATTTGTAGTTAATATTTGATTCTTTTCATAACAAAAATTCACTGTAAAACGAAAAATTCAATTTAATTTCTTCGTGATCAAACAGCCAAAATGGGCTTTTTAAGATATTCAATTTATAATTTTTTTTTTCATGAAAAAAACTGTTTTTACTATGTAGGGCAACAGGAATAGCCAATTCGCAAGTTAATGCACTATTTTTTGAAAAAAAAAACCAGAATTTTTCGACATAAATACCTGCCCTATCCTATTATTATTATGGGTTAAGTGTCTCTTTTGACGTACACCAATGCAATTTATTGGGAAATATCCTAGAAATATTAAAATTTCTACGAAGTACTAAAACATGTTTTGGACCACCAAGACTTTTTTTTAGCTCATCTATATATTCTGAACCGTTTGTTAAATCATTCCGGATTAACTATAATTTAGATCAGCGGTTCTCAACCTGAATGAGTAATGGCGGACAAAGCAATTTTTTCAAAATACTTTGTTTGATATTCAAACCTGCTCTTAAAACATGACTGTAGCAATCGAACAAATCCTAGTTCAATTTGAAACCAAATTAGACTACCACAACATGATCTACTACTATTCTCTCCCACTCTGCGAGAACATTCCAAGCCAAGGGGTACAATTGATTTGGAAAATATCGCCAAGGGGTACGTGAACAAGAAAAGGTTGTGAACCGCTGATTTAGATTATTATCGGTTCCTTTAGAACAAAAAGAATTTGAGGAGGACATTCTCCAGCCGTGAAGTTATCGCAATTTTAGGCACCCGAAAATGAAAAGATTGAGTTTATAGAGGTTTTGCGGGCATTTTCAGCCAGTTACTACCATTAGGCATTACTCCCGTTAGCCTATATTTTTCTGGGATGACAAAAATACTATGGCAAGATGTATAAATTACGTAATGCAAAAAATCCAATTTATTCACGCCCACAGCCTCATGTAACAACATGTGGTTTCTTACTTTTCTTCATATCCCACCTCCATAATCCTTGTTATATTTTCGCAGTGATTCATATAACAAAAATACTAGAATTCCACTTCCCTATGTAACAATTCGTAACGCTCCTCTATAAGTGTTACGTAATTTATGGATGCCTCCTATCTACGACTCTACCGATGACTCCAGTCAAACAAACTGCTCTGGCTTAAAAAAAAAAAAAAAATTAGGTTTTTCACGAGCCTCGTTCAAAATTTAGTCGTGACATCTTTAGCTCATACACAATAATTCTGATTAGGTATCACACGCCCCTATCAAATTTCAGTTGCTTCTAACGTAAACCACGATTTTGTTTGAAAATTATGAACAATATCTTTTAAATTTGCGTGGAATATGATGGAGTTTTCTTCATATGCGATTCGACATTAAGTTTTTTTACTGTCTAGTAACATCTATGCAAAGCTCCAACAAAAAAAAAATAAAATTGTCCCTTGTAGATTGAAATTGCTAAATAATAATAAAATCTACTAATAAATATGGCCAGAAAGTAAACCAAAATAAAATGAAAATGGTAGACAAAGTACAAAAAGTAATAAAATAATTGAAGAGGCTGTTAATGAGACACGACCGTGAGGTTAATCCTTTATCAGTCCTAAGAAATCGAACGATAAATAACTCATATACACTTTTTGTTAAAAAGAAATAGTTGTAAAAAATGGAAAAAATAGTGTTTTGACTAATGTCAAAAACGTTGGCGGCAATATAGTTGCCACTGCCCAAATTCCGGCCATGGCTGCAAAAGTTGTAGAGGTCAACTTCCGGTAGGCGTGTATTTGTGGACTAGAGCGAGTTAAACAACAACAACAACAAGAAATCGGTTATAAAGCCAAATCTTTTACAGCCGGCGTGTGCCAAGGAGGAAGGCTCTGATGGGTCGTAAAAATGAAGGAAAGCCGTTGGTAACTGACTAAGTTCTAAGTAAATGAATGTGGACTATTTTCGTGACGTTCTCGATGTTTTTTCGGCGCTAGGTGCTGCATTCTGGGATGACAGAAGAGCCAACCTGCAGTAGAAAAAAGAAACTTCAAGAATAACTCTTGTAATGGATCGACGGCTCGTACCCAGACAAGGAGCTTTAATTTCACGTTGAAAGTTCTTCAACCCACATTGACGGTGAAAAAATAAAACTATCCTTAGTCTGTCGCCAGGATCCTTGAGAAAGGAGCTGTTCGGGATAGCACATTGCACCGGAATGTATGCAGGAGGCGGTACAACATACACACGTTCAGATGACACAGACAAGATCGTAGCGAAGGGATGGAAGTTCTTCGCTTCCAAGTTGCACTCTTGCTTTTCCATCATCCATGTGAGATTCAGATTCAAAGCCAGTCTTCTGGAAGCCAACAGGAAAGCCAAACGAATGCCTGGCATGAGAATAAGCGAATTAATCTAATTACGAGGTGTTGATTTTTCTGATTGAAATTTTACCAACGCAAGCTCTATGATAAGTTGGAAATTGTTTGACCTAACTCATTTGAGGAGCGCTAAAAGCAAATGCCGTTGCAGTCGAAGAAGATTATTCAATCATACACTGTAAATTATAGGTTCGCTTGTGTGCCAAAAAGTCTCACTAGACTAGTAGTTTAAATTTAAGAAAGAAAAACACTAATTTATTAATATCATTCGGAATGTGGCGCCCGACTTTTAGCACACTCACTCACAATTCATGATTATGTACTAGTATTTCAGATTAGGTAAAGTTATGCAATTTGATCGGGGATCGTACGGAACTGGCACACTTCTAAACTGAGTCACTATTGCCAATTTTGCCGAGAGTGTGCATCCCTGAGCTGGTCGATGATGCATTGAAGAGTTTTCCGTTCGTATTATATATCCACTTTTCTTAACGAGTTTCTTCCTGAACGGTTTAGGATACACACTCATTCCGACCGGGATGAATCCACGTGCACATACGTGCAAAGAATTAGAAAGGTTCAAATATCCATCATCAAATCGCTTTACCGTCTCGTTTACAGGTTTCCAGAGTTAAAACCAGCGTGATAGAAGCATCCTACAGAAAAATTGATAGCCAGCCTTGTTTAAGAGCTAATCAAATTAGCTTCATGATGCATATTTATATGAACGTACCTTTCTGAATAAACTGAAAGGCCAATGTTAAGCCTTATTCAATCTCGGAGGTCGGTACGGTCGGTTGGTCGGTGAAACGCATCCTGGCTTGCATGCCGAATCAGTGTAAATTCCGATGAGCCAAGGGGCAGCGCCGCCAGCTAGCCGGAAGAAAGCATCCGGGCATTCTTTAAACTCATTACACACCAATTATACACCCCCCTCCCCCCTCTGTCGGTGCCCGGAAGGATTGGTCAGCTTGTGTTTCGGTGTTTTGCATTCAGTGAATTTCAATTTTAACGATGGATATTTTAGTGCTCCATTAGCCTAATGACCAAAATGAAACCATTATGGAATTGTGCCATCCTCTGGGGCAGAGGATATCGAAGGGGATCTTCCGGAGTGATTTACTGCTGTCGCTGATCGAATTTGCGATAATCACCGCTATTGTGAAGTCAGCCTCGGGTTTTTATATGTTACTTAGGTTCTATGCTATTACATCATTTAAGCATACATACACAAGAGAGTTAAAAGACTCGTTATTTGAAGAGTGTTTATGGAATTGTGGAAAATTTTCACATAAAAATAATGACTTTGTAATTTTTTTGTAGAAAAAAAGCAATTTAATTCATGAAATTTTATTTAGTGTTAACAAAAGAAACAAAAACTTGAAAAACACGAAAAAGATTTTATTCAAAAAAAAATCTAGTAAAAGTGATGGCATTGTAAGGACGAGTTTTAGGATATTGTATGGACTAGACATAAAAAAGTTACAGAATTACGAAACCAATATGTTCTTGAGAAAAGTAATTTTGATTGGGGGATGGATTAAAATCCGTTATTTTGCACTGCTCCATTGGGACTGTTGTTTTTGGATTTATATTGCAAAAAATTGTTAAGCTGATTCGTGGTTATATGATATGAGATAGAATTATGATCATTTAAACTTCAGCCAATACCTGATAATTTCTACCACCCTCTCCACAACCGAACCTTGAGGTCAATAAACTTAGTTCAAAAGGTGAGCCGTGCATTTCATCGATAGTCTCGAGGGGACGTTGATTGCGTGTCTAGTCGAAGCCTGTGGTATTCATTGCACACTGGCGCGAGCGCAGCGCTTTCCCTACTAGTACTGCTGTCGCCAGCCTGTCAGCCGTCACCGTAGTCGAAGCGCTACCCTGAAGAAATGGGGCTTTAGTACCATCTCCCATGTACAAACAAACAAATCCTTAAGTTGATTTTCTTGCCGTCGCCATCGGTGCCACTGTTGGCCTGCTTTCACTCCCTCGTGTCGCTCCGAACCGAAGTTTCTATCCAAAGGGGAAACTGCTTCTACCCTTCTTACATCAAAGAAAAGTTGTGAATCCGCTTCGAATTGGTTCTTCAAAGCGAAGGTGGTATTTACTCCTCCTTTCTCTATGGGCGGCGGCGGCAGAAGAAAAAGGGTTCACTTTGCAATCGAGTAGACGCGTCGCTAACGAAGGCGGTTATTTTTCAAGCAACACAAATAAGCAATTGGGTTGGTTAATGTGTTGATACAATACATCATTCTCATAGTCCGAAAGTTCAGTTTATTCCTACTCTAGAGTTTAGGCAAATTAAATAATAAATCACTTGTCAAAACGTTTTAACAAGCAAAGGCTTCACGTGACTCAACCTAATTAAGCGCTATGAAGAATTTTGTAGTAAACGAAAGAATTCCACACTGCAAAGTATTTTTGCCTGCGTAGACACGTAGCCGGCACGGGAAAACGTAATTAAACAAAATCATACCATATCTTGACTTATAAAAGAAAATTTGTCAACTTGCCCCACAGCGGTGGGAGTGAGGTACAGGTGAATTAGATGAAAATTACTTGCGGTGTGTGGGTTGGTGAAGTTTTGTTTAGATTGTGGTTAAATTTAGTGCTTGTAAAGCGACTTGTCGGTGGCAGTAAATGAAAAAGGTATCAACAGAAGAAGGCTTTCCATGATATGTTTCAGAATTATTTGTGTTAAAACGTTTAAACTCGGTGCAGGGTGTAATTACTTACTGTAAAGTATAAAGTTTAATTAGCAAAGTGATAGGATCAAATCAAAATATTTAAATAAAATTTCTTTACGAAAGTTGTTAATTTTTCGTTTATGGCTTCGAACCCATGAAAGGAGATTGAACCCCAAAGAAATGGAATTATTCAACATTCAATGAAAATTTGGAAAATCTTTAACCTTTTAAAATTTTTGTTCTTTCAACATTCAATGTATAGTCACCCCAAAAAGTTGAAATTTGCTAGATTCGAAGATGCTGTTCTGAAATGACTTTAGAAACATCCCAAACAAAAAATCTAAAACTAAAACAAAATGCAATGAACAACTTAGACGAGCTTGTTACATGAATATAAGATAAACGTTAGGTAGTGAATTGATCTGGATTTACAGCGATCGACGCGAGTACTACTTATGTCTTGCATTAGTAGAGACTAGAGAATGATGAGTACAAAAAACAGCGAATAACGTTTCGAAATGAGTTCATACGACTGTTATCCTCACGTAGTTTAGGTGCCTTTTCAAAAATTTATTTTACTACATGTTTTGAAGCTAAAGAGTGGTAGCCCCTTTTATGTTGCTTGTTAAGAGGTTAGTTTACCCAAGAATTTATAAACGTTAGTAAAAACGAACGGCATGCATGAAGCCATTTGAAAAAGTTTTCATTAGAGGAATATTTTTCCTCTAGAGTGCCCACTTTGGTTTGTTCAAAAGAGTTTTAGGCGTTAGAGTTGTATATCTAGGAAATTTATAAAAAAAAAATCTGACCATTGTTTTTAAATCACTTTTTGCTTTTAACCCTCTAGTGCCCAATGCCGCATTTTGGCGGGCTTCAGTCAGGCCTTCAAAAAGGTTCGATAAATACTTAAAAAGTGTTTATAATGATTCATAGTGATTTTACCAAAGCCCGTCTAGAAATTAACTTGAGCACTAGAGGGTTAATTTCTTTTCAGTGTAGGATCTCAAAACAATTCTTCCAATAAGTTTAAGTGAAAATTCAGACGATTTTGTAAAAGTCATTCCTTTCCTCTAATTCTAAATTATCGTTCTTCCCGGAAAACACAAAAAAGTTTCGTAAAAAAAGGTGAACTAAATTTGTTTTAAATCTTTTTTTGTTCTCAAAATAAAACTTAATTTTCAAATGATTTATTAACAATCATTTTAATTTTTCATTGAAGGTTCAGACAATTCAGTCATCCCCGGACAACTTTTCTCTCTCTCTTTTTCTTATCCTTATTCGGATATATCGATAAAGGAAAATAACTTCAGCTATTTTCATATGTTTATATGAATATGCGTAACTAACCGGCGAACCCTGATGTCAGAAGATTGTAAAAATAAGACGAACACACAAGGTAACCAATTTGAACAGTACATGTTTACATCAAGCAAATTGAGAGAATGAGCAGAGACAGGTTTTGTTCTTAAAATTGCACCTGAAGTAGTCCACGCTCCTCTGAAAATTAATGCTGTTCGATCATTTCAGCTTTCGGTGAATTATTGTTCAGTTGTTTCCTTTTGATAAAAAGGTTATTTTATGAATTCTGTAACAATAACTTTGCTAAAGTTGGAACTTGAACGACCGCAAATTTCATAGTTGCTCCTCCGTGATTGATCTAAGCTAATGAAATTGTACAAAGAACAACCGTTACATGACTCATTTGAGAATAAATACACTAGCTTCAATGTACCACAATTCAGTATTTTTCGCTTTGTGTAGATCGATAACGACGCCGGCTACGTTCTTACTGTGGCACAGTAGGGCAAATTGGTCCGTTGGTGCGACAAAACCTCATAACTCCTAAACAGTTGTTTCCACAGTGTTCATGTCTTCGGCAAAGTTTTTCACCATAAAAGCATCTTTTTGAAAAATATATTCAGGCAGCTTTAATTTTTTGTCTACAGATGGCGCCGACTTCTATCTTCTGAATAAATGGTGCTAGCCATTTAGTTTCTTCGGGAAAGTTGTTTATATCTTCAATTGACATGAAGTTGTCGAAAACATTTAAACTGTAGGACTGACGGTTAACGAGATATAACTTTTTTCATTATTCATAAACCCAAAATTTCAGTAATAAATTATAACTGGGACTTGAGTACATATGTTTCACTTTCAGATATATTCGAACTTTCGAGTCATCATGAAATAAATTATTGACAGTTTGTAATTTATTTTGCATAGTTTTTTGTCAACCTATGATGTGTCTTCTTTTTTGAGAAAGAATATAAAATATAATTTCAATGTTATTGTTTGTGACAAAATATTTCAAGTAGGAACATTGTTCAATTGAAGATTAGTTGATCCCGTTCCCTTTATAAGAGCATCTCTTGTTTAATTTCATTCCATTCAACAAGAATACTGTACGCTTACTTTTGTTTAAAACACTGTTCACCCAATAACAAACAGTTTCCTAGTACTAAAAGTTATTTCCGAGGGGTCTTCATACTATGGACGTCAGTTTTGAAAGACCCCCGAACACAATTATGGTCGTGTTGCATACACCGGAATTCAACGAATCCTATTGTAGGAAAAACATCGATACGGACACTGCTGATTAACGATTTTTAACATGAATTAACATGAAAACAATCGTTTCGAAAACTCAACTTACTCGGTAAGTCGTAACTGGTAGCAGCTGGTTTTTGGTTTAGTACTAGTCAATACCTTGTATTTTAGTTCTATAATAGTGTCATAGCAGAACGACGTAGAACTTTTTGTTTTTCATACAAAACTACACCTATTTTCAACAAAACTGTCTTAATATCACAGTAGCTCTTAGTTAATTCTCTATTTTAAGAGAATCATATGAGTTAGCTAATTGATTCCTAAGTATTTGCATGCCCTACTGGAAAATACCTGGGAAAATTTTTTTTTCCATTTTACAAGCCTTCTAAATCCTCACTTTCACAATATCATAGCACATTTCCTAAATTATTTTTTAAAATAAATTATCACGATTTCCAGCCGACAACATGTCTACTGCAAGTAGAAAATAAAATGAGGCTTGAAAACTGAATTTTGTTTTTTTTTTGAGTTTTGTCGCGACTTTTCTGGGTTCTGCTCCACAGTAGGGAAGAAAAAAAGAAAGTCTTACAATCTTCGTTGCTAGAAACTGAGTTTACCTTTGCATCTCCAACGGTTGTTACGAAAACGAAGGTTACTTAGTTATAGTGACGGATTTTTATACTTTTACCCTTCTCACTACACGCTTATAAACTCTACTGCTCTTCTTTACCAGCCTCGTTAGTTACTCCTTGCAGGCATCGGCAATTTTAATTGCCTGGAGGGGCGAATTCTCGTTCAATTTTGTGCAACTTTTTTTTAGTTCAGCGAGAGTGAAGGTTCAATGTAGGTTGAAGGAGGAGGGGGGATGACTTGATTATGTACTCATGCGTAGAAATCCCTCACAACGAACGGTCCAGGATTCTAGTAAAATATTCAAACTCATGACCAATCGTCTGTCAAAGTGAACTCTGTAACCTTGAGACTACGAACCTGGGTAGATCGATCACGGCGCCGGCTACGTTCTTACGGTGCATCGGGGAAGGAGAGAAGACAGTGTTATAATGGTTGTTGCCAGAGATCGAGTTTACTTCTGCATTTCTAACAACTGTGATGGAAAAGAAAGTTGTTTTGTCACCGTGGTAAGTGACGAATTTTTATACGTTTACTTTCTCTCTACGCTTTTAACACTATTGCTCTTCTTTACCGAGCTTCGTTAGTTGCTTCTGCCATGTACCGGCAATTATAATTTCCTGTGTGTCGAGTCGGACTCTATTTTGAAATTTAGTTGAGAGCACGGCTACACTTTGACCCTTGGGTGGGAGGAAGCCTGAGAATGAACCCATACGTGAAAGTCCCTCTGAAATCGAACGGTTCTATAACTTTTGCAGAAGAATAAAATATTTTTTTGTTTTTTGCACTTCACAGTCAGACGAACTGATTTACTATTATAGCGGGAAAAGCACTACATTTTCTCAGTGCTGGAAAAGCTCTATTCTTCCCACTAACATGATAATATCTCTGAAATACCATTCCTATGAAATTTTGTACATACTTTTGTCTTATGAACTTTGAAGTATTATTAACTTAAGAGAGTCTCCTCATCAATCAGCTCTAAAAACTTATTTTTCATATTTTTTTTTTCAAGATGAATAAAGTGAAACAGAGAAATAATCGTTCGCATTGATTTAAAGTTAAGTTTGAATATGAGAAAAAAATTGATAGAAAAAAGTTGAAGAGGTTGTGTGTGAGACACGAGCATAAGGGTAACGTAGAATTACAACAGCCTGTTAGTGAATTTCTTGCAATGGATAACGAAATCCACTCAACTATGATTGATCAATTTGATCAATTTGAAGCGATAAATTTCCGTAAGAACTTTTTTTCAACTGTTTTTTTTTCAAGATTGGTCGGAAATAATATTGAAGGTTGCTAAAACACAGTTTTTAATTCATTATGGACCAGGTGTTCGATTAATCGAACATTACTTTAGAATATTTTTCACGCATGACTGAAATGAGATAAATCTATTCCGTTTTTTGAATATGATAGCTTAAAATGTTAAGTACAAAAAAACCTACCGGGCACCCATCCTCTCCCATTCTGTAGGGAGGGGAGCGTTTCGCGAAAATGTGTTCAAAACACAATTTTACAATAATTGTTTTAAAACAGAAAAAAACAATAGACAAATGACAGATGACATTGTTTTTTTGCCATTTATCAATTCTCTGCAGGCATACTTTTTTCCCGCTTAAGCCCACTGTGTAAAACGATCAGTTGAAAACTCGGTTGTGGAAAGTCGGAAAAAAAAATTTCATATTTTTTTTTTTTTGATTAGAACAATACAAGCCCGCATCATTAAAATCATGTTCGATCACACACAGAAAAGCCAACTGACGCTGATACCGGGTTCAAGTCCCGTCGGGATGCGGTATATTTTTCCAAATCTGTATCGTATTTCCAGTTCGCTTATTTTTCGCTTGTCCTGCTGCACACATTGTCTGCCTTAATGAACTTGAATGTCAAAGGGTAAAAGCCGTGGTTAAAAATAGAAATTAGTTCGAAAAAACACTTTTGTCTAGTGCGTATTTTTTTTTTTTTTCAAGTAAAAAGGGTTTATCCCATGTCAAAAAAATTCTTTGGTCAGCATGTTAACATTTGGGCAGCCAATAAGAAATTCACTCAGTGTAATTTTTAAGGAGCCAAAAGTTTTCATTAGTGCCTGAGAACACCAAAATCGGATAATATGTTCAGTTGAAAGGTGTGCCAGATTGTCATATTTCATACATAATAACAAAATACTTACACACGCATACACTAAGGCACACATACACACTCATACAGAAATTGCTCATTTCGTCGACCTGATTTAAGTGGTATAAAAACTTGTTCCTCCACAGGTTGATTTTAAATTTTCAGTTGAATGTCCCATGTAAAAAATAATCTCTGATCAATATCTTAAAATTTAAGCCACTATTCCAAAATCCGCTCGGTTGTATTCTGGGAGAGTGCAGCAGTTTTTATTCTCGCCTAAGAGCATCAAATCTTATCTTTAATACTTGCCACATATTCTAAATAAAATGATCAAGTACAATGTATCTCCTTTGAAATTTTTAACTCTGGTAGTAGTAATCAACTAAGCGCCTCCATTTATACACATGAAAGGTGGAGGATTTGTACTTGGTGTGTTGTGAACTACGTAGGGACAACTGAAACCATATTTTTAAATTATACGTGATCTGAACTTGAATTCTGTAGGTTATGAATACAATTTGGGTACCTTCTCAACAAGTTTCACAGTTAATTTGTGCGTTGATGTGCTCTGAAGGTAATTGCCATTTGAGTAGACGTACAAGAAGGTCAGAATATCCTCCAGGCTACGGAAGGACGAAAAGGCAAGACTCTACTCCCCGTGCTGGTCGCGTTGGTAGTGCCATGAACCCATCACAGTCCGTTGAACGCTTAACCATGTCTGCGCTGGTTCTACTCTATACACACCTCCATTCTGATAGTCAACATAACACATGTTCCATACCTGCAGAGAAGGCAGAAATTTGTTTCCTCTTATCCGCATGTCCCCGTTGGCTATGCAGATGGTTGTTGTTTGACGTCCGCCGCCGCTGTTGTTTCCAGCAAGCTTCCGTTTCGCGCCACGTGGCTAGATTACTTCCGATTAGCTACCGATATAACCTTGTTTACATCCTCGTCGCCACCTCAACGGTAGGACGAGCGAGTGAACGTTGACAGGAAACCGTCTGTCTGTCATCCCGGTGCACTTTACAGCTCTGATTGACACTGGATCCTTTTAACGCATTTTAGCTTCAAGTGCTTCAGGTGATTGAGATTTGAATCTTTACGGATAACTTGGCTTATGAATAATTATAGGTTTTTCCGGTGTCTATCAAATTAGTACGACAACTTTTGCCATCTTTTAACAAATGTTCTGCCTGAATTGTAAATTTAAAAATAAGATCTAACGCTATCTTCTAGTTTTTAATTCCTATGCCGACGAAACCAAAAATTCAAGTAGGTTAGGTTAAATTCTGTTTAAACAAGCGATTGTCACACATGCCATTGGGCTTCGTTCTAATGCTGACCTCTCTCCGGTTGTCTAGGTTGCATCAACTATTAAGCCCGTTTTACTATTTCAGTCTAAGCTACCAGACCGAGCAGACAAAAACTTGCTCATCGCACTGTGCTTGGTTCGTTTTGTCTTTCTACCTTAGAAACTCTCTACCGAATGCATTCTATATGGTTTCATGCTGAAATCTGAGATGGAAAAACTTTTCCCTCAATCACGCATTGTTAAAGAAGACATTCGTGGCATCCAAGAAAAAGTTAATAATATTAGAAAATTGCTTCGACGGTAGTCATGTTTTCCCAGTCGCTGAAGTTTGTTTGGGCAGTAAATTTTTTTTATTCATTTTCTACACAGAGTAAATCTGTATCGTAACCAAAACACAATCAATCCAAAAGCTAACTTAACAACCAAAAAATACACAATTCCAACAAAAGCTGCCGGAAAGGCAGAATCCACCAGTTCCATCGCCGCGGTTCAACCTGGTTCGAAACAAGCGCGAGACCTGTAGGCGACTTCAACGAAAGCACTTCAGCGTTTAAGTAGTTTTTGGAAGTAATTATAGATTACAATAGCTCAAGTTTGAGAGTTTCAAAAGTTGCACCGGACCGGGCTTGTGTAAGGTGAGGTGGAAGCCATCATAAATAGTTGATACTACACGGGGTGATGTGTATATAGAGTTTGTTTACCGAAGGTATTAAAAGTTTTTAGTTTCGACCGAACAAAGGCTGCTTCCCCAAAGGGTTTCTTTGTTACTGGGCGGACGGCTTTCATGTGCCGCCACAGTCAACACGGGAGCGCTCTGCATGGAATGGGGTTTTGTAGCGTTCTAGATGGGTACATTCCGACAGAGGGACAAAAGGGTTTTCCGTGCAGACTGGTGCGAATCGCTTCGAAGGATTGCTGTTTCATGACTAAGGCCAGTTATGCAACCTAAATGGTGTTTGTTACGGTGATTAGTTTTCAATTAACTTATTCGTCGGATACATTTAATTCTATCATTCATCACTAGACTGAATGGTTTCTCAAATGACATTAATTATCGTGAAAGCTTATAACCGAAAGTAAATCATGTGATTGTATAGCTAATAGTTTGCTCTGAATTTTCTCCTTTCAGGTGGACAACTCTCCCTGCGTGCTAGAAATTTTAGACACTGCCGGCACCGAGCAATTTGCGTCGATGCGGGATTTGTACATTAAGAACGGTCATGGCTTTATCGTTATGTACTCGCTAACGAATCACCAGACATTTCAGGTAAGTCACCACTCGACTCTCATTGCCAAAAATAAACTGTTAGCGTTCTTACTTGATCGTTTTGTAAAACTGACGAAGCGAAGTTGAATTAATTAGCGCTTCTTAAGCCATATGGTAAAATATATTTCTTAACACTCTGAATAAAATAACAGAAATAATGTTAGAAATTTCAGATTCAATTGCACTTATAATCAAGATGTTTCCATTCAGTCAAATCCATAAAAATTTACTGAGTCTTATTAAAAATTTAACTAATTTAACATTTTCACATAACTGATAATTTTCTTGCTGCGCTGAATCCAAGTTCAATTTTCGCCATGGAAAAAAAATAAATAATTGGTTATCATTGCTGTGGAGGCAACGAAAACTTTCATAAATTATGATTTACTATAGTAAATGCCGAACCCGAGAAAACCACGCACGTGTGTTCTTTGGGTACTCGATACCGTAACATAAGCTAAGATTTTGACTATTTCCGCAAAAATATTTTTGTTTAATAGAATTTTGACAGAATGTGAACCTGTAATTAAAAATTTGGCAGAACTTGATTGTTTCTGAGCGTATTTGAAGAAAGTGAAAATTTTCTCACTAAGCAGAGCGTTTCCATGCCAAATGATGTATCGTTCAACGTTAAGTTGTTCTGATTAGCGCAAAGCGCGTTTGCCTTTTAGAATTCATATATTTGGAAGCATTATATCTCAGAAACCTTTTATTTTATGTTTATTTTGTTCAAAAACAAATTGTAGGAAACTAATACAAAATGCTTTGAGAAAGTAAACTGACAAAAAATTGCCTAACAAAAAAACAACTATGAATAACAGAAACAATGTGTTGCGTTTTACCTCTCTTCCTCTCTTCTGTGATGATCGAACGCATTTGATCGTGATCGGAAGATCTGAGGTTTCTAACTGTCGAGTGAGTTTTTTTCGCATATCATTTATTTGACACGGCACAAATACAATTGAGTGTCTGAGTTAGTGTCTGATGTTTAGCTTTTGTAGCTTTCCACGAGTTAAGCCATTTTCAAATGTCTTCATATGCGCAGAACTGCTTATCAGCCAGATCGTGTTTTATCGAACAGGACAAGTAATAATCCCGTAAAAAAAATCAACTCTCGATGCGCTTCAGCCGTTTATTCTTTGAATAACATGCGAAAAGTGACACTTCCCGCAAATAATGATTATTTGGAATTTTCACTGAACTAAAAGCACAGACTAATAGACATAACGCAAATATTCAATTAATACATCGTATATCGTATTTGACTGAAAATTTAAGATGGAGTTTGGTTCCAGTGTTACGTTTGTTAGTCTGTGCTAAAAGTATATGACGCCGCAATGAAATCATTAACACACCAAAGCGGTTCATTTACCATATGACTCAGCTCTAGTTCATCACGTTTTAGATATTTCCAAATCGACCAGCACTTACTGCTGTCGCCCCCTATTGTCGAATCGCGAGAAGTTGCGTACCTAATGAATTCAATTTGTTGAATTAAATAACAAAATAATCACAGATGTATATAGAGCAACCGAATACTAATAAGTTTTGAAGTAATTACGTAAAAGGTTTTTTTATTCGGAGTTTCAAACCCTCCTTACCTCTATTAACAAGGCACCGCAAGATTTCTCATGATACCCTCCCCTTTAATATCATAAAAATATCTTCTCAAGCGAACTATTAAATACGACTCAAAAAAACATGTTTTATTTTTTAATTGAATATTTTTCCATATACAAAAAATTTGTAGAGAATAAAAAACAAATTCAGTTCAAACGTACGAAATCATTCTGCGTGCCCAAGGTTCAACACGACACGACCGCAAGGTTAACTTAAAATTACAACAGCTTACCTTATGTTAATATACTTATTGCTATAGGTTTGTGACGATGAGACGATGAACAAAACTGCTACACGTATGAAAAAAACGTGTGATTTTCTCAGATACCTACTGAGAGGACTGTCGCGGTGCAACGCAGGTAATGGAATGAAGAAATGTGAAAAAAAGGACGGACTGCGTTTGCAATGCAAATGGTAATTCGAACATGTTCAGTAGTGCTACAGAATGCCTGTATGACAGTGCTTCCCACACAGATGGAAGATTCAAAATTTAGCCTTGTGGAAGGTGATCTCAATGCGGTCCGCCGGTTACCTCTGCAGGTCCGTCCATCATGGAAGTCTGCAAAAACAATATACAGTGCTTTTTCGATTTTATCACAGTAAAAAAAATTCACCGTGAATTTGTCGAAACCGGGAATTTAAAGAAATGATAAAAACTATATTTTTTGTGTTGTACTCAATTGAAATTTATAATATTTTGAGTGAAATGATGCACTTCTATAGTTCAATGGAATATAAGTTCAAGATACAAATGAATAAACAAAAAAAAGTTAGTTCATAATATTTTTCTCCATATCATTTTTGCGAACTTTATCACGGAATTATACATGAAATATCTATATGATTTGTACAGCCCATTCTTTAGCATGACTAGAAGCGTCTAATGCTTGGCTATGTGAAATTGTGAACCTAGATTTTATAATTTTTAAATTCACGTTCTATGAACTTCAAACTGTAGGGCTATTTGAGTTGTTAACAGACCTTCTTTCTCATCTGTTCGGATAATACATAAATTTTGCTGCAAAGTCAATGAAACACGTATTTCACGGTTCATTTCTCTCAACATTATGACACAAATAAATTGTATCAAATATGACACTTGGTTGCCCCAGAAAATTGATAAAAAAAATTAAGTTAATAAAAAAAAATACGTTCATAAGTTCATACATGTTCAAAAAAACGAGGCACATTTAAATTTCGGCAACTGGAAATACATTGCACTTGATTTAGATTTTTAAAAACGTGATAAAAACGAAAAAAAAGTGTGACAAAATCGAGCGTGAATGTGGCGAGTAGTGATAAAAACAACTGTTGATAAAATCGAAAAAGCACTGTAGACATATTAAATTTGAAATTGCCGCTCACTGCACTGTGACTTACCGTAGCTCTGCTTGCTACTGATCCAGTAAATCATCCTCTTACAACAGTGATTGGATTGACAATTTTTATTAGCTTATCTACGTGACTATCGAGAGTTATGGTTTTATACTTGGTTGTTTACTATGATTTAGATGGACGCTAGGAGTTTTTCCTGATATTTGTTCTGAAAACAAGGCCTCTTATTACAAACTCTTATTACAAACTCATATTGGTCGAAATATGCTTTTAACAAAGCCCTGCATTTTCAATACAACATACTAGCGTCACAAAATCATTATTTTCTCCGTTTTTATGGATCAAAATATCTAATGGCTTGCTTTCCAATCGATTGCTGTAAGAATTAAGAAAAATCACTGGAAACTGATTGAGTTATAACCATTTGAAAGTGAGTTTTCGTGACGCTTTCGATGTTTCTGAATTTTAAATTTGCTCTATGTTGCCGTAGGACGTTATTCTACGTCAAAAAAAAATTGTCTTAAAAATTGTTTATTTTTCATCTGGTTTGTTTAATTTATTTGATGTCTGCAGCAAAGTTGTAGATATTATTTTTGTCCTTCCAGAGAAGTATACACCGTGAGAAAAAAAAATCTTGAAAAAAAATACAAAAATTTTTTATAAATTAAACATATATAGTCATAACTCGATATAAGGCAACTGTATTTTTATTTTCGTTACGTTATATCGAGTTACGTTATATCAAAGCAAAAAAATTTTTTTTTAATTTATGCAAAAATGCTAATTGTTACTCAAAGATGCGCGGAAACCTATTTCCCATAACCTATCAGTATTTTCAAACCTTTCTTATGCCCATTTAGAAATATTTTCAGAAGCAAAAAAACAATATTTTTTTTAATTGATACAAGAGGTCATTCAAAGATGCGTGAAAACCTATTTCCCATCACCTATCAGTATTTTTTAAGCATTCCTATGCCTATTTAGGACAATTTTCAACAAGCAATAAAATTTTTTTAATTTTAATTGATTAATTGATGCAAGACTGTTGGTGATTACTCACAGATGCGCGAAACCCTATTTTCCATTACCTATCAGTATTTTTCAACCTCACTTATGCCCATTAAGAGAAAATTTCAACATGCAAAAAAAAAAAAATTTTTAATTGATACAAGATATATATTATATTATATCGAGGTATGACTGTATTAAAAAAACTCACTTCTTGAAGATCTGATTTATTTAAAACAACATATTAGCTAAACATTTTAATTTGATGAAATCATAATAAAAAAGGTTAAAATGTTAAAAAAAACAAACTTTTTTTTTCAATTATTATCACAGTGTATATTCTTTTGGAAGCACAAATTTATTATCTACATATCTTTGCGGAAGAAACTATACCCATCAAACAAACCGTTTGAACGCTAGAAATATGCGTGTATGCAAAAGTGCGTCCAAATGCAGCTGGTAGTAAAACTCATTTAAATGTCCAAAAATAGTTATTTTTACTAGTGGCACAAAAATTCAAAGGAATGGTCAAAGGCTATATAATCTTTCAGTTTTTTCTAGTTACAGTTCTAAGGCCAAACTTCAGGGAATTGTAATTATGATGCGATATTGGCTGGAGGAACGAGATTCCGATAAGTCCTACAAGAAGGTTGCAAAGCTTACAAAATAAATCCTTCCACTGACCAGAGAAATATTAAATTTTCCGAGGCAATTGTAACTGGCCATGGCACGAGGATCGAGGTTTCGATAAGACTTTTTCGGCTGGACATAATAAGTTCCTCATAGAATTAACCTGGCCAAAGGGGAACGTTATGTGAAGTCTCTTTGCAGGAAATTCTAAGAGGCTCGGTATAGTAGAGCAGTAAGCTTGACACGGAAGGAAAAACCCTCACACAAAATCACGGATATAAAATAAAAAGCGTTTCATTTATTTCAGCGGTTCTCAACCTTTTTTGGTCCACGTACCTATTGGCATTTTTTTCCAAATCAATTGTACCCCCGGGCTTGGAATGTTCTCGCAGAATTGGAGAGAGAAATAGTAGATCCGTAAACCATGTTGTGGTAGTCTAGTTTAGGTTTTAAATTGAACTATTGATTGCTACAGTCATGTTTCAAGAGCAAGGTTGATAAACAAAGAGTATTATAAAGAAAATCTGCTTTGTCCGCCATTCTATCGCTTTCGCGTACCCCAGGTTGAGAACCGCTGATTTACTTCAATAATGATATTGCCAATAATATGAAGTGCGGAGAACAGTATGTGCGGCAATATCACAATAGATCAAATGGTTCTGGTCGCAGTGATGAGTCCACACTAAGAAAAAATGAGGAGGGATCATCATTATCATCTATTGTATTATTTTTCCAAACTAAAATTTAATCTTCAATTTAGATTTAAATTTGGCGAGAATTCTAAAACATAGTAAAACATTTTTGACAAGACAATACCGTGTTGAGACTATTATAAAACTTAGCATCATTTAGTTGACTGTAGGAGGATCATGTGCGATGGGCTCTATTTATTATATCAAGTTAGCGATCTTTCTTGAATGAAAGAACTCTTGAATTGCCTTGGATAAGTTCTAGTGATATTTACATTTTTTTAACTTTTCAATAGTCATCTGTTTTAAGATATGAATCAAAGATTATTTGAGGTTTTAGTTACCGTATAATTTTATTCCCTTTGGATGGTTGATCTTTCTCGGTGAAATATACACACTATGTTTGTTTTACATGACGTTTCGGCGTACTTCAGCCATCGTCAGATCTAAAATTTTATTTCAACATTAGTTACACAACACGTACTACACAAATTTTTATTTTTAACTTACATGACAAAACAACATTCTTCTCCCACCAGTGTGGTTTGCTTACTGACTCTTTTGTTAATATTTTTTTTTATAAATTTATTATAATAAATTGTTGAAGCGGAAACTTGTAAGGCTCGACCAGTTCTGGTTAGCAGGTGTTTTGGTATGAAAACGTTTTCATCAAAACTTTTGAAATTTTTGGAAAGAATTTCTGTTAGGAATACATACAACACAGCTAGGATTGAAAATCCTACGAATTGTAACAAATCCAACAATTGCAACAAATTAAAATTGAATAAAACTAGTTAACTAGATAACTGCATTTTTTATTGAAATCTATAAATTGGTTTTTGTCATTTACTTTTTGAAGATTCGGTTTGACTTATTCTACAAATTATTTATTCATTTCGTCAAACAAATGTAGACTGCATCCTACAATAATTTTTTACAGTTGTTACTTACAATGTTTACAATGTTTTTTTTTGCGTGCTAAGCATTATTTCTAGTGTATTTTAGACAGTTTTGAATTTTTTGTAGTAGAATTGTTATGTCAATGGTTCCACACTCCACAGTGAAGATTATAATGACGCATCACACGATTTTAGGTAATTTTTTTTGTATAGCTGGATCTATACTGTGTTTTCGGAAAAAAGTTTTCTTGTTCTAAAATGCTGTGAGGGTGTATAAAAGTTGAGTTGTGACAGTAATGAAACTGAGTCTACACGATTTGGATTAATGTCATTGCAAATTCGCGGCGTTGCTTGAGTGTTTGCTGATTAATGAGCATGCAACGTGCTTCATACGATGGCAGAGGTAATGCAGTCCAATTTAAGTTACGAAGCGCGTAGAAAAGGAATTGCTTTTGGACAGATTCTACGCGTTTTTCGTTTGCTACAGCAGAAAGATTCCATATGAGAATACAGTATTTCACAATAGGTCTTACATATGTAATATACAACAGTTTGCTAGTGTACGGATTTTGAACATTGTAGTTAAACCGCTTATAAAGCCCAACATACTATTTGCGTTAATCATGATGGAGTTATAATGTTCTGCCAAAATACTTGGTGTCTAGGATCACTCCTAAGTTCCCAATAATTGCATTTTTGTACAGTTTGATTTCCTAGATATTTGAGCTTTTATTTTTTGACATTGAGTTCAAGTAGGTTTTTATTGCACCAAGTGTAGAATAAATTGACTTCTTCCTGGATTTTTTTTTTCTTCGTCGAAATTGCTGATTTCCAAGAAAAGTTTGCTGTCGTCTACGTAAATCAATATATTTATTTTTGAAATATGAAGGAAATTTCATTTACGTACAAAATGAAAAGAGGTGGAACCAAATGTAGACTCTGGGGCACCCCAGAGGTGACTGCAATAGGTTTTGAAAGTTTATTTGAGATTTTGTCTGAGATTTTATAGATATAACTGCAGCCAATACAGAAATTAAGACGTCAATCCTTGTTTTGCAGCTTGAAGAGTGACCATTATCATCATCATGTCGTTTCGGTTATATGCTTTACTGAAGTCCGTGTAAAGGGCTTCTACGTGTCTACCATTATCCTTTGCATTAAGGATTAATGTTATAAATTCGATCGTAAAATGCTGTAAAATGCATGCTGTTGCTAAAGATATGTTCGTTTTATTTGTTGTAAAATTTTGACATTTACAAAACCACATGTTAGGAAAGTTCACATCTTTCAATTTGGGCAATGAAAAGTCATGATGGATCGATATCGTTTCCTGTTCACGGTCGTCCTTAAAGGAAAACGGCCCAATGATTCCACCAACCCTTAACCACACCTAACTGTTGTTTTTTTTCTGAATGCATAAGCAATTCTTGTATACCAGATGTGGCAATTTTGCCTATGATTGATTGTGGTTCCACTAGACCGATTATGATGATCATAAAATGGTCGTAACAGGCGAAACACATTTTTCACAAAGTACGAAAATTGTACGACAGTGCTACAAACTAGAAAAAAATCAACCTTTATAGGAATAAACGCTTCTTTGAAAAAAAAAAACTTCTGTGTTTAAAATTTCCAGTTACTCTTATTTATATGTATGTAGTTGACTTTTACTAACCTTTTACTTTACCTCCCTTCCACAGGATATCTCCAGTATGCGAAATGTGATCAGTCGTGTGAAAGGTAGTCAACCAGCACCAATCCTCCTAGTCGCCAATAAACTAGATTTAGATTGCCAAAGAGAAGTTTCAACAGCAGAAGGTGAGTGCAAGCTTTCATGGGTTTTGTCTTATCATCATGATGAAAACAGTGCTGTACTAGCAGGAACGTAAAACCCCGTGGCCAGTGTGGTCCATCTGACGAAAGTCACCCAATCCAGCTGGAATGAAATCCAATTTCACATTTTTCTCTGCTTTTACGTGGATACTTTTTTCACCCGTCACCTGTTGACGTTCTGCTCTTGGCGATGTTTTAGATGAATTCGAAAATGTTATGGTAGCGTAGTCATATTATTCTGATGGTAGAGCTTCCATTGGTGTTAATTACCAGTGAGTGTCACACATCAGAAGAAATGAAAGACCTGCTATTAAACCATGTCAACCGTAAAAATAATATTCGACTCTTCGTCCAGTGACGAGAACCGACTTTGATAGCATTTCTCCTATAACAAGATATTCTTTATAGTAGCTACTCCAGTTACATAGAACAGCTTTTGGAAAGGTTAAACCATCAATCGCCCTTTATAGTTTCTAAGAAAATTGACTGTCTTTTTTGGGATGCTTAAATCGATCATCATAATATTCAACCCACGGCAACGTTCCGCCTTAGCGCGAGAGCACAACACCGAGTAATGTGAAAGTGAAAAAGTACCTCGGGCGGTGGCAAATTTCACAATATTCATCTCCCACGTTCGGCTGCATGCATTCAGCCTCGAAAGTATTCCTTCCGGAAGCCGTCGTCACGGGAGACAAATGATGGAAAAACGCAACATTTGGTAAACTCACCACCTCTCTGGCCGGTTCAGACACTCTGGCCGGCTACCACACTAGATCCCATCAGAGTGCTTTCCTGGGAATAGAACACAGCGTCATCCGTTGGATCGGTGCCAAATTTAGACTTCTCTTTAGATTTATCTTTCCCTTTGGAGGAAAAGCTGAATTTTATTGAAGTAAACTAAAGACTCATGAGATTTTTTGTCAAACAATAACAATTATATAGAAATTGATATGAAAATATGTGAGTGAAATTTTACTACATGAATTTATTTGGAGTAACATCTAAAATAATACGTATGAAATGAAACCCGAAAATTTTTAGGTGAATTAAGCGAAGTGTCTGCCGGTGGACATGGACGTTTTCGTTAATGTTACTCGTAGCAAAATAATAGAAAACCGGTCTGTTGGTTGAAGTCGGTGTATGTTCTTGGAGCACGATGATGAGCGAATAAATGCGGGGGTGCTGCTAGCTGTTGTAAAATGGAAGACAAAATGTACACAAATTCGGCGCGGCCTTGATTGTTGATCATATGAAATTTGTTTTCGTTTTTTTTCCTATGTTGTTGCTCGTTGGTTGTCATTTGGTTTCTTTTCACCACTAGTTCGGTTTTGATATTTGATGTAGTGTAAACATATTTGTTCTGTGTAGAGTTGAGTTGAGTAAAGTCGAAGTTATATAATGATATGCTGGGAAACATTTTTTCTAATTCGAAATAAACATAGTAACAGAAATCAAACATAGGAACAGAAATCTGTAAAAAGTTGACGAATTTGTGCCTAATTGCACGAAGATCAAGAATAGTATTTCAAACAGTAGTCTAATAAAAATAAAGTTAACACGAACATTTTATAATACATTTAGTTCCTGAAACAAAATTAAAAATAGCGCGACTTGTCTTAAAGTTAGCAAAATGGAATTGATAAGTAAAAATAAAACTTTTCTGAAGAAAAACCTCGCACATGTGAAAGACTGCAAAGGTTTGAAATTATTTTCCTTTTCAGTGCCTTTCAATATATATTTTTTACTTCTTACACGTGGTTTTACAGCTGAAATAGGAAAAGATTCAAATCCGCAGCGCGCAGGAAGATGCAAATTTTCCACCATTTTCCTCTGCCACTAGTGGCTGGCTGACTGGCGGTGAAAATAGATTTTGCAGTTTGCCCCCCAGGCACCAATTCATACCGAACCGATTCCGAAAGGTCGGCAGCTGCTTTTGCTGCTCCAGTGTGCAACACAATATCAACTGATAGTGAAGTAGAAGGCCGCTGCGCTCTGGTGGGAATCAATTTGCTGGAAGCAGCAAAAAAAGTAGCAGTTCTTTACAATCGACAAGCCAAGAGTCGAAATATCCATTTTCTTGTTCATCTTCGCTACTGGGTTGGAAAAACTGCTCTACAGCACTCAGCTGTATATGGTGTAAAACGGATGCCGACTTCCAAGAGAAAAAAATAATAAAATATATTATTGACGATGTGATTTCCACATTTTACTGCGTTGTTTTCCATGGTCGAATGAAGGGCAAATTAGAAAATGGAAGTCAAATATGGTCAAAGTACTAAAACGCTCCGGACTGTGGCTGTATACAGTAAGGAGATTGCCGGTTGCAAAATGTAGGACGAAGCCAATAAACAGCTGCTACTGATGTTGATTCGAAGATTCTCCTGTAAGAAAGGCAGCACCAATGGAGCAATCGGATGTGTATGAGCAGGGATTCGAGGGTGAGGTGGAATGAAACGGAATGGAATTTACTTATAAAATAGTTGTTTAGCTGGAAGAGTGGTTGCGAGAGTGGCACGGGAACGGGTGGACGCTGGTGGTTGTGAAAATGATAAAAGCTGATCCAAGTCGGCAAATCTGTAAAATCGTAAATACGAAAATAGGAAAATAGGAAGCGGGATGCAATTGGCTGCATTGGCTTATTGCGTTTGCTTTCCTCCTTCCGCCCGAGAGAATCGAATTCTGTATAGAAGCAAGCAAACTGGCACGAAGGATGCAAATCAAAGGCGATGCACGGCTTTTCGTAAGCAGACGTTGAGCTTTTCACGTATGGTTTCGTTTTGGAGTTGTTTCCGTTTTGAGGGTTAGTTCGAGTTTTTCCCGTCAATTTGCTAGTAAACGTTTGTTGAGGGTTGTAAAAAATATTCAAATGAATTTTAAAGATACAGAACAAGTCGAGAAATGCATACAAATTATTTTAATATGACTACTTCACCGCCCGGTTGATTAGGAAAAAGATATTTTGCGGCATTTATAACAATTGCCGTTTTTTATATAAACCGCTGAGAGAACTATTCACCAATGTAGGATCATTGTTTGTTGGATTGAAATCAACCGTTGCTATGCAAAGTACTGCCATATATAACAAAAAACAAAAATTTATGAGACTGATCTTCTCAACATTGGATACTTTAGATAAATTTTTAAATTTATTACCTACAGATAAATTATTTCTTGAAGCTTTGGTTTTATTATCCGGTTTTTATTAATATATATTTACTTTTTAATGAACTTTACGAAACATAAATGTTACGACCGTCTCTGTCTCGTCTCGATTTAAATAATTTGTTGGTTAAAGAATTTTTCTAGAATTTTGATGTGATTGTTTGTAAATAAAACCTCAACGCATCTGTTTGTTATTGTTCTATCAGCAATGCACTTTAAAAATTCTTATCGATAAGAAGCCCTCGCCGCTTTGTGTAACGATGGCTTGACAAAATCATTTTTAATTGAAAATCTTCAGACGGTAGTGATGCTGTTAACAGCGTTACTGTCGCCTGACGATTTTCAGTTGAAAATAACCTTAAGTATTGACGGAGACAGACGGCATCCATGCAGTACGTCACGCATATAGAATGAAGAGGGAGTTAAACAAATCGAAACCATATGTGACGTAGGAGAGAGTATGTGACGTCACATGAAAAATATTTAAAAATAAAGAATTATTTAAAAAATTTTTAGTTTATTATGTTATATTCTGTATCTTTTCATTACTTTCATCAACCAATTTATCAATTTGTTTAAGTAGATCTTATGCTTCAGGTTTGCGCAGAAATTCTCGATAGAACGCAACTGGGCGGGTTCGCCGACTTGAGGTCCATATCGATAATCAGCCGCTCCATCTCCTCCAACGATCGCTACGAGTAATGGGCCGACACCAGATCCGGTCAGAACACCGCGTCTTCACCCTTAGTGGTATGATGAACGACGCAACTTTTGACAGACACCTCGTACTATAAGTTTTCCCGCTCAAGGCTAGTTCGGAACGAAAAAAGAGTGGCTTTGACATCTCTTTCTCACTGATTTTGTAAAATACGAAGTGCCCTGCCAGTCATTGCCATCCAGAGTGAGAAAGGTTTCGTCGATCATCACCGACGTCACGTCGTGATTCGCCGGGATGATCGACTTCGCCATCTTATTCAGTCGCTGTGCGTCATTGCCTGCCGCTCCGAGATCAGTGAACGGGACTGCCGCTTCCTGACATGTAGGTTCATGTTCGCCAGGTACTTTTTCACTGTTTGACCGATTGCACCAACCTCCCGGCCAAGCGCATGTAGCGATGTTAATCCATCAAGACCCCGTGATATCAAAATTTTTCAGCATCTTCCCCACCTTTTCACTGAGTCCCGGTACATACGGGAGCGAAACGTATTTCTTCGGTTGTTCGGTTTTTTGGTTGCCTTGGAGCGTGTTGTAGAGCGTGTTGTTCATGTTGTAGTAGGATAGAGAGCATAAAGACCGCGAGAAAAATTCTGCGTAACAACAACTACCCGGAGGCGCTAATTCAACGGACTCTGGAGAGAAGGGTTCACTTACTCTACAACACGCTCCAAGGCAACCAAAAAACCGAACAACCGAAGAAATACGTTTCGCTCCCGTATGTACCGGGACTCAGTGAAAAGGTGGGGAAGATGCTGAAAAATTTTGATATCACGGCGTCTTTCAAGCCGTCGGATAAGGTGAAAAATGTGATTTTCACCAAACTGAAGGACGCTGTACCAAAAATGAAACAAATAAATGTTGTGTACAGCATCCCATGTGGCGCATGTGACGACAAACATTACATAGGACAAACATCACAAACATTGGAAAAACGCATTGGACAACATAAAGACTCCATTCGTACTAACACATCAGCAACGGGACTCACGCAGCACACTCTGGAGCATGGCCACAGTTTTGACTTCTCTCGAACGAGAATTCTAGAGAGAATCAACAACAATGTGAGCAGGCTATCTGCTGAAATGCTCCACATAAAAATGAACAGCAAAACGACAGTGAACTTACAACGTGAAGTGGACGGTTTCTCCAATACATACAACAACCTGGCATACAAACTAAAAAACTAAAAAACGAGCAACAACGCACACAACGACGACGGAAGAGAAACGAACGCAAAGGAGTGACATAAGTAACAGCTGATGACCACCCCGGGGGGGGGGGGGGGGGGAATAATTTAGATTTAAATTGCGCGCTTTGATGGATTGACGCAAGGCAGCGAACTAGTGAGTGTACCTTTATAAAATTTTTAAAATTTGTTGTAATTGTTTTTGTTTTGTTTTTTTTTCTCTGTTTTTCTGTTCATTCAATAAAGTTTCTGAAGATGGCCGAAAGAAATCAAGTAGGTCGAAACGTAAAGAAATAAGAAAAAGGTTGTTTAGTTTCACCGAAAAGCATCAATTTAAACCCGCAAAACAAAAAAAAAAACTCCCAAACGGAGTAGCTTAACTTTTTTTGCCATCACGGTTAAAGTTCGACTGATAGAGTTGACATTTTTTTCTGCTGACTCACGGAATACTATGGTTGATACTGCATGGGTTAATTCATCCGTGCTTCTGAGAATAAATCCATGAAAAATCAGCAATTGAACTGAGTAACGTTTAATAGTTTTATTTCGGGAAATTCTTATTATGGCGCGATATTGAAAAGAGGAACGAATTTTAGATAAGACTTCTTCCTCTTGACATGATAAGGCCCTCTTAGAATAAACCTGACCAGCTTGAAACGGAAGGGTAACATCTCACATGCAAGCACGAATATAAATGATAATAAAGATACTGTCAATAATATAAAGTGAAGAGTACAGAAGACACCTGGGCAATATCACAATAGATCAAAATGGTCGCTGTGATGAGTCCATACGAAGAAAAAAGCGCGTAGAGCGCGTTCTACTGCTCCAGTCCATTCAACAACATGAAAACGGCTTACTCGTACCATGATTTTAAACCCTCTAGCGTTATTAGAATCATTAGTCTCGTTGGAAACTATAACCACCTCTATGACATCGCGCCATATTTCAAGGGCTAACATCTGAACGTATGTGTAAACGAGACAGCATGTCACCGCCACTTTTCATACAACTTTATCTGACAGCTGATAGCGGCACGAGTTTGAGCCCAGGAAATGAGTTTATTATCTTTCACTGTATTTCGGTATACGGATGTCATAGGCTCAATTATAACTGAATTCTACGCTGCCTTTAAATTTGTAAATACTCTGAGTCTGCAAGTTGTATACCCGAATCATATCTCGAATAGCCAAGCCTACAAGCAAGTCGATGTTCCATTTTGTTATATCTAAAGAATTTTTACACGCAGAGAAAATAACTATTGAGTTCCATAAGAACCCCTTATGATTTTGCGCCACAAGGATTCCTTATAAAAGTCATAAGTTTGGCTTATGAATCGGACGGAAAATTTTGTTCTCGACTGCTAACGATTTTCATAAGTCATACTTATAAAATTTATTGGTCGTAGGTTTGCATGTTATAAGAACAGACATATCAAAATCATAGCTTTTCAATATGAATTTCATGAACAGATTGATATGAATATCATTAGTTTAATGTTATAAAGCTTAGATTTGCTGCCATGAAATTCATAATACTAGGGTATGCTAACATGTTTTGTTAGAAAAAACTTTTTTACACTAGTTCTTACTGATTCTTTACTCGCAAATATTACAAATATATAGTTAAGAGTACAAGTAAATGGAGTTTAAATTTCAGGAAAAAAGTTCGCCTTTGATTCCTCTTGCCAAATGTCGTCAGCGTTGTCCTTTTTAACGATCACAAAATTTAATAGTTGCTAGAATAAACATAAATGACATTATGTATATCATATACCTATAGGGTTTGAAAAGAGGTACTTACAGTTTTTTGCTCAAATTTTCACCTGCTGACACCAGCTGTGCAAATTTCAGCTTAGCTTTATCCAAAAACTTTTAACACTTATCTGACGGTGCACAAATCAACAATTCTGGTCTGCCATTGTGCAGATTTTATAAGATATGACTATGGAATTTTCACAATTTTGCCATTTATGAAAATCATAAATTACGCGTATGGGATGCACATAAGGTTCATATGAAAATCCTTAAGTATACTTATGAAATTTATAAGCTTGAAATGCAATGCATAAGTGTCTAATGAAATCAAAATTATGCATGTTCATAAGTTCTAACTTATGAAATTCTTAAGCGTTTTCTCTCAGTGTACAATTAGTATTTGGTCGCATAAAATAGAACATTTCTCAGTAAAGCAGTAACGTACAAAAAAGGGAACAATGTCATTTTGTAATTCTTAAAGGGAAATATGCATAAGGGGAATATGCATAAAAATTGTTCGTCAGCTATTCGGATTTTTTTTAGATTTTTTTTTTTTGTGATACTACCCTTACTAACACGCAGAGAATCCTGAGTAAGAATCCCCAGGATACCGACTAACACGGTGACGGAATCGTGAAAGGAATCGCGAATACGATCCGGAGGATTCCCACTCACGATTCTTGTTCAAGAATCCTATAGCCATATACAGGGCATTCCTGAGGATTCTTTTTTCAGGAATCCTTTTCAAGGACGCTCACGAATCGAATGTGAGGAATCCTAGAGAATCTATGCGAATCGTATGTGTTCGTCCGGGTAATTGTGGAATCATTTTTGCTCGTAGGTCTCGATCCATTTTACCCGCCTTTCGTGTTCCATTGTCAATAACCATCAATTGTGTGCTTCAATCTTGATTAATTTTCACTATTGAATAAACAAACCATTCGTTTCAAAACGGTGTTCATTATTTCGCGATGTAACAACTAGAGGCGCTGCAGTGAACAAAAAAAGGCCAAATTGTAATTGGAACAGACTTTCAGCAAACGAGGCCTTCCAACCAGTCTTTTTGCATTTTGTCGTCCTCCAGATCCATGTGGAACGCAACGCAACGTACAATCGCGCGCTCTTCGCTTCTAGGACTCACCATTCTTTCCAGCCGCGATGCCGTCTTTCAGCTCGCCCATAGCTGCTTTTATCCGCCTATTGTGTTAATATCAATAAGCAAGTTTCCACCTTTATAACAGGTATTGACGTCCGGTCATCGAGTCTTACATCCGACATTCCAATATCTTAGCGTATACCAGTAATGATCGGCCAACCTACCGAACATCAAATTCGTGAGCGACGGTATAGTCGTGCCGAGGCTAAGGTGGAGGAAAAGGTTACGAATGAGAACCTCATTGTGATCGCCAACGTCCTAAAAGTGAGCAAGACATGCTGTTCAGGGCAGTCATGCAGCAGTGCCTTTTTCCGAAGAGGTAGGAGCAACAGAGACTGATCCTGTTGCGAGACCCATCAGTATATAGACCAACCTGTATGCTGGACACTGCGGACGAGGTGGCCAGGTACACAGAGGTTGTTAACGATTTGGCAAGTAGCCGGTTCGGTTTCCGGAAGGGTAGATCCACGCTTGATACTATTGTCTTCCTTCGCCAGGACGGCGAAGATTGCAATCCAGTGCAAGAGAAGGGGTATTCACTGTTGAACGTAATCTTCACGCTAGACGTAAAGAATACATTCGATAGCGCCAGCTGACATTCCATAGGGCTCGTGCTTAAGAGCATACACGTACCGGAGTCATTTCACAAAATATTGGAAAATTATTTCCCGAATCGACTACTAGTTTACAACACGGAGGATCAGAAGTGCGTATCCTGAAAACTGGATAAGATGGAGGCCACGGCTGTGGATAACCGTAGATCAAAGCAACAGGCGGTGCTCGGAGTTGGAGACTGCACCATAAGCTCAAAGCGATCTTTGAAGCTCTTGGGGGCCTGAGTCAGTTCAACATTGAAATCGGATGAAATCGCCTATATTTTTCACTAACATTGAGTTTAAATAATAAAATTATGTTATTTTGTTTACATATTTTCCAACCAAAAAACTTCTCTAGGCTCTAATTTCGGCCATAGCATTTCTTAATTGGCCACTTGAGGCTCCTATTTTGGCCAATTCGCAAAATAGTAGAATTCACACGAATTTATTTCATAATTTTACTTCCTCGCCTAATCAACCTAAACGCGCCATCCGAAACCCTGCGGACGACATCTACGTTGCAACTGCCTTTTCGTCGCACCAACTACAGTGCAAACAATACCATCATTGGTATTCAACGTGCCTTCAACCGTGTGCCATGTGCTTTGGATTTTCATTTATCACATTATATCAAATAGCGGTGCTGTAGTAATACAATCTTACTTATCCAAAATCAGTTTTGTGTTTTCACGAATCTTATGGAATATCTTATGACAGCCCGAAAATCTCCGTACTTTTCTTGTTTTGCATCAATGTTTATACGTTACCATCGTTTTGTTTACATATGGGCAGTATCAGGATTATGAATTGTGGAATTGCTTTGATATGTGACCAAGAATGGATCATTGATCGTTTTTTTAAGCTTTTGTTATTTTCGATATTGCAGAGAAAAATCATACCATAATGCCTATTTTTTTATCCATGTGCTGTAGTAAGTTGTGCCTGATGCTGATAACAAAATTTGTCATAGAAATGTACAAACTTCAACAAGGTTATGCTCTAAGAAAAATAGCTTGCAAATTACTTAAACGTTAGACTGTACAGTAAACCTGAGAGAGTATAAGTAGTTCCTTTACTAAAAGTAAAATACGCATATGTGTTTGCTAATATATTTGTCGAAAAATAGGGGAACTGCTCCATTATTCATCTCAGCCCATATATTCATCTCATACAACATTAAAACACAATTGAAAACAGAAAAAACGCATATTTTCCAACTAAATCAATCTGCTAATCCATGGAATGGATTCTTCTTAGTTCACTTTAGATTTCTCATAAAGTAGAATCCTCAAAAACTCACTTAAAAGCTCTAAATTTGATATTATAGTCAGGCATCTGCACTCGAAACTCATTTATTTCAATCACCTACCTCAGAAAACAAAATCCGCGTATTGTTTTATACGGCTACAACGTGACTCGTTCCGCAGCCAACCAAAGCTTTTTTCATCACTAGCGTACCACTTGTTATTTTAATCACTGAACAAAATCACTCACCACACTGAGAATACTTTAATCTTTGTAACGTTCACCTCAAATTTCCAAAAACCAGCTTGAATTAGCAGAAATATATGAGATGAATTTCTACAATTCCTAAATTTCAACTGTATGTATTTTTATCTGTTTTACTGCCTTGAAGAAAATCAAAAGTTGCCAAATCAGTTTCTGATAATACGAACAAATCATACTAAAATGTTGAATTATTCCGACATAATTGACGTAAATGGACAGCACTGCAGTGGTTACCTAGGTTACCATATTTGCACGTAAACAACTACAGCGGATATCTAGGTAACCTACTACGACGGGCTGCGGCTACGTTCATTCATGATAATGTGATTCATTCATAATTAACAGTGCACTGCAGTGTGATGAATATGGGGGCGTCGTAAGATGAATTATTGAGCAGTGATTTAAGTTTTGAAATGGATATGGAACCGTTGTGCAAAATGGTTTGTTTTACAAAATTCAGGATAAATCTAGCTAAGTTTACTAAATATACAATACTGATCGATTCTATGAGAGCACGTAAGCGTGTTTTGTTTATTTGTTCAATGATTTCATGAAAATTTGTTTGTTTAATCTGTGCATTCTTCGTGAATATCGGCTTAATGAGATGAATAATGGAGCAGTTCAACTATCAGTCGTTTCAATAGGAGAAATTCAAGATACTTTTTCACAATTATCAATTTAATTCTATCATGGCCAAAACTGGTGCTATGGCCAAAACCGGTGCTTCTATCCTACTAACAGCTACCGCAGTAAACTGAAAAGTACTTACAGGCCTTTGTGCCTGAAAATTGCAAGTGGGTATCGTACGGTTTCATACGATGCAATCTGTGTCTTGTCCGGCATGATGCCTATCAGCATTGCCATCAATGAGGACAAAGAATGCTTCTATTAACGTGACACAAGAGGCATACGAGGTACCAGACGGTCATCTTTGATGTCCCGAAGGCAGTGGGAATAACCAAATCCATGAAGGATAGATGGATGCACCGACTGATTCCGGAGGTATCCGGGTGGGTCGGTAGGCACCATAACGAAGTGAACTTCCACCTGACACAGATTCTGTCAGGCCATGGTTACTTCAGGCATTATCTGCACGGGTTTAGACATGCGGGGCCCCCCAAGTGTCCCGAGTGATTGGAATCGAGTAAAGAGGACTCCCCTTTAATGCTCAAGATAGACGGGTTAAAGCAGTCCAAAGTCTGGAAGAAAATGAGAAACTGCTCAAGGACTTAGGATCGAATGTACGGAGTATCCGTCTATCTCGCAACGAGGAAATGATCATTGAGCTCCGAAAGCACGCCGAGAAGGTCCTGGGGAAGGACGTGCAAATTCGTGCATCTACCTCAGGGATGACTTTCCAGCTTAAAAATACTATTGCGAGGTGGAAGCGGTCATTGACGCTATTCACCTCCGTGAGGTTCCGATGGGGACCCGAGTGGTTATATTCCTACTTCCATCGGCAAATGAAAACCTTTTCCCGAAGGCAGTTTAACTCAAGGATGGGTGGTCGGTAGGTCCTTTGGGCATATTTCAGTAGTCGGATGTTCGCTTCAGGTTTTTTTTTTATTCTCGCTTATTTTCCGTCGGTCTAGTTCCGCCACTGTTGTGGCCAATCACCGACGCCCAGGGAGGCGACTCCACACCCAGGACCCTAACTTACGACCCGTTTATTAACGGACCGGCGCCAACGGCTTTCCTTCCTCATGCGATGGAAGGCGTGATCCCAGAGATTTTTCGCCTCAGAAAATCTCCCGGTGTCGGCTAGGATTGAATCTAGACCAGTTGGGTTGGTTGTGAGTGGATCACGCCACCTCACAACCATCAACACCTATGTCGGCGGTGGGATTCGAACCCAGGCGTCGAGCGTGGTTGGCGGAGACGTTACCAACCACACTAGGCCCCCGCCCTTGCTTCAGGTTTTTTTTGATATAGGCTATAAGCCCAGAACCTGCAAGGGGCTCATTATAAGCCAGTTATGCAGGCGTGGTGGTGGTGCAGGGTTTAAAGCGATAGACTGATTCGCAAGGGCCTGAACCCTTTGCCTGGTACCACAAGTGGGCCACGGACGTGTGGTTGACAACTAAACGTGAAACACTGCTATGTAGCAGAGCCTCTGAGTCGTGGTCGGGCATCGTTATTGCATCGGACCCCTACGACATCTCTCCTGGAAAGGGTAACTAAGTTGCGGATGAATTCAGTATGGCAGTAATATGGACGACGAGCAGATTCTCGGTTTAGGAGGTTGTGTCAACCTTAAACGAAGGATACGCGGTTGCCAAACTGGACGAAGTATTCTTCTGTAGTTGTTATGCTCCGCCACGTTGGTCTATCGAAATATTCACCCAGATGGTCGATCTTGTTGGAAGCTCTGCCAAAGCTCAATCTAGATCATACATACAGCAGAAAAAGTGCGGAGATGATCATCGACGTGATATGTTCCAGCTCAGAACTAATCATGAACTGGAAAGTAGATGGCTACACGAGTAGTGACCACCAGAGAAGAGGGTACGAAGGGGGCAAATGGCTCCGCCTAGGTGCTGACTAATTAGTTGTCACACTAGGACTCGCCAGCCTAGGAGTGGAAAGTCACTGGTACACTGGACCTCCGCAGTTCTTGCTTTCGTGTAAGACGTATTTTCCATAGGCGTATTTTCGTCTCTGTAATGCTGGAGTGTATCATAGGGGGACTTTTTCCACGTCACAAGCCAAGTCCTTGGTTTCCAGCTGTTTTACGTCTGATGTTCCAGTATCTTGGACATAGACCAGGGATAGTCGATCAGCCTGCATCCAATTCGTGAGAGACGGTAGTCGTATCGAGGCTAAGGTAAGGGTTTCGTATGAGGAACTCATCGTGATCACTAAATCCTCAAAGATGAGTATAGCACTGGGTTCGGATGGAATCCCGAACTTGGCCACTGAGACGACTTTAAAAGTGGGCCCGGGCAGTTAGGCAGAAGAAAACTGCGAGCAAGGTGCTTGAGGAGATTATTCTCAACAGACTTGTGAAGTACACCGACGGTGTAAATGATCTGGCAAGTAACCGGCTCCCGGAGGGTCAGGTCCACACTGGATGCTATTCTCTCCGTCAACTACTTTCACAAAATATTGGACTTCATGCCAAGCCTTAGTATACAACGTCGCCATTGCCCTTAAAAAAATATTATAACAGGTAGAGCTTCGCAGACTACGTGGAAAAGTAAATGAAAGAATATACTTTTGTACTAGCAGAAGCTGTTTGAAAACCACTGGAACAATGTAAATTTTAACTTTGGAATCAACAAGAGAGTGAGAAGAAAAACCCTTTAGTAAATTAGTTTATGAAGTTCTAATATATTTTTTAGAATGTTAGTTTGTTCTACTGGTTACAATTGCTATGCATTTTGTTGTTTTCGTTTTCCTGCGCGTTTAATTGGGATAGATAAATCACATGCTGAATGAAACGTTTGTTTCACTACGCAGGTTTATTTTACGATTCTTTCCTAGTACTACACCGCGAACACTTTCATTGTATACGGATACATTAATAATTAAACCCAATTTGTCAATGAGCTAACCGTGATTACTCTTTTCTCCCCCCTCTCAGGAAGCGCCCTCGCCGAACTGTGGGACTGCCCGTTCATCGAAGCCTCCGCCAAGGATAGGATCAACGTGAACGAAGTGTTTGCAACCGTTGTCCGGGAAATGAACATGACCTCCGAGAAGCGCCAGAAGAAGAGTTACTGTTGTTGTACATTATTATAGAAGTGGCATTAAAAGCGTAATTTTAACCCCCCTCGTAATCGTAATTTAATACTATGGTAATTGAAATTAATATAATTACAAGCTGAAGAACAGAAAAACAAAACCAAGCGAAAAGGTGACAGAAAAAATCACTATCCAATTGCGGCCTGATTGTTGCCGCCGAACTTTGTAGGTGTTTTTCGTCGTTCAAAAGAAACACACATTTCGAAGCCAGAAGCAAACTGGAAAGGAACGAATGCTTAGAGAATAATTTGTGAAAAGCACAGGCTGAAGAGAAAAAGGCTTCGAAACAAAAAAAAAACTAAAAAATGAAACTTATATACATATTAAATGTAATGATAATAATTAATGGTAAATTAAACTTTACACACCGAAAGAGAAACAATTTTTGCGAGGTAGGATTTAATTGTGCAGCGCGCTAGAGAATGCAAACAGGGCTAGGAAGTAGTAGAAGAGTAGGAGCAAGCGCGTCGAGGACAATTTTTAAGGGTGTATCATAGGGAAACAAGTAGTAGAAGCTGAACGATTTAACTGAAACTGGCACGAAGCTGGCAAGACAGAGAACGAGTGTAAACTTGAGTAACCGTTAATAAAAAAAAGAAACAAGTATGAGTGATATAGAAGTCAGAGTCGAACCGCACGTCTGTGTATGTAAAACGAACGATTACATTGATAAGGAAACTAAACTGTTTAGGGTATATTTTTAGCCAAGATGTAGAAGGAAAAGCCTGTTTTTCCATTAGTCAGAATCAATTTCTTTCAGGTAAAGATTGAGAAAGAAAGGCCTGCTCGATGTATGTTCTGTTACGTAAACCGATGATCAGTTTGTTCAATGCTATTTTCGCCTCATATTTCCCAGGCTGAAGTACGAAAACTGGCAACAGAAATAAATGAAAAAAGTCTACGAATGTAAGTTTAGATAATCTAGCTATTTTAACTACGTTTCCGGTATCGTCCTACAACGTTTCATACACTATCAGAATATCTGTCTATTTTTTTAAGAAGAAAAAAAATGAAAAACCATATCTGCCAAACTTATTTTTGAGTACCATGTAAACTGTAGCATCTTCATTTTGTAAAATAAAAACGTTATCTTTTCTCTGAAACTGAACGATGAGATTTGAAGTGGGGAAAAAACATTGGAAACTGATAAATGAGAAAACCCGAGTGATTAAATGCATGTGAATGCAGCAAACCAACCATTGAGTAAAAATTATACTGATCAATATGAAATCATCTAGAAATATGAATAAAGAAAAAATGGCATATACAGCATACATATAGGTGTAATAAGAAGGCAAGGAAACAAAAAACAACCTATTTTTATCATTACATTTTTGTATACACAACTGCAGCAGACTTTGAAAAAAAAAACACCCTCACGAATAGTAAAAACGGAAAAAATACATCAGAAGCAGCAAGCTGAAGAAAAAACGGAAAATTCCAATAGTGAAATATCAGATGATAAAATGTGTAATTAATAAAAAAGTGAAACACCGAAAATAAACTGAACTGAACGGGTGTCGTTATTGGAAGTTGGAACAGAAAAGGAAAATAGGCTTAAAATCCCTACAGGAGCCCACAGTGCAAACGTCAGCGTAGGTGAAGCACAAAGCTCGTCAGAAAGCTTCGCAGATGCTTTCGAAGCACAAACCAGTTTGAAGGTTTGACGGCTAACATTGTATGGCGCTGCTGTCGCTACACCAGGGAACTCTAGCTGTGAGTATAAGCATATGCGAATCATCGCTGTTACCCTCGCTCTGGTAAATTTTGTAACATGTTGCAATTTATGAATTGAAAATTCATATATTTTGTTGAAAATAAATTTCACAGTTTTACACTAGGTATCTATCTATATTGAATCACGAGAACAACCATAGTTTATATAATAAATGTCTAACCACAGACTAACAGACGTAACATTGGAACCGAGCTTTAGAAATCCGTTAATCCTTTGAACATAATCACGAATGTTTAAAATATATTTAGAACTTACCGTCTAAGGATGGACATAAAAATCCATATTTCGGCACTCTACAGCTTTGAGAGTATGTAGTTCGGGGTATTTTCTGTGATCTCGTGTTGCAATACGTAGATAACCTGTGTTCTGTTTACTCAAATACTTCTAGAGAACCAGCAAATATGTCTTCGTAAACAAGATGCGAAGTTTGATGAAATTAGCGTTTCGGTTTTTGGTATAACTTTTGCCACGATTACATTTCATCAAAAAACGCACCTTGATGAGCGGCATTTTTGAAAGATAGACAAATTTACATTTTATCATAACAACAAATGCAAATATCTTTCGATTTAGTTTACGGGTCGGGTACGAGACATAAAATCAGTGAACTCAACACAATTTCAGCCAGTCTTGTTAACCAGCGTCATTTGAAAAACCTTCGCCATGCGAATCACTATCTTCCTCATCCTGGCCGTCATCGGAACGGTACTTGCCGGTAAGGTCAACGAAGCTTTAATCCGTAACACAGGAGATCGTTCCGCAACGGATGCATCGCCTGTGGTAGGTGACACCAAAGCGGTTCCAAACCCACATTTAATTGGGGCACCCAGATCTTTGGTGCCGGATAAGGAAACTACATCTACTAGTAGTGTAGTTACGAAACCACTTCGTGCTACACGTCAAGTCGTGTACGGTCAGTACTATACTACCGAGGACAGTGACATAGTGGACAGAGAAAAGGATTTGTCTCGGCAGCGCATAGTGAATTGAAAACCGCAAAAGCTATGATGAAATCTTTTTGAATGCAAAAGCTGTAGTAATTCCCTAGATCGGTGGTGTCACGAAATATTTACTAAACATTTATTTATATCATATTACATCAATCTACTCATCTCGAAGGTTAGGCCATGAATTCGAAGTTACCTGCTAATTATAACATATCGACAAACAAGGTGATTCAGCCATGTTCTAATGAATTATAGCTGGTGTGTGATTGCAACCCGAAATTGATTCTTCCCTTTCAGAACGCAGCGCAAATAAAACGAACTGGAAAACCCAGCTTTGTCAGCACTTCCATCTTCAGCATCCTTTGAGCAGTACTGTCTTGGACCGATCGCCAGCCATCATGAAACGCGCAACGATTGTGCTACTGTTACTCGGTGTGATTATCGGAGCGCTCCACGAAGTCGAATCTCGTCCGGATGAAGCGATTATCCTAGCAGCGGTTTTCGACTCGACGGAGGATTACGGTGAAACTACTACGACGCAGCCGAGCCTTAATAGCAGCGGAAGTGGAATCAGTACCACGGTGGCAAATCATCGTAACCTAACTGGAAGTAGTGGTATCAGCACCACCACTTTGGCAAATCATCGAAACCAGACTGGTCACTAATAAGTATACTTCTATTCTATTTCTATATCTTCGTACATACTGTGAACTACGTTTTCCATAAGTATCGCTAAATAAATGCTCTGAATCTCGAAGGTCACTGAAATTAAATGGTGAAAGTCCTATACAAAACGTTTAGTGTGGAATAACTCTTGCTCTTTTTCATGTGCAGAAACAGAAACAAACAAATATCAGCAAAGTCGGTATCGCGAATAAAGCTATGGATTACATAAACGTTGTATGAGTATTTGAACAAAACCAAAAAAATATTCCAGCAGTGCACAAAACAGTCAACATTAAATAAGTTTAATTGCACAGTAAAAATTGTGCCTTTAAAAACATCTTATCAAAATCCGTTTAGTAAAACAAGAGTTTTTTTCAAAATTACTAAACGAAATGTTTATAATAGAAGAACTTAATAAATGAGAATCTCATCAATTCATTAAGAATGAACTGTTGATTTACAAACAAATTTTTAGACCGTCATATTATTCAGTGCAATCTAGTCAAACCATTGTTTAACAAAGAGGAAAACGTTTCAAAACGTGGGCACCAGAATAGATTTTCCCGGATTTTGATTACTAGATAAAATGATTGGATCCTAGTTACATCCCTGGTGTAACATCTCTCAGAATTTCACCTTCGTCACAATGTTACGGCAACGCACTCGGTCGATAGCAGTTTGTTTCCAGTTTGTTAAGCGTCCTACATTTACGAGATCTTGCTTCCATGTTGCAACCACCTAGCTCGTTGCGTGCCTCTACGTCTTGTACCGGCCGGATTCGAGTCGAACACCATTTCTGCGGGATTGTTGTCCGGCATTGTTACAACATGACCCGCCCATTGTACCCTTCCAGCTTTAGCGACTCTCTGGATACTGAACTAGGCGTAAGCTTGCGCCAGCTCGTAGTTTATTCTCCGTCTCCATACGCGATCCTCACACACTCCACCGAAGATGGTCCTAAGCACACGTCATTCGAAAACGACTAGTGCTTGCAAGTCCTCCTCAAGCAATCTCCATTTCTCGTGCCCGTAGAGGACTACCGGCCTACCGGAGCGTCAATACGTCTCCGGATTTCTCTGCTGTAGTTGTTGTTTGACGTTACCAATGATCCGAAGTACACAAATTCGTCAACAACTCATCTCCGTCGATCACTACGCTACTGCGTATGCGAGCCTTATCGTGCTCGGTTCCCCATACCAGCATATACATGGTCTTCGACGTATTCACCTTCAATCAAAGATGACACAGCACTCTACACCATCCATAGTTGACTTAATCAGTTTTGTTAGTTCCGCATAAAAGCCATTTTCGTCCATAACTTCCCATAGCTCGATAATATCGTAAACGGCCTTGAAACCGATGAATAGGTGGTGCGTGGGACTTGGTATTCGCGCCACTTTAGGAAGATCTACCCCCGCGTAAAGATTTGGTCCGTTGTCGATTGCCCATCCCCAAAACCGGCTTGATAACTTCCCACAAACCTTCGTGCTAGAGGCGAGAGACGGCGAAACATGATCTGGGAGAGAACTTTGTAGGATGCGTTGTGAACCTTGATCACTCGGTAGTTCTCACACTCCAACTTGTCGCCCATCTTGTATATTTGGCATACTACTCCCTCATTCCACTCCTCCGGTAGCTGTTCTGTATCCCAGATCCTGACTATCAGCTGCTGCAGCTAGGAAGTCAAGCTATCCGGGCCCAACCTTATGAGCTCAACTGCTATACCATCCTTTTCAGCTGATTTGTTGTTCTTGAGCTGCTTGATAGCACCCTTAACTTCACTTCTGGTGGGGGGCGATAGGTCTCCCTCATCCGTTGTGCTGACGAAATCGTTCCTCCTACCGTCTTTTTCCTCTGCCGCAGGAGCTCCGCAAGGTTCTATCCTGGGCCCGGTCTTGTGGAATGTCATGTATGACAGGGTGTTGAAACTTAAGTTTCCTGTAGGAGTTGTGATTGTCGGCTTTGCAGACGACATAACGATGGAGGTTTACGGCGAGCCGGTCCTGGAGGTCGAGTACTGTATACGCAAAGTCGAAGACTGGATGCACACTAGGAAACTGGAGTTAGCGCACCATAAGACGGAGGCCATGGTTGTGAGTAATCGCAAATCAGAGCAACAGGCGGTGGTCAGAGTCGGAGACTGCACCATTACCGCAAAGCGATCTTTGAAGCTTATGGTTGACGACAAGCTCACATTTAAGAGTGACGTCAACTATGCCTGCAAGAGGGCTTTAACGGCTGTAAAGCACCAACTCGAATGATGCTGAATAGCTCAGCGGTGTATGGCAGCAAGCGTAAACTTCTTGCCAGCGTGGTTTCGTTCATCCTTAGGTATGGTGGCCCAGTGTGATCTAAAGCGCTAGGTACTAGCAGCTATCGTAGTAAACTGGAAAGTACCTACGAGCTCATGTGCCTGAGGGTTGTGAGTGCGATTCGTACAGTGTCATACGACCCAATTTGCGTCCTGTTCGGCATGATGCCTATCAGCATGACCATTAGGGAGGACGTAGAATGCTTTGACCAACGTGACACAAGAGGCATACGAGGTACCAGAAGATCATTCTCGATGGCAACAGGAGTAGTACAATTTTGCGAAGAGTAGATGGACGCATCAGCTTATTCCGGTGGTATCCGGATGGGTCGGGAGGCGCCATGGAGAAGTTACCTGCCACCTGACACAGATCCTGTCAGGCCATGGTTGCTTCGGGCAGTATCCACACGAGTTCGGGCATGCGGTGTCCCCCATATGTCCCAAGTGCGTGGTTGCGGAAGAGACTGCTGGGCATATCTTCTTCGTATGTCCTTGTTTTGGGCGTGCGCGGAGTACTGATTGACGGTCGGTGGTTAAAAGCTGGTGGCGTGGCAGAAAAATATGCCGGAGAATTGGATCAACAGCGGGAGAACAAATAATAACACAAATGAGCTGTGGAAGAGAGCGATGAACGAGAAGAATTGTGCCTGTAGCCGCATGCTCACTGCGGCTTCGCGTCAGAATATAGAGAGATGCAGAGAGGATTATGAGCGACGAACAAGCTGTGGAGCCACCAATACAGGAGAAGGTTATAAAGGCGATTAGTGAGCTGAAAAACGACAAGGCTGGTATCCCGGTCGAACTTCTTAAAGCGGGAATCGAGCGGTTGTACTACGCCATACATCAGATCATACTAAGAACTAATGCCGAAAAACTGGCCTCATATGCTCAATCTACTAGAAAGGCCATCGTTGCTCAACTACGCATACAAAGTGCTCTTCCGTATTCTGTTCTATAAGTTGAGACCGTTAACGAAATCCTGCGATGAATACCAGGCTGCTTTTCCACAGGGTCGCTCCACGACGGATCAAATTCTCACCCTGTGACAAAACCTCGATATGTTTCGGAAGTATAACTTGCAGACTCACCAACTGTTTGTAAATTTTGAAAAGAAACAAGCCCGTCATAACTCATAACTCAGTCATTTATCAACCGATTTAAAATATTAAAGCAGTTTTAGAAAAAGGACTAATAGAGCTTTCAAAATATATACAGGTTTGTTCTAATATCAATAAAACATGTTGAGTTATTTGAGTTTATATCTAATTTTATAGACTTTTCCACGCAATTTTTCAATTTAATTTTAAATTTGCCGTCTATTTTTGTAAGAAACATACCACAAATACACTATAACTTCGAAAGTATATTCAATTCCGAATCAAATGAAATCAGTTTTGTGGAAATCGGTTGATATTTGGCTAAGTTATAATTTTATGGAGAAAACCCAAATTTTTTGCTTCTATCGCACATTTATTTCACGGTGCTACAAATGATGAAAAATTGCAAGAACTTTTGATGTGACTTAGTGTGGGTTGTTTTTTTAGTCAAATGTTACTTGCGCATTTACTTAAAGTTTTTAAAATACCCCGAAAATTATAAGTTATGTTCAAAACCCTGTTTTTTACCTTAGCTCACATTTTTATGTTTAATACGGTTATTTTTCAACCGATTTTTTATATTTTGGCTGTTTTGGAAAGGCGAAAAATAGAGCATTTGAAAAATATAATTATGTCTAAAAAGTTTACCAATATGTGATGAATAGTTTTAAAATAAATAAGATGGTTTATTTTATTTTCAAATTTTTCCAAATTTATTCGCAATTTTTCACACATTTTTGTAATGATGGAGCTTTAATTATGTAAAATTTGGAAAGTTCTTTTTAGTACCAAACGAAAACAATAGGTGTTGTTAATGAAAATATGTTATAATTATGCTGAGAAATGATTTGATGATATCTAAGTATATGGTGGAAAACATCAAGTCATATCTCAGCCAAATTATAACGTTTATTTCGTTTGGCACTAAATGTACTTTTTAAATTCTACAGCAATTAAAGCTCGTTCATTACAAAAATGTGGAAAAAATTGCGAATAAATCTGGAAAAATTTAAAAAAACATAAATTATTTTATTTATTTTAAAACTATTCATCACATATAGGTAAAATTTGAAAAAAAAAATTAATCATCTTATTTAGTATAAAACTATTCATCACATATAGGTAAACTTTTTAGACATATTTATATGTTTCAAGAGTTCTATTTTTCGCCTTTCCGAAACAGCCAAAATATAAAAAATTGGTTGAAAAATAACTGAATTAAACATAAAAATGTGAGCTAAGGTAAAAAACAGGGTTTTGACCATAACTAATAATTTTTGTGGTATTTGAAAAACTTCAAGTAAACGCGCAAGTAACATTTGACTAAAGCTACAACCCTTACTAAGTCACATCAAAAGTTCTTGCATTTTTTCATCATTTGTAGCACCGTGAAATAAATGTGCGATAGAAGCCAAAAATTTTGGTTTTCTTTATAAAATTATAACTTAGCCCAATATCAACCGATTTTTACTAAACTACTTGCAATTGATTTGGAATTAAATAAACTTTCAAAATTATAGTATATGTGTGGTATGCTTCTCACAAAAATAGACGGAAAATTGACAATTAAATTGAAAAATTGTGTGAAAAAGTCTAAAAAATTAGATTTATGCTCAAATAACTCAACATATTTTATTGATATTAAAACAAACCTGTATATATTTTGAAAACTCTATTTGTCCTCTTTCTAAAGCTGCTTCAATATTGAAAATTGGTTGATAAATGACTGAGTTAAAAAATATTATATGCGCTGAAGTCCAAAAAGTCGTATTTTGACCATAACTTCAGATTTTGGGGTGTTTGGAAAATTTCTAGTATGAGCGAATGTTACACAACCTACACTAGGTCACTTCAGAAGTTCTAAATCGCTGTAGCAGTGTTATTATTGTTCATCAGTGCTTGTGTGTAATGTGATACTCTTCCTTACACGCTTACTGTTCTACTACACCGATACTCGTTCCTCTTGCCAAATATCACCAATTATAATTCCCTGGAGAAGTTTCGTTGTGCGTCCTTCTGGCCAGTTTTATTGATAAACGGGACTTATTTTTTGTTAAGAGGACGTTACGCAAAGGTATTGTAGATTTCAGCGTAAAGGAAGGGTAACTGGTGGGGAGCCTGAGAATAAACCCATGCTTAAGTCCTTTTTGACATCGGATGGCTTGGTTCTACTAAGATTCGAACCCACGACCATCCGCTTGACAAAGCGGACTCTGTAACCTTGCGGCTACGCAGCTCCCCCAAGCTTCTTGGATTTACGAACGACATTGATATAATCGGTATCGACCGTGAGGCCGCGGAATGGACCTTCAGGCCTTTAAGCGGGAAGCAGCAAGGTGGGAGTGGAGATTAATTAGGAACGATTTCAAGTGGAAGATTTTTTACATGTGACAACGACATGAGCCATGATGTTGACCGACGAGCTGCAACTACGCACTACGTAACCAGCTGAGGTTTGGTAGTTTGCAAATTCACACAATACTCGCTGTACAGGACGCTGATCCTCTCGGACATGAAGCATGGACGCTAAAAGAAGCTGATCGATGAGTTCTTGGAGTTTTTGAGCTTGAAGTTCTACGATCAATCCGGCAAAGCTCCTGCAGCGCTAGGATACAGTAATGACGAGATTCAAGCTGCTTCAGACGCTACCCAGGATGTTCAGCGATAGGGTTTGCAATATTCCCGAGAATAGATTTCCCGGGAAACGGGAATGAAAAATCTCATTTCCCGGGAATTCCCGGGAACCGTGAAAGGAAAAAAATCCTTAGCAAAAATGAGATTTCAAATAAAGTTTATTAATAAAAAGTTTCAAACAATTGTTTGAAATTTAATTATCAATTGAAGAACAAAATTTATTCAAGTTCACTCCAGAAATTCTTGAACAATCGCCTCAGTTCCGCTGACAATTTTTCGTGGCCCAAACAATGTAGTTCCCTTCTGTAAAACTTTGCTTAAGATCGCTGAATCACCGCTGGTGTCTGATTTCTAAATCACCGCTCTTGCTACATTTCATTAGAAACTGAAGAGTCCAATACTTTTAGTTTTTTGGAGATAAAGCTGAGTGTTTGGCAGCCGGATTTTAGAGTATTTGAATGCCTTCGTAATTAATGTGAAATCGCGGCCACGACCCAAGTTACACTGACTGAGTTTTATTAATTTATTTATTTCTGGTCGCATTGATTCACGGGTTTCAATTTTTTTATCAATATACAGGTTTCAAAATTTTTTATCAATAAACAAAGAAAAAATCAAGCAACTATCCGCTCAGTAGTAAACTCACTAGCAAAAAAAGGCATGAGACGAAGAAAATATTTCTTAATTTATCGTTTACTAAATAAGACAGCATATATTTTTGACAAATAAATTAAGCAAATAATTTGATATTAGACGGCAAGCAAATATTGATCGTTGTTTCAAGCAAAGATTTTCCTCGTATAATGCACACTATGAAGCTGCTCTACACTACTACGACGTAAGTTTCGTGTTTAGATACGATGTTTAATTTTATTGCAATATTGTATGAAAAATTTTCCGAGTAGCTCGGGAATCCCGGGATCCCGGGAATCAATATTCCTATTCCCGGGATCCCGGGAATCAATATTCCTATTCCCGGGAATCCCGGGAAAAGGCAATTCCCGGGAAATCGTTCCCGGGATTGCAAACCCTATTCAGCGATCTACAGTTCCTAGTACCGAGTTTCCAATTGTAGTCCTTATTTCTTCTTGTAGGTCAGTTTGTAGTTAGTAGTTGATACTGTCTTATTTAGTTATTTCGTAGATCAACTATCCGTGGCCCTTGACATACAGAAAAAAGTTACGTTGGGTCCTCTTCTCAGTTTTCATACGACCAAAACGTTTACCTGGGTTGGGTACCCGATGTAACTCGCCCCCTACCCGACACCATAAGAAGGTTGAGATATGAGTCGTTAGACAGGGACATAGGTTAGGTCTCGGTTGAATATAATGGACGTTTACAAGCTAAACGAATCCAGGAACCTTCCGCTCAATACCAATAGACGTAGGAACAGTATTTGCACGATTATTTATACTCGCATGATAAGTGTTATGCTACTTGTAGGTGGTACAGACAGCTTGCGGTGCATAACCTCTGCGCAATTGTTCAACACTCTCGTATAACTTCGTTTCATCATAGGCCAGTTCCTCATCATCACTATCCTATCCATTCCATGATTTGCCAAGTTTCCTCTAACTTATCCAGACTCATAGGTACAATTGTGATCTGATGCGTGGTCCGCACCTCGTTTCTTGTGTATCTTTGTGATGTCTGAGAAAAACCGTTCATGAATGAGAAGGTGATCCTTTCGGTTTGTCTCGGTGTGTGGCTATCGTGTAATCGGAAACATTCCAATCATCAGCTGCTTCTGTTTGATGTTATCTACCTGGAAAACAGACACTTCGATGGTGTGGGCTAAGACGTGTTTTGCGGCACACTAACACAACAAATAGTGTCCAAAACGACAAAACTTCTTTTTAATGCGAAAACCGGTTTAAATTTATAATTATCGAAACAGTACTTAGTAGAATTTTTTCGTTATATCTGGCACTTTAGCACAAGTTCTTCGATAATCTCGCTTCTCCGGGCAACAGCAGCACATAAAGTTTTCGTTTCATAACTTATCTTAAACTTCAGTTTGATTTGAGATCCAATTTACTCTTTCTCACAATTGTCACGACTGACGAACCTGAAATTTGAAAAAATATCAACCCATATAAAACAAATAATTAGCATAGTTACCATGTAAGACCATCGAACAAAGAAGCCAATGAGTAACAGAAATATCGACTACTAGAAATAAGTTTATATGAAAAATCAAAGGGACTGATGAAGTTGCTCGATTCGTCTTCTGTAATAGGGGTCATAAGGTTAGCTAGGTGTTCGGATTCTGCCGCCTTTGAAAATCAATCCAACTTTCAGGCTGATTCCACAATTGATGTTTGTGCCGATACCGCGCCATTGGATTATGACCCACACGAACATATTCATTTCTACTATCAGAATGTAAGAGGGCTACGCACGAAAATTGACGAGCTGTTTGTTGCCGCTTCGGATGCTGAATATGACGTTATCGTTTTTACCGAAACCTGGCTGAACGATCAAATTTGTTCTCCTCAGCTTCTTGGACCAAAGTACACAGTGTACCGAAACGACCGCGACTTAACATGTACAGGTAAATCTCGCGGCGGCGGTGTCCTTATTGCCGTATCTAACAGGTTACAGTCTAGGCAACGATCGAGTCTAAGATCTGATTTAGAACAGTTATGGGTAGACGTCCGCATTCATGGTGCTAGTATTTGTGTAGGTGTTGTATATATCCCGCCTGATATCGCCGATAACACCTCTGTCATTCAGAACCATATCGACTCGGCGCTTGAAATTTTGAATTCACTGGAATCGCACACTACTCACTTGCTTTTCGGGGACTACAACCAGCCTGGCCTTGCTTGGAAAGCCAGCCGCTCTGGTCGCGTTTTTGCTGATCCTTCTGATTCGAGTCTGAATAGTGCAAATATTGCGCTGTTGGACGGAATGTCTTTGCTCAACATGACTCAATTAAGCGCAGTAAAAAACGGGCGTAATCGGACTCTTGACCTCGTATTCGTCAATGACGAATCCGTACTCAACTGTGCCATTGCCGAAGCATGTGACTCGTTAGTTGGTATCGACCCTCATCATCCACCGCTGTCTGTCTCATTAGCCTGTCCTCAGCTGATTCGCTTTGAAGAATTGTCTGAAATAAGGCAACTCAACTTTAGTAAAAGCGATTTCGAAGGACTTCAAAGGGCTTTACTCGCAATCAACTGGGAAAATTTGTTGAACCGTGCAACTGACGTAGACAGTGTTGTAGAGATATTCACGCACACAATGAAACAGCAATTCACCAACTTCGTTCCGTCGTTTCACCCACGGCCGAAACCTGTATGGTCCAATCGACGGCTTCGAGAGTTAAAACGACAAAGGGCAGCTGCACTTCGTAAGTACGTCAGACGACGAAACGCAATGACTAAGTTGTCGTTCACCACTGCGAGTAGTCATTACAAAACTTACAATCGCTTTCTCTACGCTCAACACGTGCTACGTACCCAATCACAGCTCAAACGAAATCCAAAACGCTTTTGGTCATTTGTAAACAGTAAGCGGAAAGAAAGTGGACTTCCTTCCAACATGTTTCTTGGAAATGACAGTGCTGACACACTTGATGGTATTGGTTCTTTATTTCGGAAACATTTCTCGAGCATATTTAATTCCTCTTCTGCAAATACAGCTCAAATACAGAGTGCCCTTCGCGACGTTCCTCACAACGTTGTAAACCTTAGTAATATTTGCTTCTCAGATGAGGATGTTCTCAAGGCCACAGAGAAACTAAAACCTTCTTCTTCGGCTGGGCCTGACGGTATTCCAGCTATTATTTTAAAAAGATGTGCCATCGCGCTTTGTGTTCCGCTAAGAATAATTTTTAATAAATCGCTATCACTAGGGGTTTTTCCTGATTGCTGGAAGAAGTCAGCTATGTTTCCAGTTTATAAAAAAGGCAACAAACACGATATAGTGAACTACAGGGGAATAACTTCGCTATCGGCTGGATCGAAATTATTCGAAATTTTTGTCGGCAACGTTTTATCTCGTGAATTTAAGCCATATATGTCGACGGCCCAACATGGTTTTTACCCAGGTAGATCGACTACGACTAATTTACTTGAGTTTTCATCGCATTGTATAAAAAACATAGAGAAGGGGCTGCAAGTGGATACCATCTATACAGATCTGAAAGCAGCGTTCGACCGTGTTGATCACAATATTCTGTTGGCTTAAATTGAAAGTCTTGGTGCATCACATCACTTCAGTAAGCGGTTAAAATCTTACCTTGTAGACCGAACACTGTTTATTAAACTAGGCAACACAGAGTCAGATAGCTTCGTTAACCTGTCAGGTGTTCCTCAAGGAAGCAATCTCGGACCACTGCTTTTTAACCTTTTTTTCAATGATGTTTGTTTCGTCATCCCACCTGGCAGTAAACTCATCTATGCTGATGATTTGAAACTATTTCGCAACATTCGCTCCACAGAGGACTGCAAAGAATTGCAACGGTACCTTGATGAATTCTCTAATTGGTGTACCCGTAATTTGCTGATAATAAGTGTTTCCAAATGCTCTGTAATTTCATTCACACGAAAATTGGAGCCATTACCTTGGAATTATAGTATATCTGGAGAAACTCTTGAGAGAGTGTCTGTGATAAAAGATTTTGGCGTACTGCTTGACTCACAGCTTTCCTTCAAGCATCACTATTCTCATATCATTGCACAAGCGAACAAAAACCTCGGATTTATGATGAGAATCGCCAAAGAGTTTACTGACCCGTTTTGCTTGCTATCGCTATATGTCTCACTAGTTCGATCTATTTTGGAAACATCAGCCATAATATGGAGTCCTTACACTGATATCTGGACCAACCGGATTGAATCAGTTCAAGCCAAGTTCCTTCGTTTTGCTCTGAGATCTCTTCCTTGGCGTGATCCTGTCCAATTACCGCCTTATGCCAGTCGATGTCGCTTACTTGGCATTGACACACTAGCAAAAAGAAGAGACGTATTCAGGGCCGTATTTGTAGGAAAACTGTTAACTGGCGAAATTGACGCTTCAAACATCCTTTCTGAAATCAACATAAATGTGCCCTATAGAAATTTAAGAATGCGAAACTTTCTGCGCCTCTCATTTCATCGTACAGAATATGGTCAAAACGAACCCATCAGGGCGATATGTGACGTCTTTAATAATGTATTTGACTCATTTGACTTCAATGTATCAAGTGTTACTTTCAAAAATAGACTTAAGCGAATATTATAATTTGTTAGGATTAGGTTCGTTTTTCTGTCAGAGCTAAGTTAAGTAGTTTCATGTGTCATCTGTAATAATAGTATGTTGTATTGTTGTTAGACTTAATTTAAAGCATGTAATACTCGATCAAAAGATGGTGGGGTTTTTACGCGTATTTGGGTGTTTCGCAAGGAATTTCCCAAATGGGCTTTTCCCCACCCTCCCCTAAATTTCATTAAGACCAAAAAGGTCAGATGATATAATTAAATAAATACAAATACAAATAAAATGGACATTCGGAAACATTTTTCAAAGGCATTTTATACTGTAGAATCAGGTATTTTGAAATATTATTTACTTCAAAGAAATAGATTTTTGCCTTCAGTACTGATTTCTGCTCATTCTATTTTAATTTTGGTTTGAATGCTGCTTGTTTCATGAAATGATTCAAAACGGTTGTACCTAATCTACACAATATATTATCTTTTGTTATATTCTTATGCCTATAGTAGAATCAAATCGACCTTTCAGTTCCAAAATCCCCTCTCAATTTCCATTTACTCAAATTAACACTCATTAACACATTCTCCATGGGCAATGGTGTTTAACTTTCTGTGGACTCTCCAAAAGAATCCCCACTGAAAGATCCACTGCCGTCTTCCTCGTAAGCCAAAATACCGTGTGGCAACTCGATAACTTCCACACTTCTTCTCTTAATGGTATGCGCTGGTGTCGTTGAAGTGGCGTTAGAGTTTGTCACATTGGTCGCTGAGTCACTGCCGCAGGAGACAACTATTGAATTGGTATCTTTATTCACAGAAAAGCTGCAGGTTACTCCAGCCGACAGTTTGTACGATGCTAATGGGGGAGCAATCGAAGAACCTGTTACCGGTAATGCCGACTCGGTTATGGTTAGAGAAGCATCCCGTTTCGCAGCCGATGGTATAACTTCGGAAGAATTGTGTAGAGTTAGGGTTGGAGTACCCACAATCGGAGCGGTCGTATTCTCTGTTGAGTTGGTTGCCGTGGTAGCCTCCGTAGTGGTCGTAGTATTCGGATGGAACAGCTTGTAGACTACGGTCGTTGTGTTAAGTTTTTCTGTTGTTGATTCGTTGAGTGTTTTGGCGTACTCTATGTCGATTGTAGAGTTTTCAAAAAAATCTTCTTTCGGAGACGAAGTAGAAGAATTTAAGGTTAAACCGACTGGCTCCGTAGTTGTGACATTTGAATGAATTGAGCTATTGAAAACTTCTACAGGACTATGAGTAACAACTGTTTCATTTAAAACAGTCACCACGTTTGTAGTATGCTCTGTAACGTTATAGTTGACGGGTGAAACTGTAGTGTTTCCTACTTCTTCCACAGAGGAATCCGTTTCATTTCCAGAAGGTTTGAATACACTAAACAAATTATCAAAAAACTCTCCGATATCTGCTGAAGCTGCAGTAGCAGCAACTACTACCAAAAACACTTGAATCAAAGGAAATTTCATCGTGAACTTTACTGTTTGCTGAAGCCACGCAATCGGTTCGAACTCAGCCTTTCAACTGAAGACCGAAATGATTGTCGAATGGAATTACGGAGGCTATTTTTGCTAAATCGATGTGACTCACTTGGAAGCTGGACAGCAATACGTCTCGAATATCACGAACGTAGTGTCGCATGTGTCACCATAGTTAGCACCTTCGGAGGATCTAATTGAATTTTATCCCCTTTTCGACGGTATGATAACAGGTCATCAAATCATTGGCAGAAGAGTCACTCGAGTCAGTTCGAAGCTTCGCAGTTTACGAGCTGAAACTTTTGCAGGTGTTGAGCGTTGTTCGTGTCGGTTGAAACCAAAAGGAATTCGATATGTTGCAGCGTGTGAAGTGTCGATCGATTTAAAAGCTACTGCTTTGCAATAAAATTTTCAATAATTGTTCGAACATTTGGTTTAGCTTGAAGGTTAATCTTAAAATACATCGAATCTACCTATGAATTAATCTTGTAAGTTCTCGGCCTAGTATGAACAGTTTTTAAGTTCTCTATACACCGTTATGGTAGAAAATGTTGTAATAAAGTTGAAATTAACACCTAAAGCTTTAATACTCACCACAAAATAATGAGCTTGAGCTTGACGACCGTACATTTCGCAGTTGCTCCTCCGTGTTGGATTTGAGCTAGTGAAGTTGCACAGGGAACCACGTATATGGCAACTTGAGATTAGTTTACCATCTTCAATGTACAACAATTCAGTAGCTTCCACGTCCTTACAATCATCAGAGTAAAGATGAAGATTGTAAGGAAGGAGGTGTCACAGTCGTTGTTGTCGAAGACAGAGTTTACCTCTGCATCTCCACGTTTGCGACGGATTTGAAACTCGCTTTGGAATAATGAAAGGAAAAGACTGAATGAAGAGTACAAACTGGAGACAGGTATCCAGTTCTAGTTCAATGCTTTCGAAAAACTTAGCCTCTGAAGTCCGGTTTTCACCTCATAACAAATGCATGTGCCTTAATTTTTGCATAGGCATGAAATTTTGCCGTCACATCCTAGGTATTAATAGCAAGTATGTAACATAATTCGTCACAGTTCAATGTGTACAACAGTGTCTCTTTATCGGTTCTGCATGCTACTAGTAAGATTATTTGTTTATTTGTTTATTTGTTCATCGTCTTCGGTCTCATCGTACCGACTGGTTTGTCTAATGCTATATTTTTAATACTATTTTTAAAACTATTTTAAGCAAGTTAAAATCAAAAAAATCACAGACGTCATTGAATCCTTTTAGGCAGGAACTGATTGTTATACCCATAGCTTGTCCTGTGCCCGGGATGGAGATCATTGTCCAGTATCGCAACTGGCGCTGAGCTGATGAACATTCATTTGAATTTGCAGGAGAAGGTCTGAGCAGTCAATATTGTTCGTTAGGACGTCGAAAACAAACAATTGTTGAAGTTTAAGTCGCCTTGTTGAAGCGATTCCGGGTCAATTAAACGACATCGTTGCGAGTAGTCGGACAGATGTACATGATCATTCCACAGTAGATGACGAAGAGCAATCTTTTCTCTGTTGTTCGAGATATTTAATAAATGTTGCAGTCCCTGAATTCCCTAATACAATTATAGCGAAAAGCTACTTACATTGACCAATTTTAATACACTACCTAATTAAAAGTGCTAAAATAGTGGTCTGATAGGCTAAGCAATCCAATGGTACTCAGTGAATTCCACAGTGATCTGCATTTAATTCGCGCAGTTCAAAAAAATTGAGAAAACAAGGAACAGAACCGAACAAATCAATGCCAAATGCTGTAAATGTACAATCTCACATGGAGTTTATTGTTGTGGTTTGCGCACCGCCTATGATTAGTTCCTTATTTAGATATAGTCGTGATCACTTTTACTATACTTACTGAAGAAGAGGTATAGTTTCGAGAATAAGTATTCATTTAACAGGTTTATAGTTATATTAAATTTAATTTATATTAAATTTATTTAGCACACATGAGCTGGGAACAGCTTTTATAGTGATGGAAGAGATGCAGAAGCGGGTGATCGGGTGGTGGCCAATCAGCCCTAGAATGTGCAAGTTGAGGATCAAAGGCCGTTTCTTTAACATTAGTATTATCAACGTGCATAGCCCACACCTCGGAAGTACCGATGACGAAAAGGACGAATTCTACGCGCAGTTGGAGAGTGAATATGACCGCTGCCCAAAACATGATGTCAAGATCATCATCGGGGATTACAACGCTCAGGTTGGCCAGGAGGAGAAGTACAGACCGGTGATTGGACGATTCAGTGCACACCAGCTGACGAATGAAAATGGCCTCAGACTAATCGACTTTGCCACCTCCAAGAACATGGCCATACGTAGCACCTTCTTCTAGCATAGCCTCCACCATAGACTCACCTGGAGATCACCGAATAGAACAGAAACACAAATCGACCACGTTTTGATAGATGGTCGGCACTTCTCGGACATTATCGATGTCAGATCACATCGAGGCGCTAACATCGATTCGGATCACTACCTAGTCCGTTGTGAATAACATATGGTACCGTCGCCCGTCATGGTATAATCTCGCGCGACTGAAGCAACACGACATCGCAACACAGTACGCGTCATGAAGAAGCCCTCTCTAGGGGATCGCTGGAATGCCGTTAAAACAGCTATCAGCAGTGCTGCGGAGGAAGTCCTGGGACACGTGCAACCGAATCGACGTAACGAGTGGTTTGACGAATAATGTCGGCAAATTTTGGACGAGAAGAACGCAGCGCGGGCAACAATGCTGCGTAGAGCCACCCGTCAGAATGTGGAGCGATATAGACTGAAACGGAGGCAGCAAGTCCAACTTTTCAAGGAAAAAAAGCGTCGCCAGGAAGAGGAGGAATGTGAAGAACTCGAGCAGCTGCACCGCACATACGAAACACGAAAGTTCTACCAAAAAGTCAACGGATCCCGCAGAGGCTTTGTCCCACGAGCCGAAATGTGTAGGGATAAGAATGGAGGCATTTTGACGGATGATCGTGAGGTGATCGAAAGATGGAAGCAGCACTACGATGAACACCTGAATGGCGTGCAAGCAGGAGACCACAACAGGAGCGGAGAAGACGTGGTCGGTGCAACGAACGACGAAGATGTGCCACCCCCAACAATAAGCGAAGTTGAAATGCGATCCGGCAGCTCAAGAACAACAAAGCGGCCGGAAAAAACGGCATCGGAGCTGAGCTTATTAAGATGGGCCCCCACAAACTGGCTAGCTCGCTGCATCGGCTGATCGTCGAGATCTGGGAAACAGAACAGCTACCGGAGGAGTGGAAAGAAGGGGTTATCTGCCCCATATACAAAAAGGGCGACAAACTAGACTGCGAGAACTATCGAGCGATCACAGTCCTGAATGCCGCCTACAAAGTGTTTTCCCAGGTCATCTTCCAACGCCTGCCAGCAGGTTTGTAGGAAGCTACCAGGCCGGCTTCATGGAAGGACGGTCTACGACTGACCAAATCTTTACTCTGCGGCAGATCCTCCAAAAGTGCCGTGAGTTTAGAGTCCCTACACACCATCTTTTCGTCGATTTTAAAGCCGCATACGATACAATAAACCGACAAGAGGAATGGAAAATTCTCGACGAAAACGGCTTCCCGGGGAAGCTGACAAGACTGATTAGGGCTACGATGGAGGATGTGAAGTGTTGTGTGAGAATTTCGGGTGGAACGTCGGACCCATTCGAGTCTCACAGGGGGCTCCGACAAGGTGATGGTCTCTCCTGCTTATTGTTTAACGTCGCGCTAGAGGGTGTTATGAGACGAGCGGGGTTTGACATGCGGGGCACGATTTGACGTGGATATTGTTGGCAGAAAATTTGAGACGGTGGCAGACCAGTATACCCGACTGAAACGTGAAGCAGATAGGATCGGACTGAAGATTAATACGTCAAAAACTAAGTATATGCTTGCAGGTGGGTCCGAGCACGACAGGGCACGCCTAGGCAAAACGGTAACAATCGACGGGGATGAGTTCGAGGTGGTCGACGAGTTTGTGTACCTCGGCTCTCTGGTAACTGAGAACAACGATACCAGCCGGGAGATAAGGAGACGTATTATCAGTGGAAGTCGTGCCTACTATGGGCTCCATAAAAAACTACGGTCGCAAAATCTGAGTCTTCGCACCAAGTGTATCCTGTACAAAACGCTAATAAGACCGGTCGTTCTCTACGGGCATGAGACGTGGAGAATGCTCGAGGAGGACTCGGAGTTTTTGAACGTCGGGTGCTGAGAACCATCTTTGGCGGTGTGCAGGAGAACGGAGTGTGGAGGCGTAGGATGAACCACGAGCTTGCGCGCCTCTACGGTGAACCCAGTATTCAGAAAGTGGCTAAAGCTGGGAGGATACGCTGGGCAGGGCATGTAGCTAGAATGCTGGATAGCTATACTGCAAAATTGGTGTTCGCTTCAAATCCGGCTGGATCGAGAAGGCGAGGGGCGCAACGAGCGAGATGGGTGGACCAGATGGAGCACGATCTGCAAAGTACCGGGTGCCCGCGGAACTGGAGGCAGGCAGCCATGGACCGAGTGAATTGGCGGAACCACGTTATGCAGGCCATGTCTTAGGACGTACGGCCGTCTAAGTAAGTGAGTAAATTTACCGAATTTACTAGACCGGTTTTAAAACCAACATATTTTTTTCTGACCACTAATAGGCATTCTATTTCAGCAATTTATCTTACTCAATATCATATTCACAAAAACATCATGGAAACTTCACGGTGTAAGATGTGAAGACAAAATTTGTGCATATTTTATTTATTTTAATTTGTTCATCAAAACTAAATATCAATTATCGTTTGTAACATTGAAGAACGAATAACAATTAGCATGTTCACCCTCCCCGCCGATAGAGGTGACATATAAATTAACACAGCTTTCGTGGCGTATTATCAGTCGATAAACGCAGCAGCTAATAGAACATTCGGGTAGTTTAAAGTTAGCTGGTACCATGATCTTCAAAACAATCTATCTTTTTGTGCTGTTCATGGTAGTGATTTTTACCCCGGCGCATTGCAAACCCGCGGACAGTCCATCGGGAATATCAAAACGGCAAGTTGTGCAATCCACCACTGCAACGATCAAATCTACAACGTATCCAGGTTTGACGGAACTACACGGATTACAGTTCTAACGGAGCATCTTGACGCTCGACGCTGTGGACACTATTCTTATTGTACATATTTCTATGAAAATTACACAATTTGTAATAAAAAAAAATCATGATGCTGTTGTTTGGAGGTAATCCGCTGATACCGTAATCTTACTATTTGTAGTTAAATAAAATGTTATTCAGATATTGCCAATAATCAATAAGCAGTTTGGTGGTATTACCGTTTACTAATAAAAACGGACGGTATTTTTCGTGTGTTGAGAAGCAGCTTGGTGGCGCTACGATATTTTAAATACGCTAAAGCCCTATTTAGAGTTCCAAGCGAAATGTTGATTTGTTCACGCCAGTGAAAAATGCAACCTGCAAAAATTTCACTTCGCTTAGAACTGTAAACAAATTCGACCCAGCGAAATCGAAGGTTGTGGATCTCATCTTTTTTACTTGGGTTTACTTTTTTCACGCATGCAAATCCTGGTGAAAAAAGCAGCAGCAAGCGAAAACTTGATTTTTAGTGCGTTTATATTCGAGTTATTCGCGTTGAAAGAGATTTTGAAGGTTGTTCGCACACAGCTACTCTCATATGTAATTGTCAAAATGTGCGTGATGACAAAAGCAAAAATATTTCCTTCCTTCATTTTCGCATGCAAAAACCAAACAAATATCAGCAACACCGTCAACGCGAATTCTGTCAGTTGCAGCCAATTTTCACTTCGCTCGCACAGTGGTCGGAAAGGGCTGAAATCAGGGCGAAATTAATAACTACCAAGGGTTGACTTATTTATTTATTTCGTCAATCATAGTAGACTACATCTTAAAAACTATTGGTAACATCACAAATATAGTTATGTAATTCTAGTGTTCAATATTTTTTTAAGAGCATTTCGTGACATCGTTAAATCAATAACTTCAACATTTATTGAAAAGACTCATCATACTATTAACTGGCCCGGCCATGGCATATTCTGTTCTATAAGAATTTAATACAAAAATTTTCGCGTTCTTAATGAGCGTGTAGGAGCATAAAAGTTAAGTTTTCCAAGCAAATTTTCCGAACTTATGCGTTGTGAAACTAAATCGTTGACAAGAGTTACCGAAGCAATTTCTCTTCTTTTTTCAAGCGTTTCTATATTAATAAGCATGCAACGCGATTCATAACAAGGGAGAGGGAATGAATTCCAACCTAGTTTTCTTAGTGCATATAACAAAAACTGTTTTTGTACGGATTCGATTCTATTGGAATGGACGTCTTGATAAGGCGATCAAACAACACTACAGTATTCTAAAATAGATCTAACATATGTAACAAAGAGAGTTTTTATAGTGTACGGGTCTACGAAATGATAACTGAACCTTTTTTATAAAACTTAGCATACTGTTGGCTCTATTGATGATCGTATTGTAGTGATCAATGAATGTTAACTTAGAATCCATAATTACTCCTGAATCTCATGCCTCCTAGATGAACCGTGTCTTCTCAAATGTTGATCCTGAAACTATTAGCTAACTTTTGGCAATGGCTATGTAGTTCAAAATTTCACCGCTAGGGCGGCGCTGTCGCTAACTTTTCAAGGAAGCAAAATTGAAGGATAATGTCTCAAAGAAGATTGTAGAGAATAGTATTTTGCGAAACTCTTTCTTGAATATAAAGCTAGTACGTGATGTATCTTTTGAGAAATTGAGCAATTAATTAGAAAAACATAATTTACGGCTACTAATAGCATGTCAAAGAAGAAAACCCCGAAAAATCTCGAATTTCACGATCCAGATATATCAAACAAAGTTAAGGAATGCGTAACGGCTAATTTTTAGGTAGTTGGGATTTGAATTTAATGAGTGGCGCTCTAAACTAACATTGCTTGCTAAAAAATGGCCGCTTGCGCGTCGCACGCTCGTTATTGTTTTTTCGATATTGTAAACGTTTAGCCGAAAATTGCCCAGATTGTTCCTGTCTCTATGAACATGAGGGAACATTTTAGTTTTTGAATGAACGTGGGTAACGGCGGGGATACCATTTAAAACTCTGCATAAAGTTGGAGTGCCAAGTAGTTTATTGCCATGAAACAATCCTAAAGAGGATACCTTAAGTTGTTAAAATGCTAGAACAAGGCCATATAATCAATTCAACACTATTGTAACATTCATTCCTACTTCTGCATTCTGTAATAAATCTTTTGGGCAAACAACGTGAAAATAGAGAAGTCCTGAGTGCACAAGAAGCCTGCTTTCTTAACTAAGTTAAATGTATGACAACAATAATAATCCGAACATTCTAATGATTTTTTACTAGCTTAAACCCTGCAGAATTGATTCCCGAAGAGAGTTTGCTTGATGCATTAAGTTGAAAAATTGACTTCCGACTATATGCAGTTCCAGACCACTGTGGCTCGGAGTGTAAGCTCGTGAATTTCGCTTCACTTAAACTGTAAACTGGAGGCTGGTGAAATACCTGCGTGTTCCATAAACGAGTTTTCACTAGCGAAAATTTACGCTTTTTCACTTGTCAAATTTTTCACTTCGCTTGTGTGAATGTAAACTATGCTTAGCCCTCTAGAGCCCAGTGCCGCCTTTGGACGGCCTTCAGTTGAACCTCTAAAAAGCTCCAATAAAAATTAAAAAAATGTTTATAAAACTTCATAGTGATTTTTTCGAGTTCCATCTAAAATTATTTCGGGCACTAAGGGTTAAGACGCGAAAACTCGAACGCAAAAGTTAAACTAAACTAACAAATTTAAAATACAAGTGGTATATGAAAGATAGATGTCGCTTACTGTGCAACTCTTCATCTCACGACCTAAATCGTTGTCAAGTCATTCCCATCAGTGACTACCGTTGGGCTAATACCCTACAAACTACCAAACTCTATGTCAGCCACTATGTTTCTCCTTTTCTAGCGCAATTTACTTAAAATGAACTCAATAAATTTCTTACTCAACTATTTGTTTCGCCTTGTTCCAGGTGTAAATCGACGGCCTGTCTTTTATGAAACTACTTCTCCACATATAGATTAATTTTTACTAATGAAGTGTTAACATTTACTATGATTTAACCTCTTCCCATCCCATTTTCTGCTACGCTGGAACATGAAAAATATATAAGTATATATATGGACTTTCGGGATAGGTCACGAGAAACAGTAGTTACGAGGGCCTGTAAGTTTTTTTTTTAAACCATCCAAAGTTACGAACAAGTAACGAAATCACGTCCGATATCATACTTACTTTCTTCAGCATCCTAGAGCTGTGGTGGCTCATGGGTAACTCGTCGCCAGTTTCTCAAGCGTCTCGACACTCGCAGGTTCGCTTCAATCTAGTCAAGCCATCTAGCACATTGAACCCCTCTGTTTGTGATGCCGGTGGGGTCTTTGAAAAGAACCGATTTAACCACACCACCGTCCGGTATCCATCTATCACATCGATTTTTCTTTTGAACAGCGTGTAGAATAGTCCATCTCCTTGCCTCAGCCCTCTGCGTGCTTCTAAGGGATTCGAGAGTGTCTTCGATACGCAGATATAGCACATCACTCGGTCCAAGGTAGCTCTCGATCGACTCTAAGGAAACTATCGATATACCATATCCACGACGACGTGATGTAGGGGCATTTTGTACTCCCGACATTTCTGGAGGATCTACCGGAAAGTGAAGAATCCTTTTGCTCAAGGTGATAAACGGCGAAGCAGGATCTGAGAGAGAATTTTGTAGCGGTGTTAATCAACGTTATGCTACGGTAGTTATGCTCCGGTAGTCTCTCCAAAAACCCAAAAATAACTCAGGGTAATGCCATTGCTAGCGCCTCTTTACCAGGCTTGTTAATACGATCGATTATCGTCGATAATCGTCATTGCCGATACCGATAGCGTCTGCTATCGTTATTGACGATTGCGTCTTCAAACATTAACACTATCGAAGATAACGATATTTACCGGACGTTATCAGCTCACTAACGTCTTCTGTTATGTCAGAGCAAGTGAACCAGTGGCTATATATCGGTTGCTAAAGCTGGCTTGAAAATCAACAAATTAACCGCACCGAGCGTTGCTATTTACTCTTAGAAAATAACAACTCAATGAAGAATAAAATCTCGAGTAGCAACGAATTTATAAGTTTGGCAATGCAATAGTAACGAACAGATCCGTTGCTATTGGACCAAATGCTGCTTTGTTTGTGTTGCTATCGAAAGGGAAAGACTTTATTAATTCGATAGTGTCCAGTAGCTATCGTCCTTGGCAATGACGCTATTGTCTGATGACGTTAGCGTCATCGTCGATTACGATAACAGACAGTATCGTAATCGGCTTTCACGATGAGTTATCGATTAACAACCTTGCTCTTTACCGTAATTATAGAGCTCTGCCGGTAGTCTGTTCTTGCCTGCGGCTATATCACTCTTTAGTAACTTAATTTTATTCTTCAGGGTATCCGGAACTGGGATACAGCTATCGTTGGTAGGAACTTCAAAGGCACTTTTTTAAACTGTTATTTCTCAAAATTATCGAGCAAAAAAAATTGTAGGATAACATCGCACTTGGACTTGTACGGACAAATACAAAAGCAAACATTACCGAATGAGAAACAATTTTTTGAAAAACGATTCTAATGATTGCACGTCTTGATTGGGAATGATTAGAAGTCTTTTCTATAAGCGCTTATCAACTTTTCAAGGCCTGCTTGGCAGTGGCTACTTCGCCACCCTCTTTTCATTATGGCCATGATACTGTGGCCGTAAACTTCGAACCTTCAGCATAAGGAAAACAATCTTCGTTAAACTTGACGTCTCTTACAATAATGATTTTGCTCCCCACTTTGTCCCAAAGCTGGTATCCATTCCAAGCGTAGACAATCATTACCATTTCTCGGTTCTTGGGGTTTAATTTCGTTTCTCTGTTGGTTCGACATCTATTTCATAGCATTACATCAGTATACCTTGAAGGCCTGGTTTTGCGTTCATTCACTTCTCTGCAAGGGTTACGATTCCACCACAGTCACACACAAGGTAACCGTTCAGGAGGTGCCTTGCCATTAGAGCCGCTTCCGACCACAACATCTTCGCAGCTTTTGAATTAGACAGCGTCTCAATCAGCGTCTGGATAAATCGTTCAGCTACCCTGTTTTGCTGTTGGGTTCCTTGATTCTTGTAGTAGTTGAATTGCTGATATTGGCATGCCCAAAAGAAACGACATCCAAAGTCTGCACTTTCATATTGCCTCGTAGGTACGTCACACCGATCAGTTCACCGTCCTTCTTGAATTACGCTCAGTCCTGGCCGTCGCGAGCAGTGAATCAATACCACCTTGTGTTGTGAGAGCTTCTTGACCGAGGCCAAATTTTCGCGAAGATACTCCTTTGTTGGACATACCTTGAAATACTCCATCATACTTTCCGACCAAGGTGAATACTACTGCCTTCTTATCGACTGCCGGTAGAGCATTTTCTTTCGTTTTTTCAAATGCCAGTTCTTCTGCATGTGCTCGACCTCGCCAGATCGATGGCACTTGCCGGTAAAATGCTGCTTCTTCCTACCTCCGATGAATCCCTCACCACTCAAGTTATCCGGTGGCTTGACCGTCCTTCTTCTCTAGATTATCGAGTGCCGTCACCCGGGTATCTTAACTGTCGTGTAAGATTGAGAATAGATGAGCTATCAAGGCCTAGCTATCAAGTCACCTTCGTTTGACTCCTGCGGTCTTGAATTAACGAACAAGATTATTAAATGCAACGTAAAGAACGAAATTCGCCAAACAAATTTTCGCTCGCAGCTCAAATCACTCTTCGTCCGCCCCTTTCGACAGGTGTACATTCCTGCGGGCAGTGCACGCTGTTTAGTTGACATTCTTTAATCCTCAACAAACATATCCTCGCGTTGATCGCCTTCCAGTTGATCATGCAATCATGTATTCTGCTCATCACACAAAAACCCATTCCCAGCTCGTTTAGTTACTCCACTGCTCTAGTAGAACTAGGCCTTGCCGTAACGGACGTTCTACACGTTCTCAGCTTTGCGACAGATCTCCTGCAGTGCAGAGCATCGATGTCGAAATTCTAGCTGCTCGATCAGCATCCTGTCTCCGCCTGTAAATGAGCAACCTCCAGTTCAAGATACCAAGTTTCCATTCGTGATCCATTTTTCGTTGCCGAATATGCCGAGGTTGCTTTATCTATCGAGGTTGGTATCTTGTACTCATGGCCCGGGCGAATTTGTTTGTGAGGCCTTTTTTTCTTAATAACGTTCTGGAAGGTGACGAGCAAAAAAAAACCTAAATTAATCCACCTAGCGGTCAGACCCAGCCTTTCTCATTCAAACTTCTATTTGTAAAAATAGATTTACATGAACGCTTCAATCCAATAAATGTATATTCACTCTTTAGGCTCTAAAATATTGATGTTGTAATCTATACATATAAAAATGCAGTCCGGTCTCTCTGTCTGATCCATATAGGCTCGAAAACTACCAAACCGATCGACGTGAAAATTTGTATGTAGGGGTTTTTGGTGCCGAAAAAGGTTCCTATCATAGTTTGAGACACCTCCCTCTTTTGGAAGGGAGGGGTCCTTTACACATGAAACATAAATTTCTGCTCAACTCCAGAACAAACCAAGCAAATGAAACCGAATTTGGCATGCGGGTTAACAAATATGTTAATAATAGTTGGACGCCCCTCCCTTTTCTGGAAGGGAGGAGTGCCATACAAATGAAACACAAATTTCTGCACATCTCGAGAACTAACCGAGCAAATGGAACCAATTTCAGCATGTGAATGTTTTTAGGGGTAACAAATATGTCCATAGTGGTTCGACATCCCTCTCTCTTCTGGGCAAATTTCTGCACATCTCGCGAACTTATCAATTGAATGGAACCCTATTTGGCAGGTGAATGTTTTTAGTGGTAACGAATATGTTCCATAATCGACCTCAAGCAACATTTTGGATTGTAATATGGCAACTTCCGGTTTCTGGAAAACAGCCAAAAATGGCCGATTTCCACCCAATATAATAATATCCGAATCTAAAATGATACACAGGAGCTCAAATCGACCACAGATACTATTTTGAATTCCAAGATGGCGACTTCCGGTTTCTGAAAAACAGCTGAAAATGACCAAATACCACCCAATATGAGTGTTTCTTCAACCAGTATGACGTTCAAAATCCAGAAATTGTCTACAAATGCCGTTATGAAATCCAAAATGGCGACTTCCGGTTTCAAAAACACAGCGGCAAACGACCAAACACCACCCAATATGGGTATTTCAATCGTAATGATGCACTGGAGCCATAAACCAACTTCAGACAACATTATGAGTTGTAAGATGGCAACTTCCGGTTTCTGGAAAACAGCCTGAAATGAGTATGTCAGTAGTTTTGAAATCCAAGATGGCGACTTCCGGTTTGTGAAAAACGGCCTAAAATAACCAAATACCATCCAATATGAGTATCTCTGGAACCAGAATGATGCAATGAGCTAACAAGCGACCTCAGGCACCATTTTAAATTGCAAAATGGCAACTTCTAGGAAACAGTCGAAAATGACCGAATAACACTCAATATGGATATTTCCGTAATCGAGATGATGCATAGAAACCAAACATTGACCCTGGACACCATTTTGAATTTAAAGACGACCACTTTTAGTTTCTGGAAAGCAGCCAAAATAACTAAATACCTCCGAATACGGGTAATTCCGGTGTCAGGTTGATGCCAGAAAATCTGCTGAAAATGACCGAATACCACCCAATGTGAATATATCCAGAATTAAGGCGATGTACAGAAGCCAAAGGTCGATGTCGTCATTTTGGTAAAACCAATCATTACTAACGATTTGTTATTTGACTTTGATCATATCCTATGACCGATTCGTCGTGCATTTGCAGACTTTAAACACATCGCAAGGAATCAATGAATTTGGAACGTTCAAATAGTGCGATACCACATTTAAATTATGTTGAGGCCACATATATCGATCAAAGCAGGTATAGTTTTAAAAAGACTCTGAATTTCTTTCCTTTTCATAACTTTCGAGCCACATATCGAATTGTTATGAGGTTTGTTATTTGTAAGTTTAAGAGATGACTCGTTCGTATGACACTAGTTATGTTCAAATAAGTTGTGTAATCTTTGTGATAATAGACTTTCGTTGCTTTATTAACAATTTAATACATAACGGTTGCTTAAGTTCGATTATAATCAAAAGAAATGGGAACGTATACGGCAGCCAAACTTTGAAACCACGTGTTCAATCATAATTCATCAGTTAACTCTTAACTAGCCCGCTCATCCGGTAATAATATTGATTAAATCGGTTGTGTAGTTTCTGAGATAATGAAGTTTCGTGATTTTCACATTTCGATACATTACAGACGAAGTTACAGTTCGATTACAATAAAATTCAATAGGGTGTTATGAGGTAGTTAGACTTATAATTGACACTAATTTTGTGAAAATCGGATCAGCCATCTCTGAGAAAAGTGAGTGAGTCCAAGTAGTCTTCGGAATATGTTCCTTTTCATAGCTGGATTTCACATTTTTAAACATAACAGGCAAAGTGATAGTCCGATTACAAAACAAATCAGTAGGGTCTTCCATTTGACACTGATTTCATGAAAATCGGTCCAGCTATCTCTGAGAAACATGAGTGAGATTAAACAGTCTCCAGAACACGTTTCTTTTCATAACTTTTTAACCACATGTTCAATCTTTATATAATTCAAAAGTTAAGGGTATTTCAGGTAGCCCGCTCATTTGAAACCAATTTTGTTCAAATCGGTTGTGTAGTTTTCGAGATAATGATGTTTCATGATTTTTACATTTTGATACATAACCTCTAAAACAAAAATCCGATTACAATAAAATTAAATAGGGTCCTATGGGACAACAAGACCTTACATTTGCAATTAGTTTCATGAAAATCAGTCCAGCCATCTCTGAGAAAAGTGAGTGAGAATAAAAATCTGCACATACACACACACACACACACACACACACACACACACACACACACACACACACACACACACATACATACAGAAAATGCTCAGCTCGTCGAGCTGAGTCGAGTGATATATGCCATTCGGCCCTTTGGAGCACTTTTATACTTTCGGTTTTGCAAGTGATTGCTATACCTTTCTAGGAGAAAGGCAAAAAGGTCGCCCTAGGACTAAGGGGGCTCTTTCAATCGGGAGGCCCGGGGCATTTGCCCCCCCCCCCTCAAATCCGGGCCTGCTTGTACTAGTAATCTTTTCTAGCATTCAATTCCGGAACTAACTTTCTAAAGTCTTAGACAACGATACCAGTACATGGATAATCTTAGGCGCGAGTGCTATTGATCGCATTCTTCACGTCAAGCGTGATGATTGCGCAATAACAAATGGCCCTTTTTTGACTGCCACCTCCGCCCTCTTGGTGATGAATAGGGTTTGCAATCCCGAGAACGATTTCCCGGGAATTACCGAGCTGGTATCGTATCGTATCGTATCAAAACACGGGACTTACGTCGTAGAAGTGTAAAGCAGCTTTAAAGTTTGCATTACACGAAGCAAATATTTGCTTGAAATGATGATCAATATTTGCTTGCCGTGTAATATCAAATTATTTGCTTAAATTATTTGTCAATGTATGCTAAATGAAAAATTAAGAATTATTTCCTTCGTCTAATGTCTTTTTTGCTAGAGAGTTTACTACTAAGCGGATAGTTGCTTGATTTTTTCTTTGTTTATAGACAAAAAAATTTGAAACCTGTAAATTGATAAAAAAAAATTGAAACCCGTAAATCAATGCGACCAGAAATAAATAAATCAATGAAACTCAGTCAGTGTAACTTGGGTCGTGGCCGCGATTTCACATTAATTGCGTAGGCATTCAAATGCTTTAAATCCTGCCTGCCAAGCACTCAGCTTTATCTTCAACCATCTAGAAGCATTGGACAATTCAGTTTCTAATGAAATGTAGCAAGAGCTGGAATCAGTGATTTAGGAGTATTCTAGAAATCAGACACCAACGGTGATTCAGCGATCTTAAGCAAAGTTTTACAGAAGGGAATCACATTATTTGGGCTTAACGAAAAACTGTCAGCGGATCTGAGGCGACTGTTCGACGGCATAAAAACCCTGAAATCTACTCTTCTGCTAACATTTGCTACAAAAATCGATCATGAATTAAATGAAATTGTAAACGATTGTTTGATACTTTACGAACTAATTTCATTTTTGTTATATGACTAACATTTTAAGTTTAGTAAAGCGGGCAATGTATGTAGTTTGCGAGAATGCGAAAAAAGGACGGGAATAGAAGGTGTGACTTTAGGCTTAGAAAAAATTTTCCCTCATCCAACGGAGAGGGAAAATTTTTCCAAAGCCCAAAGTCACACCTTCTATTCCCGTCCTTTTTTCGCATTCTCGCAAACTACATACATTGCCCGCTTTACTAAACTTAGATTGTTTGATACCTTTTATTAATAAACTTTATTTGAAATCTCATTTTTGCTAAGAACTTTTTTCCATTCCCGGTTCCTGGAAATTCCTGGGAAATGAGGTTTTTCATTCCCGTTTCCCGGGAAATCCATTGCAAACCCTAATGACGAAGAGAAGAGCATCCAGCGTGGACCTACCTTTCCGAAAGCCGAACTGGTTAATTGCCAGACCGTCTACATCCTCTGTATACTTCATAAGTTTGCTGAGGATAATCCTCACAAGCACCTTACTCGCAGTGTTCTGGCGGTTTCCCAGCTTTTAGCAGAAGGGCCAGTCTCCATCGCTTTCATCTCTCCGGAAATAGGTAGTAATCCAGACACTTCTGTACGACTATTCGGAACAGCTCGGGATGTCGATCGCCACACGCTTCTCTTCTCTCTGCCCTACCGGTAGAGCAGATTATTTTCCAGACGTCTTCACGTTCCACGAAAAGATGTCTCCACACATCAGAAAAATGTAAAAACTACCGTCTGCCGGGGTGAGATTAAGCCACGGGGGTGAGATTGAGCCAAAACGAGAAATGTTTGTATGTTAAATTACTTGAGATTTCTAGAACCTAATACCTCAAATTCAATACTTTATGAACCGTGACATATTTTTTCACAACTTCAAATAAAATATAGATAATATCAGTGAACTGTTTCACTTAAATAATGTTTCAAAGTACAGGGTGAAAAACATGCGCAAATAACGTTATTCAAAAATGTCCAAGGCAAACCAACCCGTTCATGAAATCTCATCAACTTACTGCTCAGTTGGTACGTTAGGATGTCGTCTTGAATGTGTTGGGGAAATATTATGCATTAAATCTGTGTTGGCTCAGAAAATAATGCTTTTCCAAACTGTACACTTTTGGGGTGAGATTGTGCCAAGCTGTGATGAACGGTACAATGTACGTAATTCATATTTACGACAAAATTATATCAGTATACCCCAAAACACTTGCATTGTTTGCATAGGGTGTGTTGTCTAGCCAAGGTATTATTTGAAATAATGACTAAAAGCTTGAGAACAGTAAGCTAACAACTGTTAGATGGAAATTTACACTGACTAATATTACTTATGGAATGTAACAAAATTTTGTACACCGATTCTATATTAACTGATGACTTTTCCAGCGAGGAAGGAGGGTTGTGGGTACGTTTCCAGCGGTTTTGAGATCTCCAATGGAATATACAGGGGTCAATGACATATAATAATTGAATCGAAAAGTCTTCTCAGGCCTTATGTCCTAACGTTTTCTCTTTCTAAGCTACCTGGAGACGCCACTATGTGTATAGAGACTGTTGACATGTCTATAAGCCACGTTCTCATAACTGGTTACTCCAGATATCGATTTGATCCAGTCATATATTTTTCTACAATTCATTTGAAACGTAGTTTCTGGTCAACTCCCTACAGCTCCCTATAGTCCACGTTGTTTATGGTCGACCCTATATTTACTGTTTTATCATGTTATTCATGCGAACTATTCGTAGACACACTACTGTTCATTTTTCAGGTGTTGAAGTCAACTTTTTGTTTTTGGCACAATCTCACCCCATGGAAGGGGTGAGATTAGGCCAAAGTTCATTTAATTTTAGCAAAATTATAGTTTATTGTAATTAACCATATTCGCGGCAGTTGTTAGCTAAACATTCAAGTGTGCATTGACGTGATTAGGATCAAACTCATTGCCTAAATGTGTACATTACAAGCTAAGAAACAAAAATGTATCCTTTTCTGGCACAATCTCACCCCGGCAGACGGTAGTCGAACTTTCTCATCAAAGTACAAGCTTTCAAACTCTTTCATGTAAACGCAATAGTTACATTTTCATCTTTACGAAATCTATCATAGTAGAGTAAATGAAGACTATATCGCATTCGCGGGTAATTTGAAAATTGATCATACCAACAATCATTTGACTTTCTCGTTTTGCAAAAATATTTTCCCGGAAAGTCCATGACAAAAAATCCCGGAAAAAGTACAACCTGGTTACCTGGGCCACAAAAACATTTCCGATTCCGCACGATTGTTCGATATCCAAGGCCGCCACAAAGCACATGCTAATTGAAGGTGTTGAAGCCGCGGTCTAAAAATATAGGTAAACGTACGATATCATTCCACTACTGGTATTTTCAACGTACGATCTATGGCGCTGCGGTTTTGTTTATGTACCTCATCCATTACATTTATATGTTCAATACCTTACACAGTTTGAATGAGTTCTTTAGAAAAAAAAACACACAAATAAAATGGTGTAAAATGGAGCAAAAATTGGATTGCTTTGAAATTTTGTTGACTTGTTAACTCGATCATTTGGTTGTGAATTTATGAAATTGTTCAGCTTGCTCTGGGAACCAAATATCGTAAAATCGTAAATTGTATTACGTTTGTTCTGCGTAAAACAAATCTGTGAAGTTCCAAAATATGGAACACTTAAGTTTTTCAAAATTTTTGCATCTTTCAAAGCTTGAGATACGTTTCATTGGTATATATTTTGCTAACACTTATCAAAATCAGGTTGTTTATGAAAACAGTAGTTCTGGTTTCTATTTGCAATAAAAATAAACATAATAAACACGTTCATTCTATATCTAACATATTTATCAAGAATCAATTTTTCTGGAGCCAAAATGTTGACTATTGGTACATATTTGGAATTCTTAATTTCGACTGCATGGCAAAGACGCAACTCCTGCTAATCAGAATGACAGGTGATAAAAACTGACGTATGCGCAGAAAAACGGATTATTTAGCGACCTAACATTATTTTTGACTAGGGTTAAGAATAATGTAAAACTAAAATCATAAAAATTCTATTAGTAATTATGAAGAAAAAAAAAATACGATCAACATTTTCAGTTTGTTTGTTGTGTTGGATAACAATGTTCATCTACTAGTTAACCTTATTGTCGTCAAACGGACAGTTTACCCTATTCGGTTTTCTGAAGCGCAGATGACTCAATCTGCTGGATCTAGTTCTGAACGGTGTCGATGTATAAATTTCCCCACCATTCAAGGTCTGCCGTTAGTCGAAAAAGTGCAACAACTCGTCGAGCATCTGGCACCTTAAAATCTATCGAAAATATTGATTAGCGAGTATTATGATTTGCAGAGGCCTTTTTTTGTTCGTCTTGCTAGCTGTAGCGATCTCCACACCAGTCGATTTTAGGCAGTTGGACTCCAGCGGTGTTTCAAACAAGTCTACCAGGGAAAATCAACTGCATTCCAGGAACCGCAGAACAATTTCGGAAGATGAATACATAGCTATTCTAGCGGAACATCTTGATGCTGGAGCTCTGGGATTCCCCGAAGGTCAAAACGAGAGGAGACGACGAGCAACCAACGGTACTACAAACTATCGTGACCAGTATGTTCAGGATAGCGATAATCACAGTTACTTGAACAATGACACGCTTCAAAGACATGAAGTCGAGTACTAGGGAGTAATCAGTATTATTATTTAATGTTTATAAAGGTCCTTTGATCTTCATTAGACAGTAGATAGGCATTTAATAAAATTTAATTTAATGATATAATATGTGTGTTATTCTTACTTGAAGCTTGCTTTGCAGCCGCAATACAGGTCGGACTCGATTATTCGGATTTTTTTTGTTCGTTTTTAATTTTCATTCTGGAATTTGACGCTTACCATCCCTTCTGGCATATTTGTTACCATTAATGTCACATCCGGCATGTTTGAGACATGTCCGAATTAAGTGAAAATAATCAATTTACTATTCGGAATGGAGATGTTTTTTAACTTCCGGAAAATCAAACCTGACCTGTCCAACTATCTGAAACTGTTCTTGTATAAAGCTTTACGTTGTCTCTAACACCGTGGTAAATAATATGTCACCTATATTTTTGAAATAAATGTGTGAAGCAACGCTTTGTCTTTGAGGGAACTACGAATTTACCTGGTGTATTAAAATTGGGAAAGTATGAATTAATAAAAATACAGTGTCAGGGAAAAAGCTGCCCACATTTAATGGAATGTGGATGGCCCCTTAATAATTTGGTAACATTTGAAATCAACTCGGCAAAAGCATGGCCGCCCAATGAAATTCGCCAAAAGCTATACAACCTTAGATGACCGGGATCGTATAAGAAGATGTTACTTTAAGAACATGACATTAATCATGTATCAAATTAGGGTGAATAACAACTTCAGCAATGGCGCCTCAGTTGAAGAAAACGGGCCTCACACTCCCGATTTTTTATCTATATTGACAGTTTCAATAATTTCAGTTCACCTTACACATTTGGAGTATTAATACACAGGAGACTTCATTAGCTGCTTAAAATTGATTCTCTACCCTATATAGATTGTATTTTGAAAAACTGTTCGAGAACGCGATGAAACGAATAAAGAACGCTTTACAAAAATATATACATGAAGAAAAAAATTTCGGAAAACAAATTTAAATAACCATTAATTTAAAATTTAACAAAATAGGGTTAAAACAAGAATAAATAACATTACTACCAACTGTTAAGCCTTCTACTTGTGACTTTCAGCAGTCTACTTTAGCAGGGTTTCTTGGCTGAATTACGTCATAATTAGTTGCATATTCAATTATGCTTCGTTTTTTTTTAATTTTTATAACCACTGATCCGCTTTTTCCAACCTGAACACTGTTTTATATCAAATTTGCCAGATCATTTTGATTTGATTCTCTCGTTAACGGTTCACATGGTCAGCATTGATTCGAGTTCTTAAATTCTGCACAACTGCTGAATCGTATGTAAAAACCTAACTGTGTCAAAGCCAATGCATGCAATAAAGATTATGATATTTTCACAGGCGATATTGTGATATTGTAAATTTATATAAACAAAAAATATACTTTAACTGATTTTTTACTAAGCACTATATTAATTCACTCTATTAATTATTAACAGTTCAATAATATACTAATATATTATTATTAAAATAAACAGCACTAAATCACACTTATCGTTTTTGTACCAGTGTTTACCAGAGCCACCAGAGCTTAACAAAAGCTTTTGTTACACTTTCTGTTTCAAATCTAGCAAGTGAAAATGTCGTCACTTGTCTCAACTATCCCACTTAATACGTCACATCCTGCAGAGTAAGCACGTATTCACCACTGTCACTGCTTCTCTGGGGAGCACGATTTCCATCTGTGTCCGGGCCAACTCTTTCTAGAAAGGGGTTGTAAGATCCTGGAGCCAAGGGGGGATTCGAATTGCCATTTTGTGCTGCTCGTTTGTGTAATCGGGCGGAGGATTCACCAGCATTCAAAATATCAACCAACTTGGAAACAGTTGAAGTTGTTTTATTCGCGCTGCCGTAAGAAGTTCCTGTTGTGCTCAGAACTTTTATGGTGGTGGTTTCCTGGCTTGTGGTGGGTTGGCTCGAAGTGCTATTAACTGTAGTATTCTGGGATTCACAATCACTAAGCGGAGCTGCAGTTGCAACAGCCCAGAGTACGAGACACAAATATCCTTAAAGGACATCCTTGAAGATTTGCTTTGTTACTTGTGAACAGGTGAAGATCACTAAAACGACTGATCAAAGGCTAACCAGCGATGGTACCTTTATACGCAATATTTATGCCACATGAAATGTTAATTTATCATCGGGATCATTCCCATCTATATCACAAATTAGTGCATGATTATTCGATTAGCGATAAGTGAAGAGCCTAGAAGTCTGATTCATGATTATATTTATATTAGTTACAATCAAAGCATTAGCCGTGCCTTACAGACATCTTTTCGACAATTTTATGAACTCATAATTGATCACCTTAGTTATATGACTTGTAATATGATATTACTGATAAAACTAGAAAGAAACTTTAAACACGTAGAATTTACTCGGTTCGAAGAAAAACACACACAGATATATCGGTTTCACGTAAATTATGCCGATATGGTTTTTTTCATTATCAAACATTGAATGAAATAATTTTCTGTTTGTCGCTAGGATAAATAAATTGAATTGAAAAAAAAATCACAACTCACTGTATCGAATTTCTAAATTGAAATTGAAAGCTGCGAATCCAACGTGTAAACCTGCTGAATATGCAAATTGCCGCCATTCCGACAAATCGAAAACGAATTTGAACCTGAACTGCATTTGGACTTCGGAACTATCATTTGTTTACATTTCACACCTGCAGCCTAATCATGCAATGCAACCGTTGGATCAATTGATTTGATGCCGAGGTAAGGTGATGTCCTAAGCCTTAGCTCGTAGACCAGAGCTTGTTTTTCGCGCTTAGTAATGCTGACCTGTCATCACGAGGTGCAGTGGAAGCGGCCGGATGATTTAGTTGTTTCTTTGTTATTGTTTTGATAGAAACGTTCCACTTGGACTTTTGTTATTATTTATCAATTTTTTTTAAAGTATTCTTTTAATCTGGCTTGTAAACAGTCAACATTTTCATTTGATTCGGTTCGTATTTTCAGAATAGAGGCGAAATACGTTCACGAAAAAAGTGCGGAGGCAAGTCCTCATTTGACATTTTTGTTCATGTATACATTTGCAGACCTTTCGAAGAAACAAGAAGACAATTATCGCAGAAAGAATCGTACATCCGCTAACTGTTCGTGATTATGGAAATTATGAAAATAAGTGTTATCCTTAGAGATGGTACAACGACTTTAGATTGCATAACTTTCAGGAACTATCAAAATTCGTAAGAGCATACAATTTTAACTGAAAAAATAGCCAAGCCTTTCAACTGATTGAAAAAAAAATTTCCGCTAAATTTTTTGGGAAATATGAAAGTTTTTTTTAATTTAAAAAAGAAGCACGGCAAACGTTGTGCGTGTTTGAATTGTCGACTAAATTAAAAACTGCATTTAACGTTTTTCACCGATGTATTGCTAAGACTAGTTTGTTTCGAATGAAAAGATGTGTCGGCTCGGTCTCGGGCAGCCATTCTCCAGTTACCTCTAACACCTATTAAGCGGGCATCCTCGTCGACACATCCAATGAGTGCTGGGTCCCGAAGTCGACGGCCTTTATCTGGATTCTTGCTAAATATAGATTTTGTTGTTCGTTCCTCTGGCATTCTAGCTACATGCCCAGCTCCATCTAACACAAACATACGACGGGCTACCACGCCCTCTACCAGCCATCATCGGTTTTGGTAGAGTTTATGAGAAGTCCTTTTCTCGCACCTTCCCCCAAAGGAAGGTCCAAAGGCATCTTCCACCGCTCTACGGTAAATACCAATGATAACGTCAATAACGTCCGCAAAACCTATGGAGGAATTCCACCAAAAATGTCCCAGTTTCATTTTTTTTTTCAATTGTTATTTTTGATTTGGCTGTCCGGTCATGGAGAAATAAGTAAAAAAAATAAAGCCGTAGCGTTTGGTCAAGAGAACTAGTACAAGATACCTGACTCTTACAGTATGCAGCGGACACGAATATCGCTGCGCGTGAACGAACGTCATCTGATTTTCAATGTCCTTATACGGTGCTGCCATCTAGTTTTCTTTTTCATCTTGCGGATTACACACGATAATTCGATTTTACCAATAACCACAGTTTTATGCGCATTTAAGTTGTCGTATGGCAGCACTAACTGTTGTAAAGGTGTCGTGGGCAAAATATATGAAAAAACTGGAAGTCAACTATCTTATTCTAGTCATCTTCGGTTTGATTAGATTGATATAACGTCTTGAGAAAAGTTGTAGTAATTTTGTCCTTCCAGACAAAATATATACACCATAGGAAAAAATTATAATTAACAAAAACAAAAACAAATATTTAATTATAAGTTTATAATTCTACAAAAACTACACATTCTGTGCTAACCAAAAATAGTTTACTGATCTTGAAGAAATTTAAAAAAAAATTAAAATTTGTCAAAAAAAAACTAACTTTTTATTAATTTTTACAGTGTATATTGTTTATAGAAAAGACAAACTTACTATCTACAACTTTGTTAAAGACGCTATACCGCAGCCTTCATAAAGGACTGGCTTCCCGTGACAGTAAATTTTCAACTAATTAGGCTCTCATAGTATTGCACAGCTATCCCTGCTTCGCATACGTTCGATACACAGCCCGACAGCCACTTGCGATAGGGCACTCAGGAGTGCAAGTCCAATATGATCGATTGAAGCCGCAGCCGATCAGCAGGCTGTCAACAGCGCAGGTCAAACCAACAGGACATTCTCAAAATGAACAAACTAGGTCGTCATGTCCGAACGAAAATAAAAATTCATGCGCAAGAATGAGCTGCCGTGTGCAACACAAGACAGCTTCATTGCCTCTGTAAGCGTTAGCTGTATGTGAGCTCTCATGAATAGCCTATTCATGACGCTGTTAAAGTAAAAAAGCAGTCGTCAGTATAATTTCGCACCGCAGTAATTTTCCGAAGCTTTGTTTCAACACAAATTTCAAGAACGAAACAACAATGTGTATGAACTTACGCATGAAACTTGATAACAACATCATAAATTATGTTGTATAAATTGTAAATTATGTTGTGGGCAACAAAAGATTGTCTGAATAACGACCCAAGCAGCAAAATTTGTTTCGTTAATGAACTTTGTGCATCACAGCAACAAATTTTTATGCGAAATTAGGTTGCAGTTACATCTCAGTTTCATATACAATGACAAAAAAAGCGCAGGAGGTGGAGCCAATTGCAACATTTTCGTTGTTTCAACACAAGTTTCAAGAATGAAACCGCAATGTGTATGAACTTATGCATGGAATTTGATAACAACATGGTAAATGCTGCATTGCAAGTTCATGGCTCAGTTTTAAATATTGCTTCCCTTATCATGCCAATGCAATGGTCATTACCAGTTTTTAATTTTGCTTCTTCAATTCATCAGTACCTTAGCGTGATAATGAAATTCAAAGCAATTTATCATACTTCGTTTAGAGACCCACACTTTTTGGACGACTTCTAGTCCAAGTACCCAAAAGTTACAACGCAGTAAATAACCCCATCTCAAAAACAAATATAAGGCGAACGATCGAGCAAAAGTTGCTGTTACATGGCTTCAGAACATGACAGCAACTTTTAGAAGTATTTTTGTGTGTTTGTTTTTTGTATCTCGCAAGCATCACGTTGGCAACCTGTATGCTCCACCCACTAGATCTATTCAGTGAAGGTTAGGTTTTCAAATGCCGTTTATACGTTTCAACAACAAATCTAGCATCGCGAATTACGTTGTTGGTGTGAAGATTAATGAAGCAGCGATGCAACTTTAGTTGTTGCTTGTTTCTTTACAATTTCATCGTAGTAACAAAAAATGTTTCTTAAAACCTCAGAATTTCAATAGTGCAACAAATGATCACCATTTATTTTTTTATTATGTTTCAATTGTTGCTTGGGGATCGATATTCAACTTTTTTTTTCGAGAATAATTTACAATATTACTACGCATATTTTTAACATATTATTAAATTTTTTGTCTCAAATTTTTCAAGCCAAATTTTGAAAAAAATTTCCAAATGACTTTTAATCCAAGTATCAGAAGCAGGCTTCGAAATGGTCACGGTAGAACCACTTTTCACTACGATGATCGTCTTCTTTTTCCTCTGACGGTGGCAAGGCTCGCTATTTAAACACATTCTTGAACAAACATGTCAAACATGTACTCGCCACCACAACGTTTTTTTTCTCAAACGTATTTTGATGTTTTTTCCTAAAATGAGAATGACGCACGTTGTGTGCAAAAATTTTGGAAATTACTATATCATTGATCTTGTAATAATATTTCTCAAAATAAATAGAACAAAGTAGACAGAGTCAGGCCAAAATAACATCGCCAAACGAATGACAGTGAGCATCTATTTGATGCGCGAGTGTCGAATGACCATCCTGTCTTTTGTGTGAGAGGTGACGGTTGTTTTATATTCACGAGTGGCGTAAGCTAAGGTATCAAAATCAAATGAAAATGCTGACCGTTTGCAAGCCTAATCAGAAGTTATAACGCATTCACGGTGCTCCCACAGACCGTTATTATAAAAAAAGTGCACCAAAGAATCTGAGTACACCATTCGATTCGTTATGACGTCCAGAATGTCTGGTCAAAATTTCAAAATCGTCGTACGGTACATTTTTGAGTAATGCCCTTTTGAAGGTTGTAAAGTACAAAAAGTGATATAAAAACGACGAAATACTCATTGTAAAGCACGTTTTTCAACCACCATTTTATGAAACAACTTCCAAAATAGTTTCTACACATTCCAAGGGTTATATTTCAAGACAATAACAATTGGTGGAAAGATTTATCTGAAAATCCCACAGTGCACAGTGGTTTAAACTCGAAAAATCGTGATCGTCCTAGATTTGACTGTGAATAATTGATTTTATGTACTCAATGTCTTCAGCAAAATTGTTTCATAGAACAAGGCTTTACTTTTGGCGGTTTTAGTTTTTCGATCAATCCACTTAACAGTTAGATAAAAAATATTTTTCTACTTTTCAATATACCAGATTGCTTTCTTCAGCAAAGTTGTGGAAAATTTTAAAAGAAAAACAATTGCTGAATACTGCGATGTCCTATCTGTACGTTGGACACGACAAAATAGAGTTTTTTTTGTGGAACACTCCTTCTTAAAATCAGTTTTTTTGTCTATAATTTTGTCTGTAATGGTCAAATCCTCCTGATTTCGAAATACGATGCAGGCCTAACAAGCCAGTCGTAACTTGCATCAGGCGGAGTGGATACGTTTTTTGTACCTTTTTGTTTATAAGTTCCGATCAAGATGGGCTAAGAATGTACAAAACATGTTTCAGGCATCATTTTACCTAAAAAATAGATTGCATATCTCTGAACCACTTGCTTTGTGTAAAATTATTCGTTATGGCGTTGTTTCTATTCGTTCGGTAAATTTGCGAACCGCGAGTTTTACATAAAACATAAGTAGTTGATGGATACCTTACAGCAATCCTCCAATTCACTGTAAAAACTTAAAATGCCTTACTACCGACTTAGTACAGCACACGAACATGCTCAAAGTGGAACAATTTTGCTTCCATAGGTAAAGTTTTTTGGCACTCGAAAACGCTCTGTACTTGAGCCTCTGTTTTGTGATTTTTTTAACAAACTGGCAGTAGTACTTCTAACCCATAAATAAATTTAGAGGACTTGTTTACTATTGAACTATCCGAGAAAAATTGTTTACATGATTTTTTAATGTTATCATAAACTTGTAATAACGTTGTTCAAGCTAAACAGTATTGTTTCTATTCGCTCCACACTGTTTCTATTCACCCCATTTTACGGTACTGCGATAATAATACGGTTTTAGATCTATTGTGTCTCGGTGGCTTGATGTTCAGAGACTGTAAAATGCACGATATGGGCGCAAAAGATCGCAGTAAAGATCGCGCTATCAAGCTATGTAGAACCAGATTATTACCTTCCCCCTGAAACTACCTTCTTCCTATGATGCTTGTGGATGGAGGAAAGATTTCACAATGTGATATTTCTTTAATCGATTCCGGCGAAACAAAAATACATCAAATTCATTTTTTTCCATTGTTACTTGTTCAAAAAATTAAAGTGATGACACTATTCTCAAAAATTTGATTTAAAAGATGAAAAATCCGATTCTTGTTTCTTTAAAAAAGGATTCTTTGTTTAGTTATTTGTTTGTTGGTATGGTTAGCACCTTTATCCAAATTTTTAGCATTTAACAAATGAGTTTCATTCATGAGTAACGTAGTATATTTTAAACCATTCTATTATCCATAAACGGTTGTTTATTGATGTAAAGCTACGAGAATCAAAAACATCACCAATTTAAACATATTTTAAACAACTATAACAAAAACACATATGTCTGGTTTGTGCTTTCATCAGTGAAATGCAGGTTAAACTTAAATTATATTAAATAACACTTATTCAAATTAGAAAAATGACTGTTACAGTCAGTAAAATTATTTTTGGCAAATACGACTTTTCAGTCTTAACAATGGATCAAAACGCTACGATGTTTTATGTCCAATGTTTCGGTTTTTGGACATGGCCTTCCTCAGGAGATACATCGGTACAGTTTAATAGGTGCAACTTAATAGACTTAACAGCAATCCCAGCTGGTCTCGAGGTACGATGCTGGCCTAACAAGCCAGTTGTCGCAGGTTCGAGCCTCGACTCGGGAGAGACTGGTTAGTATTAGTAGGATCGTAGCGCTAGCCCCGCAATAGTCCTGTACAGTTAACAGTTGACTGCGAATTCTGTGTATAATGAACAGAAGGTCGAGTTCCGAACCGGAATGTAGCACCAAGGCTTTGCTTTGCTTCTAGCGTTTTGATTCACCGTTAAGACTGAAAAATCGTGTTTCCTTAAAATAATTCAATAACACTATTAAAACTACTCAGCAAACAGGAAGGCACCACTTGTCCAAATTATTTTCTTCAGTATGCCACATAAGTAAACACGTAATCACCGCTATAAACAGGACGATATCTAGTCCTGCCCGTGGTTGTTCTGCCTGAATACGGATCGTAAGAACCTGCCAAGGAAGCTTGATTCCCGTCAACATTTTGCGCTGCTCGCTTCTGTATCCGTGCCGAAAATTCGGCAGCATTTGAAACATCCACCAATTGAGTATCAGTCGTTGGTGCTTTATTCACGCTGCTGTTGGAACTCTTGTTTAACCGTTCTATGATATCTTGCTGCGGTTTTATCAGTCTGCTATCGTCACCAACGGAAGCTACGGTAACTGGAAAATGTATCACATCATGTTCACTTTTACTAAATGGAGCTGCAAATGCCGTAGCAAATAGTACGAAACACAAAATTCCTTCAAAGGTCATCCTCAAAATATTAGCAGTTTGCGAACGTGTGAAGATCACTGGAATGTCTGATCAATAGACATCAAACGGTGGTGTTTTATACGTGCTCCAAAATGAAAAGAAATTTTTTCACCTGGGCTGACCCAGCACGCGATATATTTCCCATCACCAATTAGCACATCATTGTTCGTTCATTGCAATTGGTGCGAAGTGCGAAGTGTTTTTAAAACGCGCCTAAAAGTGGAACATTAGATCGGTTCTTGCAAAACATGAAGGTGGATTTCATAAGTGCAGGCCCAATGTTGCTGATTATCACATTGAAGCTTCATTCACTCTATATTCTGTTCGCTGCAGCCTCATAAGCACCGCAAGGGAGAGGTTCTTCTCTCGTGTGCGAGAGTATGCCTGCTTTGAGTGAGGGCTAGAATGTTTTTATTTCCCGTTCTACTTACATTCTCTCATTCTTCGCCAAGTGCTTCTTTCGGCAAACCGAATAATTACAACTCACCCGTTCGTTCGCTACTATGTGAAGCGTGGTCGTTTCGAACGCTCGCCTGCAAGCCGAAGACCTCACGAAGAGTGATAATTCCCACTCCCTGCGAATGCTCCCTATGAAGCGATAAACTCGAGTGCGGTGCGCCAGTGGCTGGCTGGAACAAAGCCGTGTAAATGAAAGGCTATTTGCTTGCGTAATATAGAGATTATATGAGCCGTTGCGGAACAGAGTGGTCTATAAACATTTTTTTTTTCGAGAGAGTTTTTCGCATAAACCACATCTACCCAAAATACCGAACTTAGGACATGATGGTAATTTAAAAAAATCAAGCTTTAAAGCTTATTTGAACCATGTTGAAATTGTGTTCCGGAACAGAGTGGTCTACGTCAGAGTCTATGTGTATATAGAGTCGCGCGAAGAGAAAATCTATCGTTTCGGCAACACAGTTTTTGTGCCGTTTGTTGCCAAAACTATACAGTTCTGTTTTTCATCACGCATAAGCGAATATCATTTTTCGAAATTCTTCACAAGGTACACATTTTTGAAAGATTACACCGGCAATATTTTGTTAAATTTGAGTGAACCAGTGTACAGGTTTAATGTTGGATTTAAATGTGTAAGTCAAACTTCGGAAAAACACATATTCTTTATTACATTCAATTACAACACTTTTCATCCACTCCCAACATTATCACCTTGTTTATTTACATTGCTCGATTACCCTCGTTTGACACTGATTTGGTTCGTTTGGTTTCACCTTTGCGGGACTCTTATTATTAACATAGACTCTGGTCTACGTACATTTATCGATGTACCATTACGTACAGGGGCGGATTAAGGCGAAAGCGAAGCAGGCGGTCGCCTGCTCGTCAATCATTGGAGGGCGCCAAATGTGGGAGCGAAAAGATTAAAAACCAAAATTCAAACCACCATAATAGTTTGAATGTTCGGCAAATTAAGTTGATTATTTTTTCAGGATTGCTTATCGAGTCCATAAAAAACGCTCAATTGTTCAAATTTGTTTTTTTTATACAATACAGGTCGGGCTTGATTATTCGGAATGTCAAAAAAAAAATTTCATTCCGGATAGACGAATCACAGAAAAAAGAAGCAAAAAAATTAATTGAACATTGATTATTTTCACTCAATTCCAACATGTCCCAAAAATGTCAGAAGTGACGCAAACGGTAACATCAGTGCACTTTGCAGAAATGAAAACCTGCAAAAATCGTTGAAAATTTGCTAAATATGTTTCTTTCTAGAATAAACACCATGTCAAAAAATTATTAAATCTGCTATTTTTTACTCTCACTAGTTGACGAGGAGTCATGATTTTTAAAATTGATGATCTTCTGATCATTAGAGCTTCACCAAAGTTAGCCTTGATCGATTGAACTGGAAACTCTTTCGTCAATTTTCTCTGTGTCAATTGAATTTGTTCTTAATTCAAGTATTTCATTTTTTTTCCATTTTTTTCTCAACGGCTGAACTGATTTAGCGAGTGATGTTCAAAATTGATTACAGTTATTATCATGTTGGTATTAGCTTGTCAGCATTCTAGAAAATTACCAAAATTTTAGATTGTCGTGATTTGTCTCTATGGTATTACTGTCTTGCTTGCTAATTGACGCTTGGTTTTTCAAACAAACATTACATATTCTATCTTTCCAACCACAAAATAATTGAAAAAATAAAAAGACTCAAATAAAAACATAATTTACGCTTTTATAAATTATTAGGATATATTTAATAAAGTATAATTGATTAGCGAAGCTTAAAAATGTGCAAAATTTGGACAAATATAAAAATTACTTTCTAGCACGCTGTTCTTCGATTGGTTACATATTTATTTTGGTAACTTACAAACCACCCTAACGAAAAACAAGTTTAAGATACCTAATGTACATTAAAATAGAAATCCATATTCTCCAGAATATTCCATATTAAGCCCTCGGTTTCTCAAAAAAAGTCCCTAAAGATCGATTTTTGGCCAAAAATATTTTTTCGGGATAACACCAGTTCTCGACGTTTAAGGTATTTTGAAGGCATTTGGCATCGAAGAATAAGGAGTTTTGAATTAACGCGGTTTTCTCCAGAATATTCCATATTAAGCCCTCGGTTGCTCAAAAAAAGTCCCAGAAGATCGATTTTTGGCCAAAAATATTTTTTCGGGATCGACGTTTTAGGTATTTTGAAGGCATTTGGCATCGAAGAAAAAGGAGTTTTGAATTAACGCGGTTTTTTAATTAATGCTTTTTTTACGCGGATTTTCGAATTAACGCTGTTTTTGCGCGATATCGCGAAAATTCATAGAAAATTTCACGGGTATTTGAATTAACGCGGGTTGGGAACCAAAAACTTCTGAGTATTAATTGAAAAAAAAACTTATTAAAAAAAATTTCCGCCCTTCGAAAGATCAGAAATAACCGTCAAAGAGGACAATTTTTAATACTGGTCGTAGAGCGTCTCGGGTTTTTTTTTTCTAAAACCTTTCTTGGTGGTTTACTTTACGCGGGTTTGTGGATTTGATTTTTTTCCCACGTTTTTTTACGAGGGACGTTTCCCCCGCGTAAAAAAACCTGACTGTAAACGAAATAACGAAGGGGGCGCCAAATTAAGTTTCACCTGCAGCTCAAATCAGTCTTCGTCCGCCCCTGATCACGTGTGACGTGTGATATGTAATAAGTAGCAGATGCAATGTAGTGCAATATATCAGATGTGATTTATATCATGTTGCATATGATATAACACCATGTAACACGTCAAATGTGAAATAACATGTGCTCCGTTTTTAGGGAAGATGAGATGTGCGAGGGCATGCGCAAATTTTTACTGACGTCCTTGCATTAGTTTTAGTCTAAGTTCGTTTGTTTCGGAAATATTGAATTTACTTCTGAAAGCCCATGCTTTTTAAATTCGTTCACAACCATCCCCATATAAACGAACGATCTTTCAGAGTCTAAATCAATCAAGCAACGGTATTTGCTTCCATTGATTTCTTTTACTTCTTCCACCGCATCCAAAAGTTTTAGCTCCAGATTTCCTCTTCCACTCGGCGGACTCATTACTACGGCCAGTTGCATTCACTACGAATTTTCAACTAAGCTCTAACATGAACGCTCATGATCAACATGATTCTACTCCTTGCAGACGATGGCTTCGCTTCGTGAAGAGCGAAAGACAACGAGCAAAACGGAATAGCAGAGAACACGAACACTCTCTGCTTATAAACAGCATGCGGCGATTCAAAACGACAAAACGAAGGCATTGTTCGGTTCGCTCAAGAACAGATACAAAAAGAGCTTTTTCCGAACTAGCTTGGCCAAGATGAGTGCTTGTGAGTGGTATGAGGTGAATATCAGCAACACTGAGTGCAGCTATTATCTAAAAGACTTGACAGCCTCTTAGTATATGTTAGTTGAAGGAGTATCTGAACTCGCACTTTGATGCAAGTCACCAGGCGTTAGTCGCCAGAGTGCAAATACTTTATCAAGCTACGAACTGTATTTGGCAGACATACGCAGCACTTATACAAGCTGTTTTCTTTAGTATGCCACGTAAGTAAAGAAGAAATCACCACTGTAAACGGGACGATACCGTGTCCTGCGCGTTGTTGTTCTGCCGGAATATGAATCGTAAGACCCCACGAAAGCGAAAGGATTCTGATTTTGCGCTGCCCGTTTGTGTATCCGATACGTATTTAAGATTAAATTAGTAATGGTTGATGATGCTGTTCCCACATTACCGATACAGATTTTCGTTAAGTTTACATGTTCTTCATGGTAGTGTGCATTGGATTGCGTATAATTCAAATTTTTATTGGTTGAGGTATACTGTGAATGTAGAATATCGGTCCTCATCACTAAGTTGGGTGGCAAATGTCACAAAACATAACCCGCAAAAGATCAGTCCTTTAATGGTAATCTTCAAATAAATTAATACTTCTTTTATTTTGAAATTTCTTCAATCTTTTGTTGGTCTCATTTTTTTCGGCATACTATATTTTATTGATATTACCTTTAAAAAAAACTATGCTGATTATCTAAGAAAAATCATAGAATATTGGTGAACAGATTGCAGTGAGGTAAGCGCTTCGACTTTTATTTTAACATTTGCAATAGACAACATCCATTTGAATTACCGCAATTGGATAACCAGACCATTACTTACTTTTTACTTTACTTTTACGGCGACAGACCGATTATCGATCCAATGCCGAATCCAGAATACGTCGCCATGTCACTCGGTCTTGGGCTGCTATCCTCCAATCTCCCCTAACACCTATTCCTCGGGCATTCTCGTCGACAGCAAACATCCAACGAGTGCGAGGCCGGCATTCTAGCTACATGCCCAGCCCACTGCAACCTGCCGTGTTTTATCCGCTTAACTATATCCGCCGATTTGTACAGCTGGTACACTTCATGGTTCATGCGTCTGCGCCAAACACCATTTTCTAGTTTGACGCCAAGGATTGAACACAAAATCCTACGGTCAAAAACACCAGGAGCTCGCCGATCGGCCTCTTTCAACGTGCATGCTTCATGGCCGTAGAGGGCCACGAAAAGAATTAGTGTTTTGTAGAGTGCAAGTTTAGTACGGGTTTTGCAGACTACGGGACCTCAGCTGGTTACGCAATCCGTAGAAGGCCCTGATTGCAGCTGCTATCCGCCTTTTTATCTCACGGCTACCATCGTTATCACATGTCACTAGTGTACCCAGGTAAATAAATTCGTCGACTACTTCAAAAGTTCCCCCATCTAACACCACCTCAGCACCAACATCCGTCGGACTACCACGCTCTCTACCAGCCATCATGTATTTCGTTTTGACAGAGTTAATGATGAGCCCTAACTCTCGCAGCTTCCCTCCTGAAAGGTCCGAAGGCCTCTTCCACAGCTCTACGATTGATACCAATGATGTCGTACTCGAAACCGAGAAGCATGTGAGACTTCGTAATGATGCTGCCGCTTCTTTGCACGCCGGCCCTCCGTATGGCACCCTCCAATGCAATGTTGAATAATACGTTTGACAGCCCGTCTCCCTGCTTCAAACGATCTAACGTCACGAAGGAGTCCGATATCTCACCGGCACGTATCAGCCTAACTAGTTTTGTTGGGAAACCATGTTCGACCATAATTCGCCATAACTCATTTCTCTGTACTGTATCGTACGCTGCCTTGAAGTCAACGAACAGATGGTGCGTCTGCAGGTTAAATTCTCGAAATTTATCGAGGATCTGACGCAGGGTGAACATTTGGTCCGTAGTAAACCGTCCCCCTCGAAAATCACATTGGTAATCGCAAACAAAGGTCTCCAACAACGGCCTCAGTCTATGGAACAGAATACGGGAGAGAATTTTGTAAACGGTGTTTGCTCCCTTTGCCCCCCCCCCCCCTCAAATCCAGGCCTGGGCACTGGGCACTAGAGGGTTAATATGTCTTGAGTAGTTTCAACCTTTCTATTTAACTAAAAAAAAACTGTAGAACAATTATGCAAGTTGTGCAAGGAATTGCACAACATACTATTCAGTTGTAAGAAATATGACTACCGTGGAACCAACAAAAAGTGATTTTACAATTTCGCAAAAATTATCTAATTCCCAACTTAGATTCGTGCCCTCGAAAGTCTCCACACCTATTGCGCATCGAGTAATGATTTGCTAATTGGTGATGGGAAATGTAACGCGTGCGTCGCCAGTCCAGTTGATGAAATTCCATTTCATCATGAATCACGTTATATAAATAACTGTATATAAATACTGCCATCGTTTGCTATCGTAAAATCAGATATTTTAGTGTTTTTCGCACGTTCGCAAGCAGAAACTAATTCGACGATGACCACCAAAGGACTAATCTTTTGCGTGCTATGCGTCGCAACATTTGCCGCTCCACTTAGTGACAGTGGAACCGATATTCTACATTTCAAATATACCTCAATAGAGCGTGGTGCTAATAAAAGTTTCAATCGTACACACCTCCAGGAAACCTTCAGAGCAGAACATTCAAACACAACGGGAAACTCCATCGGCAGCGTGGGACCAGCATCATCAACCGTTACTAAATTGACCTCAAACACGGATCGGATACACAAGCGGGCAGCGCAAAATCAGGACTCTTTTAATTTCGCGGGGTCTTACGATCCGTATTCCGGTAGAACAACAACGCGCAGAACACGGTATCGTCCCGTTTACAGCGGTGATTACGTGTTTACTTACGTGGCATACTAAAGGAAGTAGCGTAAATAAGTGCTACGCATACCTGTCATATCTTTTAGATGCTATGTTTGGGCTTCGCCAGACTGATACAAACAGTGAGTCATAAGTTGTATAGATGACCGGTGCTAATTTTGTGAATTATTTTAAGAAACTTAGTTATAGTTGGTTTTTTAATATATAAATAAAACCTCGTTTTTGATAATTAAAAAAAACTTTAAAATGTTTTACTACACTATATCACTTGCATGTTACCCATGCGATATTGTTTTCCAACAACAAATCTGTGCCATTTTGTTTGAAAGCTTGCAACGATTATCCAACTAATCAAGTGATTGCCTCGCAAATGCAGATGAAAGCACGAGAGTTAGTGAATTTTCGTCATAAAATGGCTTCGACGTTACCCGTATGTTTTCGCCACATTACTCCGCGTTTCATTTCGATTATTGCTAAATCGCTATTAAGTTCGACATGCAGTTCATTGTTATCTGTGCTTGATTTTTCTACAAACAAGCAAAGATTTATAAAATTATTTGGATATTGGGCACAGTAAAACGAGAATGAAAGAAAGGATGTTTAGTAATTTTATCACGAGCAGCGAAAAACCAGAAATAGTGGACTAAATATTGTTTAGGCGGAACCTTTTAATGTATAACATTGCTAAACAAAGTTTTTGCCATATTGAGCGCTACGTCAATGGAAAAAATGAAAGTTTATAGCTTTTCTACCATTCCTGTGAATTTTGGTGCCCCTAGAAGAGCTACCTATTTCAGAGACTTAAATGAGTTTTCCCGCAAACCAACGTGCTTCTTACTACTTTAGGACATAATTAGATTTAAATAGTGGCACGAAGCTAAATCAAGCGAGAAGATCATAGGTCTCTCATGTTGCTTCAACAGAGGAAGCAGACACTTTTGTAGACACTCCTTGAGGTAGATCTCCCCGTGTGCAGTCCCGCTAGTCACGAACGGCGCACTCCTTTTGCCACATGAGGTATTTTTGACAATCTTCGACAGTTTCTGTTTCCTTACTTCCTCTGGGACATCGAACTTGTGCTGGGCAGTGAAGAACAGTAAACCCGGAAGCTACCAGAAGTCTGCCTTGACGTAAGTCTCACCATCCGCATCCGTAATGAAACAATGAGGCTTCGTCAGCATCTGGGTGTACAGTTTCCGGACACGTGACTTTCCCACCATATTTTGCAAATTTTTAAGACAAAATACCCAATGGGTAATTTTCTACAGCGTTTTTATCGTGATGCAATTTAATATGGGACACCCTTTAATTTTTTAAAGCAGTGAGACGAGTTTGTTTCTGAGGTGATTGGAATAAATAAATTTTTGTTGAAAATACTGTAAAACTTAAAGTTATTAAATTAGTTTTTAAGGGTTTCACTTTATGAGAAACCTTTAGAGGAATCCGGTTCATAGATGTATAGACTAATTTAGTTAGAAAACATGAGTTTTTTCTAGTTTCAAAATCTGTGTCAATGTTTCATGAGATGAATAATGGAACAAACCATCTATGTATCACTTATTAGCACATGATTATTCGACTAGCGATCTGTACCCAGAAAGCAGATTCATGAGCATTAGTCACTTCTCCAGAAATAGTCAAACCATCTTTCGCAAATATCACATTTATTTACTTTATTTATGGCTGCTTACAGATGATTTAGAAAGTATTGACAATTTCTATTGTCATGAATGTCAGTCCTATTTTTAACTCAGATTTCAAAAAGTTTTCTCTCCAGTGATTCAAACGATTCAAATGATGCAACATCTATTTCGTGAAAAAAAAACGTAAGCAATTTAGTCAAAAAAAGTATTTAGCATAAAAAACTGAGTTTTCATTGGACATGAGATCTGGAAGCTTTTGGAACTTGAATCGAATATTTGAATCGAAAATTACGAATGCTGTTTTCTTAGAAATTATACAAAAAGGGAGACTCGCATAGTGAATATTATCATAAACATATTATATAAAAATATTTGCGCATTCAACTATTGGTGAATTTGCTAGAAAAATTCCGATTACTATAACTCATGATTCCTAAAATCCGGTAGCAAATTAAAAAAAAAACAATTAGTGGTTTATTGCTAATGAAGACAGCAACCGTCTGAATCTGGTTCCGTTGGCACGCGCACTATTTTTTGCCAGTCATTCGTCAGGACATGTTTCAACTTGTATAGAAGCCATGGACTTAGAGTCAGTGCCACACAATCAGTGTTTATCGATTCTATTGGGGTTTTTTTTTTCAAGTTCATGGCAAGTTAAAATTTCTGAACAAATATTGTAATACAAATGGTGTTAAAAACAGTCTAGTGAATATGTTAATGAACATAATAAATCAGTTAATATAGATTTATTAACTGACTCGTCATATTCATAAACAAAGTAGTTTATTCTCACTTATTTTCACCCAATACTCAATATTTCCTCAACTCAAAAAAAGTTCTAGAACTAAGTGAAATAAAAAACAAAACAGGCGTCAACATAATTTTCGTATCCGATACACAATGGTCGGAAAATTGAAGTTTCCGGCCAAAATTCATTTTTTGTGCCAAATTGTTGGTTTCCCACTACAGATGATTATGACATATAAAAAAAGTTTTGTACTGACAAGGGGCTGTTTATAAACCACGTAAACTGAGGCAAATGTCTTGTGTTTTCGAATAAACGTGAATAACTCGTTAGTGGAACGAGATAAACGATTACTGTTTTCTGCAAAGATTGACATAATAGTAAAACGCTTCTTATGGATTTGAGAGTTAGTTCGCGATTTGTCCGCAGAGATGGCGCACGAATCTAACTTTTGATAGGATCATCCAAGAGATATGGTTTCTTCAGCAAAGTTGTAAATCTATGCAATTCAAACAAAACTACTGAAGACGAAACGATTCACCAAATCTCGATTGTAGAGCCACCAAATGTTGATACAGTTTTCTATAGTCTTGTTTGTAAAAAACTGTTTTAAAACAGTGCTTGATCAATTCAATGCAATCATTTATAACATTTTCTGTTCTAGGTTGTATGAACAAACTCACTAAATCGATATTATTAACTTCCTCGTATGACCTCGTATGATCCTTGCTATGACATACGTTGATAAGTCTCCGTAAAACTCCAAAAAATCACGTAAAAAAATTAAAATTTTAAATTATCTTTTTCTTCAAAAACGCAAATTTTACTCAAACTTTAAACATATGTTTTAAACAACGTATACTCTAATAAACCAATTATTCTAATAATTCCACGTTTTTTTAGTGTGTTTTGAACCAAATGGCTATAATATAGAAAAAACTTTGTTGATAAATCACCCAAGAATTAAAAAATTGCAAAAAAATGGAAAATTTTTAATCATCTTTTTCTACCAAAACGCAAATTTTCCGCAAACTTTTAATACATATTCTTTAAGGGCACAAGTAGGGCTCTCAGACACACTATCAGGTGCTGTGCTTACACGTGCTTACATTTAATGTTTTTGATGGTCAAAATTAGGAAAATTACGCATATTTTCAATGTGGCCTGCGATTGACTCTGTAGGGTTGAAATCCATTACCTATCCTGTTTTAGGAAACTAATTTATTAAGCTTTCAATCATATGTGAACATATCATGATAGCTTTGGTAGGTTTTCATATATTCCAAAATATTCAGAAAAACTATTTTTCTCCGTTTCTGAAATTCCGAAATAGGTTTTTGTATCAAGATTTCATTCAAAAATTATGAAAATATAGATAAAATACTACAAAATCATGTGCTCAAAACATCCTGAATATGAAATTCGCATTTTGGTAATTTTGGCCACTCTTTTATATAGGGACCGTCTTATGTGGCAATAAGCAGCAGAGTGGAATTAATGGAGACGCATGGTAGTTTGTGACTAATAAAATTGAAATACGTACATATACAGAAGTTCAATTACCCAAACCTTTCGATTGAATTAATTTGGATTTAATGAAGAACATCCAATATTAAATGAGACGTTTTCCATTTCAAATCTGTAAGCTCATCCGATTCCAATATTCAGAAGCACACTGGAACCAGATTGATGCAAAAAAATATTAATTGAAAATAAAGTATATTTTTAGCGATTTTTGTTGCATACAAACAATCGGTTCAAGCAGATTCAAAACAAGCAGATTGATGCAATACGTAAAGTTTTTTTATTTTGTTCCCAAATTGGTTCTTAAGATGAAAAAAATATTATAACAATGCATTGTTGTTTTTGCAAGTTTTTCCTCGAAGGCAATGTTGAGTCCCAATAATTTCCACAGTGTATTACATATTTCTTCTTAACAAAAACCCAAGACGTGAAGTTAAATACAAATTTGGACAATTGCATAAGTCATATTCCACGTGGACTAATTTTTGATGATTTAAGACCACCTTCCTTCTCAGTGGATGAACATTCATATATATTCTAAAAATTTTGTATGAATCTTGGACATTCGCCAACATAAACTGTTCACGTAGAATGTGAGTGGCCTCAATTTGCTTTCCATATTTATAAACTCGTTTAAGTCGTTTTAGGCTGTTTAATTTAGTGAAAGTAGCAAAGTGTTACTCCAAATTCATCAAAGTAATTAAGTGATCAAAGTCACCCCAGAATGATGATTGGTGGAAAATTTTTAAAGCATATTTAAAAACAGTAACATTTTTGTTGAAATTTTGAAGTAGTAACTGAATTTTTCTCAATGCATGCCAGTACTTAATTTAAAAATTTTAAACAATATTTTTTTCAGTATATTCAGAAAATATTTAAGATACAATCAAAAAAGTGATCAGTCACCCCAGTTTACGGTACCCATTAATCGAACAAAGAATTCAAATCAAACATTTGTAACTTTAATGATAGTTGTTCGAAACACCTTCGATTTTTTTTGCACATATTATGAGTTATAAATTATTTTAATAACAATCCAGGCTTTTGAGACAAAAATCTAAAAACTCAGTGCTCCTAACTTTTTTTTTATTATTATTATTTTGTAAGTTAGATGAGCTAAGATACAATATTCAACATTTGAAGAATCCTCGCTTAGTAATTACGTAAAATTAGCGTTTTCATACCTAGTTATGTCAGATGAAATGGGTCTCGAATGATTGCTTGTTTGTTACGCCTACGTGTTCACAGAAGCGAACAAAAGTTTGGTCGGAAATTTCCGGTTACCACAACTCATGATACCTCTCCGAAATCATCAGATGACGGGATAAAAAATTATAGCAATTAGTAATTCAACGCTAATCAAGAAATTGACCATTTCAATCCAAATCCGTTGACACGCAATTATCGATAATTTTCAACATGTTTTATCTAGCACTCATATCTACAAATTCATCACGAAATCTGGTGTGAACGAGATTAAACAAGAATTTAGAATTTAATGAATATAAGATGGTAACAATTGACAATTGTGATACCTTGAATGATGAAAGAAACTTGCCACCACGCTGAAATAAATATATACAAACTAAGATTAATACTTACGAAGTATATAGACTCTTTACATGCCAAAAACAAGAAAATTTCACGAGTTTTTTGAAATTTATTGAGGTGCTCATCAAAGGAATCATTATAATGCAACCCTACATCTGAATTAGGTGAGAATTTAAAAACTAAAATACATCAATAGAATTTTTTATTTGTAGTGTCAATAGATTTTTTATTTGTGTAGTCAATAGAATCGTCCTGTCTAGCGAGAACCACGTTGAATGGACCACTTTGGCCCTTCTCATTTTTCGTGGATAAACTAAGATCTGCAGTAAACACATGTTTCTTGATTAGTCCTAAATAACGAATATTTCTCTGAAACTGTATATTCAATATTTTAACCATCGTTTACAAAATTAACTCTACGAGGCAGATTCATATGATTTATAGCGTTGTACGTGAGGTATGATCAACTTGAGTAAGTTTATCTCTCATTATTAATACATAGTAATCAGGGATGTCATGTAGAAAACCTCATGTAGTTTTTGACGAGTTTTCTACGTAGAATTCCTCTGGTAGAATACCTAACCAAAAACGAGTATTCTACGAGTTTTCTACGAAAACCTGCAAAGAGATTTTTGTGGTGAAATACATGAAGAATAAATGAAATTTAAGTTTAAAAATATTGTTTTTTTTTAATAGTGATGATTATTTTGTGTGAATTGAGAACGAATATGACATTTAAAATCGTTGCTTTTAATCTCTGAATTTGTTTTTGATATATTTCATAAATTTGCGGATTAGAAATACCTCCCGTTCGCAAAATATTCTAGGGCTTTCTAGCCAGTACAAACAACAAACCCAGGTATGTTTAATTCTATCTTCGAAACTTTATATAAATTTGTAAATTAAATTAAGCAGCAATTCAAAACCCAAAAAATGAGTAATTACTTAACTCAAAATTGAGTAATACTGTACCCAAGAAGTGAGTAACAATCACACAGTTTTTATAACGCCTTGTTTCTCAATTATGCGTGTTTACGGAATTAAATCTTACTTAAAGTTATTTTTCCCGAAGGTGTAAAGCATTCTTCCTGCAACCGTTCAAAGTTGCATTGAATTTTTAGTGGGTTTTTTTTATATATGCCAGGGGAAGCATGAACCATTGCACACTGGGCCAGAAATGGAATCTAGCGGAACGAAATTAATAGCGCTCTCAGGGTTTGACCAATCGGTTTCCAGTATTCTACAAAGTTTCTTGGTATAGTTAGGGCTTCATTTTGGATGTTTGAATTAGTTCGGAATTTAGCCGCAAAGGTGGCGTTGCGACGCCAACTTCTTTCTCTTACACGCTAGAGCTTTGCGGTATTCGACAAAGTTGTAGATCTCTAAATTCCATGAAACTTTACAGAACATACAAAATTTCTAACTCTTCATTTTCAGAGATCTACGATTTTTTATAGATTTTGTCTGAATTTCACGTTTTATTGTGATAATTTTATGAGTTCATTCGAATTAATTTCTTACAAATTTTTTCTCGATAGAAATTGAATAAATACGTCGTTTTCGTCCGAGTACAGAAGTTTTTGATGTACTTAAGTGAAAATATTACACAAAATTTGAAAAAATACATAATTTTGTGAAGTAGATATCTCAGCGGGTAGCAAGTATTAGCAAACCATGATTTTTTCTAAAAATTGTCCGTCAAAAAATCTTCATTTTCTGAAATTTTGAAAGAGGTGTTTTTTGGTGTTTTTGTGATATTTCAGTTTGAATATAACCATAGGTTTCATGTAAAAATACAATTGCTATGTATTTATTGCATGGAATACACGGTCCAGTACTTTGATACTCCATCCAACCTATGTGCAGTATTCAGCAAAGTTTCTCAGTGTAATAAGAACTTCAACTTGACGCTCAGTATAGTTCGCGATTTGGCCGCAGAGATGGCGCTTCGACACCAACTTTTTATTCTTACACGCTAGAGCTCTGCAGTTCTCGACAAAGTTTTAGATTAGAAAATTCTATGTAACTTCGCAGAAGAAACAAAATTTCTGTCTCTTGAATTTTTTTGGAAATTTACGAGTTTTTGAAGAATTTGTTTGAGTTTCACGTTTTTTGTAATAGTTTTGTGATTCGAAACAATTAAATCACCAAAGAATATGCAATTTTCTGAATCAGCATACGTTTTCGGTTTAAGTAGACGTCGAGTTTTCATTAGTAAAGCTAGGCTTATTGAGATTGGGGTGTGCAGTTTCATCGCGGCGTGCTGAGATGCGGGAACACAATAGTAGAGGGTGATTCGACATTGGTCTTAGGAAGAGTTACCCTTACCCAGTAGTTTAATTTGCCAAAACACCTTGCCGGAGACAACGAAGATTGCGGGTTCGAGTCCCGTCTGGACGAGGGAAAATTTTTTTCTAATTCTAGTCACACCTTCTATTCCCGTTCATCTTCGCATTCCCGCGAAACTACATACATTGCCCGCTTTACTAAACTTAAAATGTAAGTCAATATGACAAAAAATGAAATTAGTTCGTAAAACAAATATGTTGTTGAACCGTGAATAACGATTGAAATTATTGAGTGAAAACTTTGTTTGCTTTTTTGAGTTTCTTTATCATTGCTTGTTTCGCCGTAATCACAAAATAGTCCGGAAAAACACTTTCTTGCTTCTTCGTGTTTCTTTTCTTTTGTTATATTAATTCTCCCGTTACTTAAATACACCTAATCAGCGCAGCGAATAGGATTTTATGACTCATACTGAGAATTTTCGAATGTTTGAGAGTTTTCTACTTGCAAGAGGTTTTCTACCGTAAAAACGTAGAATACAGTTTTCTACGTAGATTACTTACGAGTCCCGAAAAATCGCGTAGAATACCATCCCTGATAGTAATACTTTTTTTCAATTTACTTTGTCTACTGACCTACTTCGATTTTTATTGAGATTATATTTATAACCCTTGACCCATACCGCATTGGTGTCTTAACCCATTCCCAAAACTTTGATTGTATCTTAAAAATTATATTTGCAGTTTTGAATGACGAAACTATTTATTACGGTTAGAAAACAGATCGCTCCACAATATGCAATACAGTTTGTGTCATTTGTTCATGTAGTAATACGAGTAATACGAGTTTGAAGGTCATTTTTCGAGGTAAAATCTGATTTCTCTCCGCCGGGAATGGGTTAATGAACATTTTAGCTTGATACATCATGTGCATTGGTTGGCAGGTGTTAGAAAAGCTTACTCTAGACTACCCTGGCACTAACAGATACATATTTTCGCAGTTCTGCAGTGTCTACAATGGAGTAAGCCAAATTGTGACATTCCAGTTTGATCTAGAAACTCAAATCTAGTCAATTAGTTGAAACTCGCCATATTTATTTTTAGATCATGATGACGAATTGAAATCGTAAAAACGTGAGCAATAGTATCTAACGGTGTTAATAATCTATCATTCAACTATACCTGAATTTCCCATAGTCATAGTACGCCATGTGTTTTTCGTGGTTCCTCACATCAAGTGTTAATTGCCAAAATCGCTGCTAACATGCAGTGACTGATGTTCTGCTGTTCTTGTATGATAATTTTTTTTTCATTTCTCGGAGAGTTCTTCCTACCAGTAACGTTTAAAATACCTTTGTACTTCAATCATTGTTATTGTTGATTCTATTGGTAAGCACCGTGGATAGGTACTGATAGTGGTGATCCTAGCTGAGATTAGTGTAGATATAAGTAGGGCACCAGAACAGGTCATGAAGTAGAACGTTTAGAATCGTTTGGAATGTTTTGCTGGATTTCGGTTTTATTTTGCCGAAATTTCAACAGTCGAATGTTCGGCAAACACTTCTGTGAATATAAGAGAATTGGTTCCTAAAGCTACACCACCAGTTTTTTTTTTTTAATTTATCATTGTCCTTCGACTTTTACATGAATAATAAAAAAACTGCTCGAAATGTTTTAAATGGCAAGTCGCCCATTTACGGTTTATAGGCGAAATGTCATTCAAGATATTTCGAACAGTTTTTCATTATTCGTTTAAAAAACGAAGGACATTTTTTGAAAATCACGTTTTGCTCAGAAAATTACACTTTTCAGCTAATACATAAAAATCAGAAAACCGTGTAAAACTTTAGGACCCAATTGTTCTTACATTTTCACAGGTAACATGATAGTTAACATGATTCAAACAAGGGTTCTAACTATCGCCTCATTTTTTTAAAATAAATGCACATGGATCATCAAACTCCAATTAGAACAGAATTTCCCTTTGCCGAAATATACCACCTGAATCAGTTCTCCTAGAAATCCACTCTAGGTGTTAATTAAACAAATCGCGAATCAATGATACATATGAGCCGTTGCGGAACAGAGTGGTCTAAAAACCATTTTTGCGAAAATGAGTTTTTTGCATAAACCGCATCTACTCAAGAAGCTGAAGTTAGAAGATTAAGAAAATTTCGGAAAATCGAATTTTAAAGCTGATTTATTCCGTGTTGAAAATTCGTCCGAAACAGAATGGCCGTTTTGTTTCGGAACAGAGTAGTCTATGTACATAAATCGATGTAATACTATCATGTAACACGTAACATGTAGCATATACGATACGATTTACCGTCATTTTCTTTGTCTTTTACCGGGTTTGTGTACATAGACCACTCTGTTCCGAAACGATTCGAGGATTCCAGTGAATATATATATATATGAAGTCAGAGTGGTCTATGTACTTTGGTGAGATAAAATCACCGATTTCGCAAAGAAACTGTTAATTTTATGTATCCCAATGTTAAACCACTTCATAACCTTTATATTAGAATATTTTGTTTGAAAAAATCCGTTGAACAGAATTTTATTCAGAGATTTTTCGAAAATTGCTTCTCCTGAACAATTTGCTCGATGGCACATAGACCACTCTGGTACATATTTACTCAATGATGTGTTGATTTTGCATGATGAATTATTGACATCAATTATCTTATTCTTAAGAAATGTATATAAAATAGAATGCTATCTATATCGTGCATATCAGTCGTTTATCTCGGTTGCAGTAGTAAGCTCCACAGAAGATACCAAGAAAAAATGATACGTAAAGGATTTTTCGTGTTCCTTCTTTTCAGCGCGGCAATCGCTGCCCCATTAGATAAAAACGAAAAGCAAACAGTGGTCAATCCTATAAAGGACAATTCTATCCCAGTGCATCCGTCTACTAGTTCAAAAGCAAACAACTTGTCTGCTAATATGGAAATTATTGCACCAACGACAGCCTCAACACCAGCACCAGCATCGAAAGCAGATCACGATGAGTTGACTAAAATCCGAAAAATCAAACGCTCTGCACAGTTGGACGGTAGAGTTCCGTTCTATTTTCGGGGTGTTTACGATCCGTACTACTTGTACAGTAGAAGAACCGTGGAAACTACTAAAGAAGCTCAAGCTCGTCGAAAAGGTCGATATTTTGGTGACTATGAGCTCACATTGGCGGATGTTACGTACTAAGGAAGTTGTGCGGTGTGTGTGTTGTAAGAAAACTCAATTTATTTGGGATGTGTAGTGTACAATGTACATACAATATAAACGAAAATACTGGGACTTGTTATTAAGAATAAACTATTGACAATATTAGGCACTAGATGCCTGCGTGTAAAATCATTAGGCCATAGTAATTTATTTAATACTTGAACCATCTTAACTAAAATATGTATGTTAATATTGTTCAATGAGCCGTTATTAAATAAAATTGATTGTTGGGTAATATCAGCGAATAATATCAAGGTGAGAAGTATTTATACGTAGTGTCAAATAGAAAGCAAGAAATCATTTTAAAATACAGGAAACCCGTCCCTTCCATGGCTAGAGCTATACAAGAAAAAAACAACTAATTAAAACACAGCGATTCCCAATAATTTTTCAAATGCAAGGTCGGGATCTGGAACCAGTCTCTGAAGACGCAGTCACGAGTCTGTCAAAATTACTGCTAATCAATGTAACCAACGATAAATTCAACGTCGTCCAGAAGATCGAATCAAATAGCGGCTTAGCATTCCTGATTAGTTGTGTCGGTATAATGCAAAGAGAACTTTATAATTAAAGTGCGAAGATATGGAACAAAGTCTAAAAGAAAGAGGCACCTCGGCTTTTTTCGGACGACAAAGCCTCATTTCACAGACTAACAGACGTAACACTGGAACCTAAGCCTCTGACATCACCAGGACTGAATCAGAGTCGGACGTCAATCAGAGTCACCATATCCGAGCTCATCAGCCTTTTTCGAGCCAGCTTTACTCCGGGACATATCCCGGTCAGCTGGCGGAACGTTGAGGTGGTGTTTATACCAAAGCCGGGCAAAAAAGACAAGACACTGCCCAAAGCTTCCAGACCTATAAGTCTGATGTCAACTTTTCTAAAGTTGACAGAGAAAACTACAGATACTACATCCGCAGCGAGTTGCTGAAGAACTTACCCTTGCATAAGCATCAATATGCTTAACAACAGACTAAATCTACCAAAAACCGGTTTGCATTACCATGTAACGAAGATCGAGAAGTCACTAAAAAATAGGATGACAGCCGTTGCGCTTTTCTTGATATTAAAGGAGCTTTTGATAACACGTCCATTGCATCAATTTACACGGCTCTACAAAATGAAGAAGCCGAAAGTACTAAAACAGTACTGGATGGAAACAACGCTTTCGAGCAGGAAGATCACAGCAGCACTGGGCGACACGTCCGTCAAACTAAAGGCAGCGAAAGAGTGTCTTAGGGGGAAGTTATCTCTCTACTGTTATCTGTTATGTTCAATGGTGATAGACGTTCTTCTAATCAAGCTATCGCAGTTAGGCTATGACGTCGTTGGATATGTCGATGACGTAGTCCTTATTTATCGGGGAAAATGTGATGCAACTCTATCTAGTCGTGGCATTTAACACCGTCTCCTCGGGTGCTTAGAAGAAGGGCAGAATATTAACCCCAATAAAACAATCATTCTACCCTTTACCAAGCGAAGTATGCATTCAATCACTCCTCCGCTATTGATTGGGTAAGACTGAGTATCATCAATGAGACCAAATATCTTGGAATCATTCTGGTACTGGTCACTTACACAGTAAAAAATTCTGAACATAACACGTTACGTGAATTATTTTCTTGTTCAAATTTTAGCTACTTCCGACGTAAACCACGATTTTGTTTAAAAATTATGTGCAATATCATTTAAATATGCGTAGATTATGATATCATAGCCGATAGAGGTAACTATTTATATGCGATTCGACATTAACTTTGGCACTTTTTTCTAACTGTGTAGATTACGTTATCAAGAAGGCAACTTCAGCGATCTGGGTTTGCATTACACTGTTCGGCAAGACCTGGGGGATTAAACCAAAATTAGCGCTCTTGTCTTACATCACCATTGGCCGGCCACGTATAACCTATGCAGCCCTTGTATCTAAGGTAAATGAAAAGACAGGTCAGGTAAAACTACCAGGTATGGAGTACCTAGTCAAAAGGTGGCCACCTGGGTCCTCGCTGGACCGTTTTGGAGGCGGATTGACTCGGTAGGTACCTTCACCCCGCACTTCTCTTCGAAGGCTTGTGCAACGTCGTACCTGCTGGAGAGTCTCCTCCGAGGTGAGTGACCTAGGTAGCGCCCTTGCGCTTCGCATCCTTTCGAAGCTCAAGGATCATTTCGCCAGTGCGAGATCAACGGATGCTCCGCACATCCGCCCCTAAATCCTTGAGCTGAGTTCATTATCTTTAAAACTTCAGTGTACTTAGATCCGTCTGTCCTAAGTACGCCTTTTTGACCTTCTTTGGTCGTTTGGCCGCTTCACCATCTTGGCATGACTTACCATCCTGGCGCTCTTCACTTTCCACGGTAACCCAAGGGTTCTCCGCAGCCTCCGCTTCGGCCGGTTTTAGTCAGAGCAGACCATTGCGAATGATGAGGCGTCCATCTGCACCTCTTTAGATGCAGTCGCCCTGCTGGTCCTGATCTCCTTCTCGGCTGCCTTCGTTCGAGCCACGAGCTCAGCGTGCTCTTTTTGGGCTTCATCTATAGTCAACCGTTATGTCCGGTGTGGAGATAGGTGTGCTAGCCTTTCCACCTCTGCATGATTTTCCGCTGCAACCGTCTCCGCGTTTTTTCTGTGTACGCTCATCGTCGGTTTTTTGTCCGTGCTCATTGTTTCTTGTTTAATGGATCCACCTTCCAGCCGATATCCTTACGCATGGTGGAGTAGTAGTCTATGTGGTCACATGGTGGTCTATGCCGAAGCAGTGAGATCATGGATAGGGTAGATCGCCATAGCACCTTATGAGCAACTATGACGCCCCGACCGCCATAAGTCAGGAACAACCATCTGATCTGATCCTACTCAGCCTGATTCCTACCAGGCAATGCCCTCGGAACGTAATGGAAAGTGTAAGGCCTGCCAGGCTTTACGGGATGAAGACCCCTGCAACGGGTACCACCTTACCATTTCAAGCCGTTGTCTAACGAATTCACTAGGGAAGCACGATTCAGGTGCCAGGCCAGAGATAAGGTAGCTTGACGAAGTCTGACTTATATTCGTTTCCTACGCTACCAGGTGCCATATTTGGGACCTTACTGACATCAACCCCAATGGACGAGTTCGTTGGTTTGGTTGATGGGAGCGGCACTACTCGCTCCGTCAGAGATGTTCCGGGTACTTGTGGCTTTCCTAATCACCTCTAGGGAGTCTCCCGGCGCTGGTCTGGGACTGTCGGGTACTGTAAATAGTCACACACATAATGCGTATCCTCGGCGATCGCCACACGCCGACTCGTGGTGGCATGCAGCTTTGCTAATGACGGTATGGTTTGAGAAAAAACTACTTACTCTTATACCCTATCTAAAAGAAGAGACACAGACTCGACTGTAGCAACTATCGAGGCATAACCCTCTTCGATTCCGCAAATAAAGATCACTTCCGCATCCTGTTCCACAAGATGGTTTTAAAGCGAGACGATCTACAACGGATCAGATGACCTTAAGTTGACCAAGAACTTGAGACATAGCCTTGAAAGGTACCAAGTTAGGCTGGCAGAGCACATGGCAGACCAACGGACGTTTGTGGTGGATGCGGGTACTTTTGAAGTGGTTAATGAATTTTCATGAAGTGTGATAACAAAGTGAACCGTGAGGTGAAGAGACGGAATGCGGTAGCGAGAAGGGTTGATTACGGATAACGAAGCTGCTCAAGTCCCACAGTCTACAGACCCGCACGAAATTCACACTCTACTGGACGCTGATCCTCCCAGTGGCAATCTACGGGCATGGATTGTAGACGTGGAAAAAGAGCCGATCAGCGAATATTGATCCTGCGATCAATACTTAGATATCCGTGCAGGGGCGACTGGAGAGAAGCCCAAGACCGAGTTTATCGAATGCGTATTCTGAAATCCAAAATGGCGACTTCCGGTTTCGAAGTATTACAGAAATTCTGATAAAATTTAGCACGTGAATATTTGTTGGTTTTGTTAAAGTTCGTTATTTTTTCGTTAGGACCTAATTTTGAAAAATCATATATTTAGACCGCTAAACCGGTTTTGAGATATTTATTGGCAAGCGAAAGGTACAAAGGTACTTGAAGCAGTATTGCAGAAGATCTCATTTTAAAATTTGATTTTATGACTAATTTATGTAGTACTGTTACTAAATTTGAATATAAATATTGAATTTGCACAGATTTGATTTAGCGTGTGTTAGAGAAACTTTTCAAATTATTGGCAAAAAATCTCCTGAACATTATAAATTTTCGGATCATTATCTTCATCGGAATTGTGGTAATCAAGCGATGCATTTTTCAACATTAAAATGAGCTATTTTGTGTGTTTGGTTTAGAATTGCTCTATAACGAAACTATGATTTTATTGAGATTATATTTTTTATTCGATGCTCGATTTTGGCAGCTGCAGCAGCACCAGATGAGAAAGGTTTTTTTTAAATAAAAACAGATTTGTTAATATTCGTTTGTTAATATTTCAGCTCAAGAAAACAACTGCATTTCGCAAAAAAAGTAATTAACACCTGCAACAAATCTTCCACCATAATAAACATTCGAGCGATTGATTCAGCAGTTCACAAAAACTATGCATAAATAAATACGTTATAACTACAGGAAAAATTGTATAATCTAGTCAATCAATATTCTGCTGACCAATTCTGATTTCATGAAATGTAAATTATGCAATTTACGGCTATTTATACGAATTTAATATCAAAGTTTAAGATTGGTCACGCAGTCGTAAATTTTCCGAAATTGTTGCTAATCACTCTGATAAGCGATAGATTAAATAGCATCAAAAGATGTGGATTAATTAGCGGTCGAGTAGTGAGGTTTATGTTTCGGCCCCATTGATTATAACGTACGATGACAGGAAAATAGTAATATTAAGAACTAAAAAATTTTCCTAAAAAATACTCGTAGAAATAATGAGAAGTGTTTTAGAAAATCAACACCTACCCTAGTAAAATATGTTATAATGAAAATACCTGCACATGATCAGTCCAATGACAAGCTACGGTGATGTATAAATTCCATTCGCCAAAAAATACTCCGTTAGTCATAAAAGTGCAATAGTTAGTACAGCATCCATCCAGCAGTTTGACTTGCATAAGAAATACTAAGTAAGCAACAAATATGCTAATATTTAGGGCAACTTTATTGCTCATCCTACTGGCGGTCGTGATCTCCGCGCCAGCCGATTTTAGTGACTCGAAACTGGGAAGCAGTCAGGCTAACCCAGTACTAACATATAAACCGGAAATTGTGGCGAAGAAGCCACCGAAGCCAACCTCATCCGATGGAAGCGATGTGCACTCCAGAATCCCCAAAGCAGTTTCCGGTGACGACGGCCTTGCGAGTGGGACGTATGGTTCAGGGTTAGCCGGCAGCCCAGCAGAGAGAAAACGACGAGCCGCCACGGCAACTAATAGCACCACGAGGTTCGGACAAAGCTCGCGACGCGAATTTGAGTAAGACACGCGACTACAAGCAGCTCACGATAGACGATGTTGAGTACTAGTGTGTGTTAAATATAATGCATTGATTCATAAAAGTGTACCTAGATAGTAGAATGATCGATTAGTTACTAGTCATCTTCAGGTTTATAAAAATTAAATTATCAAAATAAATGAGTTCGTTTTTACAGTAAACAAACAGTAAGCTAATATATAATATCTAAATAGATGCGAAATTATACTTCTCAATGTTCTCTAAAATTTACTCATCCTAAAGGACACCTGAAAAAATCGGTTGTTTTTTATTATGAATCACATATCGATATAAGAAAAGCAAACAAGTGGTAAAGGTAAATAGCGAGGTGATAACTACGGCAAGGGATGGAGTACTACGCATTCTAAGGTGTTAATGAAACAGATATTTTGAGTACTATCGTAGTAGGGATTCCGGTAAAACTGTAAATTGTTTCTGAATCTAGTGCAAATTTGCTTTGGCCGGAGACATGTTTCAATTCTGGTAAAAATAGAATTGTCAGGAAGGCTTCTAGAAGATCAGTTTGAATATTGGAAGATTATGGCAGGGTTAACTTTATGGGGGTATTTTTATTGTTAAATCTAACATTTCTTGTTAATACGGTTTTTTATTCATTAGAATTGCTTGAGCTTTTGCTACATTCGAAAAATCAATATTGTTATGTTAATTAAAAAAAACGCAATCTATGTAAAATTTTCCGCAATTATTAGCAAAACCAAATACTGCTGCCTTTTTCATAAGGTAACCTGCTTTTAAAAAAATATTACTTAAATTTTTTTTTTGTTTTATTTATTGTTTATATAAAATAATTTCACTTAAATAAGACAAATTACAGATAAAAATAATTATTACTCTAAGTCAGTCAAAAGTTATTATAAACTTATAATCACTGGAGTTGTTTAGTACGTTACGTCACTCAAGTCAAGCACATACTCATCACCATTATAATTCTTATAATCAGCTAAAGGTCGATTTCTTTCCGACGTTGAGCTAACGGAGTACGGGTTGTCAAACCCACCGTTATTCTGTGCTGCCCGTTTGTGTATCCGTGCCGAATGATTGCCAACATTTGAAACGTTATATAATTTAGTGACAGTGGTCAATGTTGTAGCCACACTGCTATTGGAACTTTCTTGGTTTGTTGAATTCATTGGTTCTATGATGGAATGATTCTTGGTATGTTGCTTATCAACCTCGCTGATAGGGTCTGGATGCTGTTTGATTCCATTTTCACTGTTATCGAGTGGGATTGCAAAGGTGCCAGCTAAAAGTATGGCACATACACATATGTTAACCATTTTTTTAACGATTTAACAACTGCGAACTAGTGTAGTTTATTAAATCGACTGAGCGAATGACAAAATACGGTGTTATTTTATACAACCTATAACTGCAGGTTGAGTTTGAAGTGACACTCACAGCTTGGTCATTCTATTAGCGATATGTGAAAAGCATAGAAAGTAGTTTTATTAACTGATATATTTGTAATCAATTAGTATATCGAATGATTCATAGTTCATTTTTCTGAAGGCCATCCTAAAAATAAAATAAGCAATAGACACAACGATTCTTGGTGGTACTTCTTTGAACTATAAAATCGGAACGATCAGTTAATGGTACATTACATTTTCTTGTTTCATTATTACAGTACAGTTCTAAACTTTCAATAACGGTTTAGTTTCCATGGGACATAGGCTGTAATATATGAGAATTGTTGGCTGAAACACTATTAACATTTTTGAACAGTAATTGTTCAGCCGTCGGAAACAATTGACAGATGTTCACAGTGTGCTGATGTGTGTTAATCCGCCTGATACGTATGCAGCGGTGTGGTACAGCTCTGATTGCACGCGGTTTTCTGTGTTAAAGACAGCATTGATTGACAGCATGCAGATTGCACACGAATTGCTGTGATAGCGTGCGACGGGTTTATTTATAATTAGTTAGGCGATCGAACTACTTCAGCAGCGGTTTACTCCGGCAATTTTTGTAGTAGAAACCCTGCCGAAAAACCGCTGTCAAGTAGTTCGATACACTATAACTTATCTACTTTATTTTACTTTTATGGCGCCAGGTCGTTTAATCCAGAATACGTCTCCACATCACTCGATCTTGTGTTAGTCTTCTCCAATCGCCTCTAACATCCACCGATCGGGCGTCCTAATCCACACCACACATCCAGAGAGTACCACGGGTCTACTACGAATTCGCCTGCCACTGCCGGATGCTTTGCTGATTGATATCTTCGCTGGTCGCTCCTTCGACATTCGTGCAGCGTGCCGTTTTTTATCAGCTTGATGATATTCGCGTAGTAATATCCCTGGTACACCTCGTGATACATGTTCCTACGCCACACTTTATTCTCCAGTTTACCGCCTAGTATGAAACGCAGGATCCTACGCTCGAAGACTTCAAGTGTCTCCTTCATTGACCAACATTAATAATAGAAGTGTACCACCTGAATATCAGCGTCCTCGATGCGCTCAACTGAATCGTAAGCCGCCTTGAAGTCTATGAACAGATGATCAGTTTGCAAGATTACTTCTCTGAACTTGTCGAAGATTTGACGCACGGTGGACATTTGGTCCGTTGTAGATCGCCCTTTCCAAAAGCCCCAAGTGCCCGGCTAGCGAGGCAGCTACAAAACCACAAGCGTGAGGATGACGCAATTAAATCTGAAGCACTGCTACGCGCAACTGCTATACCAAGCAGACACTAAGTCGATGTCGGACATTGCCATCATATTGGACCCCTACCTCATTGCAAAAAAAAACAAAAAAAAAACAGTGGTGCTTATTACGGGAGTCACTTCACGGTGAAATATATTTCAATCTCACGCTCACTTCACTTTTTGAGACCTATTCCTGATTTCACCTTAAATGAGGTGACAAAAATTACCTCCGTGAAGTGAGATTGACAGTGAAGTGAAATTGAGAATAGGAAATTTGAGAACAGTAAAATGAGTATGTTTCCCAGCTCAAAAATTTCTATTTCTCAGAAAGTCGATTTTTTTTTCATTTTTACAGATAACTCGAGACCTTGATTTTTTTTCCTTTCTAAGACTGTAGGCATCAAAAAAAATGTTTTTTTCGGTATCGAAAATTTCATGAACTACGCACTTTTTTTCATCGGTCAAAAAGTTGAAACTTTGACCGCTTTGAAGCACGGATCCAATTTGAATTCGTTTCGTTACTGAAAAATAAATCCAATATTTATCCTTAGATCACAAATCAATCGATTTTTAAACCTTCCCCTTCTTCGTGGAATCGTTTCACCGTTCAAAATGGTCGAGAAATAATGCCACGCGAAACGTCGCTTTTTCCGTTTTCACTTCAGTGATATGACACTCATAATGACCCAGAATCCACGGCAGATGTCACTTTGCGAAGTTTTTCTCACTTACGTGAGTAATAAGCACCAGTAACTGGGTAGCGGATAAGTCCGGAATAGCGGCCATATGAACGACGGGCAGGTTCCTGGTTCGGGAGATTGTATCAACCTCGAATGAGGGTTTAGGTGGTTACCAAAAGGATGGAGTATTCTACTGCAGTTGCTATGCTCCGCCTAGCAATGGGCGATCTTTGAACAAAAATCGATTTTCCTGCATCATTAATCAAAATCAATAAAATCGATTCATGAGAAAATCGAGTCTGAAAAATCGATTTTTGTTCGGTATAAGCTTTTTTTGATTTTTTTTCTGGTTTATTAATCATGTTCATCGAGTTTTCGTACACAACATCTACTAACGATACGGCTTTTTTAGTTTATTGCCATCTTCTTTAACCGCGTGTACTCTTAGCGTTTTTTTTTTTTCTACTAAAAGTTTTCGTTGTCGCTCATCCCATAGACCATTTCACGAGACGTTTGGGAACTTGATTCATGAACGAAATTTTGACAGAAAGTTTGGAACCGCTGACATAATGCACGTGAAAGCATCAAGAACATCAGCAGGATCCGTGACACCTGTCAGTTCGTGAAATGGTCTATTGTTTCGGATGCACTAAGAGCAATCCAAACCTGTGTACAGTCGGTTTTTTTTTACGCGGGGGATACGTACCTCGTAAAAAAACGCATAAAAACCGCAGTAATTCGAAAATCCGCGTAAAAAAAACGCGCTCATTCAAAAACCCGCGTAAAAAAACCTCGCTAATTTAAAAATCCACGTAAAAAACACGTTTTTTTTAGAAAAAACCCGAGACGCTCTAGAACCAGTGTTTAAAATTGTCCTCTTTGACGGTCATTCCGGATTTTTCGGTGGGCGGAGGGTATTTTTTGGACTAAGTCTTTTACTAGATAAACACTTAAACGTTTCTGGTTCCAAACCCACGTAAATTCGGAAATTCGCTAAAATTGTTTTGAATTAGCGCGGTGTCGCGTAAAAAAAACGCGTTAGTTCAAAAATCCGCGTAAAAAACCGCGTTAATTCAAAAATCCTTGTAAAAAAACCGCGTTAACTCAAAAATCCGCGTAAAAAAAATTCGTAAAAAAATCCGCGTATAAAAAACCTGACTCTAATTGGGTTGTTTAGTTATTCGCGGATTTCCGATTTTTATATATCATCCAAAAGAGTGTATTTTTTTAAGCAAAACGTGAATTTTTAAAACTTTATATCATTTTCCTTCGGTTTTTAAATAAAAAATAAAAATTCGCTCTAAATCGTTACAATGACAGTTGAAAGATGGGCGAACTGTCATTGTAGCGGTTTCGAGCAGATTTCAAGAAGTTTTAAATCGTGATTTAAAAAGCGAAGGACAATGATAGAATTTTTTTTAAATCACGTTTTACTTGGAAAATTCAGATCATTCAGATGATATGAAAAACTGATATAGCTGAACAACCCAATTCATAAAAAAATCGGAACATCCGCAGAACAAACTCAAATAAACAAAAATGGCGAGCACGACACCATGCAGAACAGAATACAGCACGGCATATACACGACCATTCAATTCAACTTTTGCAATATTTGAGTTAACGAGTACCGCGCTACTCATAGTTGAAAAATAAGCGCATAGGCCTTTTCTACCTAAATCAAAAAATTGGTGCTTGATAGTAAACACCCACAACGATAGTAAACAACGTCTCTACACACCAAATTTTCATTTTGCTGATTTTTGGTGTGCTGTGTTTCCAGCAATCTGTTCAGCAATATGAAATTTGCTGATTATTCAGTAATGCTCACTTGCATAAAAGTGACAGATCGTTTGCTGCATGTTCAGTAAAACAAAATACAAATTGCTGGTTGTCAGCTATGACAATATGCTGTACATTCAGCAAAGCATAAATCAATTTACTGGTTAACCAGTTAGTTCAAGGGAACCATGTTTCCCTCAGGCACCAGCTTCCATCCGCCCATCGGATCATAGCCAAATTACTGTTGAACTAGAGATGTATGATTTATCATTTCAACCTTTAAGTTCATCTAGCCCAACAGTAACTTAGCTATGGTCCCATATCCGCTATCAGGAGCTTAGAGATGATCCCGTACCAGCTGCACAGCGATTTGGCGCGTTTTACTAATGTCAGCTTGACGTAAAATATTTTGACATATCAATTCTTTCGCTGGATTCCAGCAAACATTCATTTACTGTTTTCTGTTCAGCAAATAGATTTGCTGTATTTTTGCGAATCACTGAATCGATTACTGGTTACCATATTTTTATTGCTGGAAACCAGCAAAATTTTGCTGATTTTTGGTGTGCTGTGTTTCCAGCAATCTGTTCAGCAAAATGAAATTTGCTGATTATTCAGTAATGCTCACTTGCATAAAAGTGACAGATCGTTTGCTGCATGTTCAGTAAAACAAAATACAACTTGCTGGTTGTCAGCTATGACAATTTGCTGTACATTCAGCAAAGCATAAATCAATTTACTGGTTAACCAGTTAGTTCAAGGGAACCATGTTTCCCTCAGGCACCAGCCTCCATCCGCCCATCGGATCATAGCCAAATTACTGTTGAACTAGAGATGTATGATTATCATTTCAACCTTTAAGTTCATCTAGCCCAACAGTGACTTAGCTATGGTCCCATATCCGCTATCAGGAGCTTAGCGATGATCCCGTACCAGCTGCACAGCGATTTGGCGCGTTTTACTAATGACAGCTTGACGTAAAATATTTTGACATATCAATTCTTTCGCTGGATTCCAGCAAACATTCATTTACTGTTTTCTGTTCAGCAAATTGATTTGCTGTATTTTCGCGAATCACTTTATCGATTACTGGTTTTCAGTAAATTTATCGATGAAATACTAGTTTACAGCAAAAATAAAATTACTGAACGAAATTCTGTAAATTGTAGAACTGAATTACAGTAAACTTTTGAAAAAAATGCTGCGGTTCAGTAAACAAGTGATTTGCTGGTATCAGGCCTTAGACGCGCCTATGCTTTTGCACTGGGTTGTATGTGACTTTTTTTGTGGCTCCATTTCCATTTCGAACCCACTGTGGTTCCAATATTTTGCCTGTTATTTTTCGGTCATAGAAAAATGGCGTCTTTTCATAGGCCTGGCTGGTACACTTTCAGCAATGTACTTTGCTGAACCATAAAGAGAAATTTTGGTGTGTAAAGAGAAATTTTGGTGTGTAGCGATGATCCCGTACCAGCTGCACAGAGATTTGGCGCGTTTTACTAATGACAGCTTGACGTAAAATATTTTGACATATCAATTCTTTCGCTGGATTCCAGCAAACATTCATTTACTGTTTTCTGTTCAGCAAATAGATTTGCTGTATTTTAGCGCATCACTGAATCGATTACTGGTTTTCAGTAAATTTATCGATGAAATACTAGTTTACAGCAAAAATAAAATTACTGAACGAAATTCTGTAAATTGTAGAACTGAATTACAGTAAACTTTTGAAAAAAATGCTGTGGTTCAGTAAACAAGTGATTTGCTGGTACACTTTCAGCAATGTACTTTGCTGAACCATAAAGAGAAATTTTGGTGTGTACGGAAGCCAATTTTCAAAAAGTGCACTTGCAGAGGTAGCAAATATGAAATAATGTTGGCTAATATCCAAAATGGTTAATTCAATATCCAACGGCTCACGAGCCGTTGGTATGAACCGGTTCTTAGGAAAGAGCGAAAGAACGAACGGCTCACGAAAAAGAACCACGGTTCTTTGGGTGCACCAGAACTGTTTGGTTCGCGCGAACCCGAAGTTTACTGAGACAACACGAACTGTCAACACTCGTGAATCATTGTGAACCATGAGTCGGTTTGGAGCCGCTCTTGCAAAAGAGCCGTTTCACCCACCCCTAATCCTTGATATATTTCACAACGCATGCATATTAGCCAAATTTCATACGGGTTTGTCTATTGATGTCGCGTTTACAGAGGCAAAAAATGGTTACTGCGTTAAAAATACTGGAGGGACTTAATTTGGCTGCGGATTGTTCTTTTGACGTTGGACTAACGTCTATATCGAAGTTAGGCACCTGAATTTGAAAATCTAGTAATTCAACCGGGGAAAACCAGAGAAACGTGGTCAGGTTTTGAGCGCTTATATATCAGTCATTTCTTTTCAGAATTTCGAGGTTTTGGCATCAACCGATCAGAAATTCTTTTACGGTTGAATTTATGTAACAAAAATAACCTATTGTTCGAGATACACTATTGAAAAATTGATAAATCACATCGATTGTCTAAATCATACCGAGCAACCAATCACCACCTCTCTTCACAAGCACAGTCGACACTAACGGATACAACCGATCTGACTTTGTAAACAGTCTCACAGCTTTCAACCAATAACGAGCTCGCTTTCGGTAGCTGCAACAGGTGTTTCAACACCGTTTTAAAATGCTTCTTTTATCATTACCACTGAACAGATTCTAAACACCAATGGCTTGATTGATAGGGGAAATATTGCGCAAGATTGTCATATAATAATTTAAATATGTTTTCGATACTAAACTAGTTAAAAGTTGTGTTAAAAGTCGTGCACATTCAACCAATCACAAGCTCGCTTCTTGTTTGCTCGCGGATGGATTTTTGCTTTGGGCTATATAATAGCCTGTGTCGTCTCATAGCAATCATCAGTTAACAAGTGAAAGGCCACCAGGCCGGTCTTGTATAATCAGCAGCGGTGGCTGATTCCAGCGGCCAAACTGAGCTGCAGCAGAACCAGAGCGGTGGTATCAGGCAGCAGCGGCGGAGGTAGTGGGAAGCTGAATTTCTTCATTCAGTTCGGTTCTCCTTCGATCTGAGTTGGACCACACCAGCGGTAATCCAATTCAGATATCGTTGGGTGAAAACCTTGGGTGTGTGTGCAGTGTGCACATATAGCGTATGTGCATCTGTATTGCTATGACATTTGCGATGATAGGGATGGCGCTGTTGCGTGTGTATGGCTAGCTATAGCGTGTGTAAGACACTAGCATGTGTAGCATATTATGGCTATTGCGTGTATATCTTCAGCGTGTGTACGGATAGTTATAGCTTGTGTGTGGATAGCTGCTGCGTGTGTAATGATCAGTTATAGCGTATGTATGGATAGTAATAGCACATGGTTGGATAGCTTATGCGTGTGTATAGATAGTTGTATCGGATGTATGGAAAGGAATAGCGTGTGTATGGATAGCTATAGCTACAGCGTGTGTATGAATAGTTTTAACGCGTGTTTAGATAGTTATAGCATGTGTGTGAATAAGTATAGCGGGTGTTTATCGAAGATTATTATTGTCATTGAAAATATTAAAACGTCTTAACGAACACAGTTGTGAATTAGATTTTACAGCAGCGATTTTAACTTCTTCAGCCAGTCTTTATTCATCGAGGAAAAAATACTACCTATGAATGATCAACACTTATTTACTAGAAATTTGATTTAGATCAAAACGGGTTCTTTTGAGTATAATAAGTTATTGGTAAAAAGAGTTGCAAGTTTTCTCAATGAGCATTCATTAAATTTTCGTTTTTGTTTCTCGGTGCGCGGTTTTGATTTTGTTTCTCGCACACAGAGAAAGAAACAAACTTGTCGCTATCGTGAAAAATAACAAAACAATTAGAAATGCTCTGAATCACAACTGAAGAAGTTAAGATATTTTCCTGTCACTCGCCCAAACCTTGATAACAACTACCGAAAAACGTGTGATTGAGCTCTTGCTATATTGAGTTATTGAAACAAACGTTTTTTTTTTTTCAAATACATGAAGTTATATGCTGGGCTGGAACTAACCTAGCATGAGTTTTATCAATTAAATGTCAAACAATTTTCAAATTTAAAATTTTCGGTTGAATCGTTCTGGGCTCCAATTTCAGATAGTTTCGTAAAGTTTGCTTTTTGCTTAGATTAGGAAAATTTTACCAATTCGCTCAATTAAATGATTGTCTTGGTAGTGCAGCAAACAAAGGGTTGATTCGAATATGTATGAAATGACAGCGATTAAATAAAAGATATCCATTCTTTTAGTATATATTATTATTTATAACGTTTTAACGTCTCAGCATCCAGAAATGCACTGTTAGATAAAATTGCAGCAAATACTAGAGTTGCAATTCTCTCTATTATTTGTTTTAATGGAATATAAGAATACCGTAGTCCAACGTCATGCGGTCGTGTCTTGAATACCACCCTCCTACTTTTTTCAACTCGACGACAAGGTTATCCAGCTTCCCTGACCTACAGAAAACGTCAAAATGGGCTGCGTGCACTATACGCCATTACCGTTCGTGAAAAGCTGGATATGCTGGAAATGGGGGTGGTGACATACTCATGAAAAAAGTTGTCATGGACGTAGACAATTGTTTGAACCAACAAAAACATTTGAAGAGCGTTTTTCTCGGTTTCATGTCTATTGAATTTTAGCCCATTCTTCAACTATGGACATCCCGGTAAAAAATTGACACATTTTTCAGATCAGTGTCCGAATTCCGAGCACACACTTCTTCGGAGATAAAAAAATTTCGTATACTATCAATAAAAAAATTTTCTTCTCTTCAAAGAAAAGTGTTCTCGGAATTCGGCCGCAGATTACGTTAGCAACAATAAATGCAATCACTATTGTTTTCAATCCGTTTTGCACACATTTATTTTTCAGGCGGAAAAAAACGAGCCTTTGGCATCCCTATACCGAGTAACAGTGAATGACAATGAACTCTTGTCCTGGGCTCAAATTAATTTGTGCCCGCTGTCAGCAGTAAGATGAAGATGTATGAAAAGAAGCGGTGATATGCTATCTCGTTTTTACATATGTTGAGATGTTAGCCCTTGAAGCATGGCGTGATGCCAAAGGGGTGGAAAAAAACGATTTTGCCATCCAAAGGATCGATTCAGCAGAAGATCGCGCAAAGAGAAATCGATTCAAAAAATCGATGAATCGACTAGAAAAGATCGATTTTGCAAAAATTGGATCGATCTTGCCCATTGCTAACTCCGCCGCGTTTGTCTACAGAAAGGTTCCCCCAGATGGTCGATCGAGTAACCGTGAAATTAACGGACCTAACATTGTTGGCGGTGGTGGATGACTTCAACGCTTTGGCTGTCGATTGGGGAAGTCCCCGCACTAGCCAAAGAGTCCAGATATTGTTGCGGATATCAACTAATACCTTGCCAATGTCGGCATTAAAAGCACATGCAGCAGAAATGGTGCAGAGTCGATCATCGACGTGGCGTTCAGCAGCTCAGGACTGATCACGAACTGGACGGTAGAAGACGGCTACAATAATAGCGAACACAAAGCGGCAAACGACGAGTAGGGCCAATACTCTAACCATTCGCGGCTGAAAAGCATCGCATTTTGATGTCGATGTATTTGAAGAAGTAATAAGTTGGGATCTTTAAGGGGGGAAGGTCCTCCCGAGTGCTGATCAACTTATTGCTAAACTATCGCGACGTGCGACGCCGCCATTCCTAGGTCTTGCCAGCCTAGAAACGGAAGGTCCCCGGACTGGTGAACCGACGCAATAACCCGTTGGGTTACGCCTATAGGATTATAACGGCCAAGCAATCACCAACGGAATCTCGAAACTGGCCATTAATACGGCCATAAAGGCAGCCCCCGAGTAGTCAAGGACGATCATGAAAAAACGCTAAGACGACTACCTCTTCTCAGACAAGTGGAAGCGACAGAGAATGGCATTGCTGCCGAAGACCAGGAAACCACCAGGTGGCCCATCGGTATATAGACCAATATGTTTGCTAGACAATGCAGGTAAGGTGCTTGAGGTGATACTTCTCAACAAACTTGTGAGATTCACCGAGAGTGAAACCGGTAGCCTCTCCGTCACCTAGACGTCCGAAGTAGCACTCCCGTGTAAAAAGAGGGGCATTCGCTATCGCGCAATTATCACGCTAGGCGTGGAAAACGCGTTCAAGAGTGCCAGCTCGTTCTCACGTTGCAAGGCATTAATCGAAGGATCAATCTTGCCAGTGAAAACTAACTGCCCACCTTCAGATAGTTGGCTAAGATGTAGGGAGGTGAACACTCGCCCCTCTCTGATCACGAGAAGAAAAAAAGCAAAATAAGAAAAAAGAGAGAAAAAACAATATGAAAAAGCATAAGAGAATTGGATTGATTTAGTATGTAAATAGGGTTGTTTATATGAGCTTTTTTTTGTAAGATTTGGACCACTGCGACCATAATTTTGATCTTTTGTAGTACGAGCTTTAAACGCTTTATAAATTTTGAAAACTTTTTGAATGAGCTTACCAATTATTAGCACTAAAGTGTCAAGCTTAACAATGTTGCTCTTTATCAATACAATGTTGAACAGTTAGACACGACGTTCGACAACCCATCACTCAAGTTGAGAAAGATTCGGATATCCATCTTGATATTTGGTATTGATGAAAAGATCGCTCGTCTGACGTATAACATCATATACAAGCATAATCTACCATAACCTGTTACGCTTGACTAAATCATACGCTGCACTGAGTTCTAAGTTTTTAAGTTTGCATAAGGGGCCATTCACATACCACGTGGACTGATTTTTAACGATTTTGACCCCCCCCCCCTCCCCCTCCGTGGACAAGTGCCCATATGAATTCTAAAAACTTTGTATGGGCCGCGAACATTACATATACAACAACCCCGACACCCCCCCCCCCCCCCGCCCCCAAAGCTGTCCACGTGCTATGTGTCACCATTATACACTATCTTAAACCTATCTACTTACCTTAAAGCTTTTGAAAGAAGTCACTTCCGCATAGAAATACTAATTCACTTAATAAATTGAAGGAATTTCTTTTCCACAAATTGCACCGCTTCGCTATCGAACCATTCGCGATTTCATAGATTCGTTTATTCTGGAACATTTTGTTTGGGTTAATGTGGGTTGTGCAGTAATGGTTAATGGTCATGTAATGTAGCTACGACGAGATGGTATAGAGTATGTGGATAGAGTTTGAATGTGTTCGTGTATAAGCTTTTTCACGTGATAGATATTTCGTTTTGGACCTATGAATGACGACTGGATACGAATAAGAATGGCCTACTCTGGTAGATTATATTGAACAAATACCTACTAAATTTATGCGTGTTCTATTTACTGCTCTCTCTGCTTCATGGTTGGTTTGATGCACTCAGGCTGATAGTATAGTGTTTTATTTTATCACCGGATTTGATTCGTATATTTGTTGGTATTAGTTTCACTATTTCATATAGACTTTTATTGATTTAGTCACCGAAGTGATTGATAGCTCCCTTGTGTTGAATACTATTTGCTTGCTTTTACGTTTTTCATAATTCTGAATATATTTTACTGTATTCACTGCAGGTTTGTATACGTATAGTTGGACAACAAAGAGTTTTTAGCTGTTTAAATTGAGATTCTGCATTCGCTACTAGGTAGATCTGTAATCTATTTATTTGTAGCTTGTATTGTGGCTAGAATGCAACAACCTGTTGATTAGATTGTACTTATATTACTCCTATGGCTCGAATGACTATGACCTCAGATTGTAATGTAGATTTGGTTTTTGAACGATTCAGAACCAGCTAGGTTCTCGGATTTCGGCGGGTTTTGCAATATTTGAATGAAGAAAAAAAAATTCTGGTGAAAAACTTGGAATTTCGTTGTTTGGTTCACAAATTACTCGAATGTCATAGCTTTGAGATCGCAATTAAGGATGTTGTCTGTGTCAAAAATTGTTTAGTGGAAACCCTTTTGAGAAACAAATGTGAACAAATCGAATAGTCCCAAACTGGTTCAATGTTAAAAATAGTTAAATTATGCTGTTAAAACTGATTCAAATTTAAAAAGCGCCAAAAAGGTGCCATCAATATGTTTACGTCAGTTTAAAATAATTCGATGATTGTACAGTATATATGAAAAAATAAAATCAAAGATGTTGCTAGCGATACAACTGGAACTAGTGTTAATATCAATAATAAGATGTCGTTCAAATCACTGGAGAGAGGCCTGCGTTAGCAAACACTAATCTGTGCTTGCTAAAACTAGTGACAGTAAAAGATAATTTTGTGATGTACATTTTTTACGAATACCACTTCCATACTTTTCCTTTTTTTCGAGCTTTACAATCATCGTTCAAGTTTCATTACCCTGCGTTTCATAATACACTTAAAAACTGTACTGCTACTGACTTAGATATTCGATATTTTTTTTATTCGAGAGCGTCATGCTACTTGCTACGATTGATCCGATTTGGGTTAAAGAAACGATTTTCCTCCGTAATTTTTCTTCTCAGCTTGCATATTGTACCAATCCAGTCTTACATTATTATAGTATTTATTGTTACGTTGGAATATTGGTGTTTTCACTGTCCAATTTTTTGCGATCATTCATATGCACGTTCTAAAATTCAATCAAAAACCTCTCTGTACTAAAACTGTAGTAAGCGTGTCCCCTGCTTTACATACACGATATTCGGGACAGACCCTGTATTTCCCGCAATTCCCAACAATCGTTCAAATCCCCACAATTACCATGCTATCTTTGCACAAAATTCCTCAATTTCACTTCTTCTCTCTTACTAATCTATTTGGTATATCACTTACAAATTGAGTGTTTTGGACCGGCAACCGAGTCCCATTCGCCGCTTCTAGTCCTGTGATCTTCGTCCCATTTCGGGCGTGTGTGGGGGGAGCACCTGGGGCTTCTTCAGAATTTGTGGCTTGACCTTGACTTGTGGTTTGAATGAACTGAGACTTTTGGCCTGCTGTTCCTGGGCTAGCGAGGTAGCAGCCGCTGCGGATGTGTTTTCTGACGCCTTAACTAAACATCCGCCGGTCAGATGCAGATCGGCAAACTGAGATACGAACTTTTGCGTATTTCGTGCCGGGATCGGACTTTTAGCCAGTTCTTTAGGCACTGACACGGCTACTTGGAGACCATCGCCAACGGAAGACTCGTCAATGTGTAGATCTACCTCTTCCGAGGAGACCTTAGTGATGCCTTCGGCAACGTCTTCACCTACATCACCCCCACTATCTTCTTCTAGGATTTTCGGAATATCTGTCGAAGTCGGAGTTTTATTAGTGCTCTCCTGTGGTTTCACTTCCGCTTTCGGTTTGTCCGATGGTGGTCCACCTTTTAAGTCCAGTTTGACCTCCTTCTTTCCCGAGTTACTGGTGTTCTCGTAAACCACTGATTCCGTGGAGAACCTCTCGTTCTTTTTCAGCGTACACTGGTTCTGAGCCGCGAATCTTTCCGCTGATGTCATATCTTCCAGTTCGCTGTCCAGCGATTCACGAGATGCGCTGCCTGTTCCATCCTTTCCGATAGCTGGAGGTAAATCCATTACAAGATCCGGAGCGATTCTGTTTCGGCTAAGAATTCTCGATGTCGCCAAGTTTTGATAAGAGCTCTGTGCGGCTCGTTTCTGCCACAAATCTCGATTTTGCTGAAATACATTCAATGTCGAAGCTCCTGTGCCACCAACTCCGGATACCAAGCTAAGCTTATTTTCCGACAGACTGAAACTTTTCGAATGGTATTTCCGCATCGGTTTCGGTTCACCGTTTTCATCAACCGCCTGGTTCTTGCCATCTCCTTTACCTCCTCGTCCTGCTCCTCCTGGCAGGGTATCACTGCGACGGTTCAGCATCAGTGCCGATTTGGTATGCTCCGGTGGATCCCCCATTCCCCCGAGAGCATAACGAAATTCCACCGCATCTTCTGGTTCGTCGCCACCACCCGAGCCAAGTCCGCCACCACTCTCGCCCGGAACAGGCGATTTATCTCTTTGGACGGTGATTTTAGTCGGTTCGGCGTAAATCGGTTCCGATGGTTTTTGTTGCTGAAAAGGGTAAAAGTTAGAGGTTAGAGAACGTTATTATTAATAGTTAGGGATAGAGAACGTGAATATATTAGTGACATTTGCTTTAATGGAATGGAAGAGGTATTATCTGTGACTATTGATTGAATATGAACAACACAAACACATCTGTGGCAAGACGTTAGGCTGTATGATCATACGAAAGAGCTAATAGAACGACCGGAAGTTAGAAGCAGATTAGGTTAGTAACAAGCTTTCGAAATGATTCAGAGAACTATCTATTAGGTGTCATTCGGTGTATTGTATAAGTCTAAGAAATATTTTTGCAGTTACAAGCGACTTTGTAACTGATAAAAAATCCGAAAAGTCATCCTAACTACGATGAGAAGTTTTTGTGTATATTAGTTTATCACAATAAATTGTGGCAGTAGTAAGAGTAGTTCCATTCTAAACTAGAAATTAAAAGAACACAATAAGAAACAACCAAAATAGCATTCTATATTTAGCAGGCAGACGAGCGCTTCCATGTATCTATATAACTTCAACCAGACACAAAAAAGACAATCATTCCCCAAAAAATTTACTAACCTCTCCTGTTTTTTTAATACATTCCTTCCACCCTTTATGGTACTACAATTTAAAACAACTGTTAAAACATTAATTCAAATTAAAATACACACAGAGATAAAACAGAATAAGTTAGCGTACTGTTATCAACAAACAAATATTAGTATTGGAAAAAAGAAACAACAGACATGAAACACGTAAATCAATAGGAAATTTTTTCTCACCTTCCAACAGTTGGGGCTGAAGTCCAAAAATCAAAGCTCGGTACATAACACAAAAATTAAAAACTATCCTAAATGTAACATCGAATGTAACGAAAATCGAAGAAAGAAAACGATTCCAACAGAATACGATTTGCCGAGAGAATGTGCAAACGTTTCTTCAGATTCAACTTTGAAACCCGCAACCGATGCGGTGTTGTGGAGTCCTATTCTAAAAACTGAGGCAACACGCGATTTCAATTAGTATACGCAGGCTATCATTTATTTCGAATTTTGTAAAGTAGATTCTTAACCATTAAGGATTGATGAAGCCATATTTAATATGACCCACTTCGTGTTGTTTCTAGCGCTAACATAACAAAATGGCTATTTTAGTTCGATGCACTCAGCGAATCGGGAGTGTGATGTATACGCCTAATCGAAAGTAGAGAAGTTCAAAAAAAAAAAGACGTGGATAGTGACCAAGCCCAGTCCTTCAAGATTCCGAATGACTAAACAGAGTTTTGTTAGTTCTCAATTTAGGAATGCTATTATACGAAAAAACCTTCATCTCATTACAATAGATAAAAATCAAAAAAAGTTCTAGCAAAATACAAGACTTGTGTCACTTAAAAGTAATCTATAGAGTAGACTAATGATAAACACACTAACATTACAAGCACTGAGCTAAAAAAGGCCACATTCAAAGTGCATGCAGTTCTAGTAAGTTGAACTTCCACTGATAGTCCTTCCTTCCAATTATTTTTTTTTTTTCAGTTGTCACTTAAACTTATTATACAGAAAAAAATAAAAATAAAACAAAATTTTAACTTTCACACACACATACAAAAACAAAGAAAAACACAACTAGACTAAACAGACGCCTATGACAGGTTCGATTGACACTGTTCAAAAGTTACACGAAATCGTTGCTTAACTCTCTCGCATGAAGGATGAGCTTCTTTTGCACAGCTTGCAATGCCAATAGCTTACGGACAAAGTTTAACAACGGACAACAAACGAAGACATCGATCAAGTGTGCAGCATTGTGAGGAATGTGCCCTTTTTTGATTGTTTTCCACGAATAAACTGTACAGCACAATTTCCAACAAAATACTGCACAATCGAGACCAACTGATTGCGTGACACGAGACAAAGCTAGAAGCTAGAGAATTAAAAGCGGCCAACTCAAACAGTGGTCTCCAGTACCTCGAATGTAAAGTGGTTCATTTCCTCCAGGAACTCCGCTGAATTCTCGAACGAATGTGGTTCGTCGTGGTAGCTGTAGGTTGACGCTTTGAGATCCACCGTGTCATAATGGATGTAGTCTGGATCCTTCAGCTCCGCGATCAACTTTTCCCCTATTAGCGGGTGGGCCGACGGAAGTGGAGGCTGATGCGTAACTTGGTGGTTGATTGGAATTTGTGGTGACTGTAGCTGTTGTTGTTGTTGCATTTGTTGTATCGTTTGATACTGTGGATGACCAGGTGAGGAAGACATTGTTTGCAACAAACCAGTTACAGGTAGAACACTGCTGGTGCTTCCATTCCCACCACCACTGCCTCCGCCGCCACCACCACCTCCACCACTCTGAGTTGCGGTACTGATGGTAGAACCTGTGTAGTCACTTCCACAGGTAATATTCGACAGAGTGTTTGAGTTTTGGGTGCAAATCGAGAGTTGACTGTTCAGTGAGATGTTTCCGCTAGGGCGCCGCTTCCGGACCGATTCCTCCGAGCTGGATGACTTGAGATGCTCACTTTTGTCCCGATCCTCGTCCCTGTGTGGGAAACAATTTATGTTGTTAGCAAATGTTCAAGTGGGAATAAGAATGAGCAGTTTCTTACTTTATTTTGAGTGAAATGTATTTATCTGGTATGAGCCCGGTTTTGCCGTTTACCGCTCCACGCCACCAATCATTCGAGACCTAGGAGATGGTGAAAGTTAATTTGATGTTAATAACAGTTTAAAAAAAAATCCATCAAATATCAAAGAATAAGTGTACATCATAAGCTTAAGTACCTGATTGTACAGTATCACGTTATCTCCTTTGCGCAATGACAGCTCGCGTTGGGATCGTGCGTTGAAGTCAAACTGCACAATGGCTTCGAATGTGTCTGATTCATCCTCCGAAGGGTACACTTCCGAGTCCGGATCCTCTGACACCTGCTCTGTTGGTGAATCACCTACATCTCTGTTGAAAAAAAAATACCTTTGTTACCAACCCACATTTGATTACGTGACGCTATTTGACTTACATATCCTCAAACGGTTCGGACGAGATAAACTTTTCATACTGCATGCCTCCGAGATCCTTGGGGAATAGTTCCGCGTGATAGACAATGATATTCTTGATCAGCTCGTTGACCTGATTCTGATACTGCACTTGATCTTTATCTTCCGGTGCAGGCATCAGTGTGGGACCGAAACAGATAGCCAAATTGTACGCGTCCATCATGTTTTCATCTGAATACTCCGATAGGCTGTAACGATCAGAAGCATTGAACTATGAGCATACCCGTTTAAAATCCAGATTTACTCACTGGTTCAAAAACGCAAACAAATATCTGATCACGATGACGACCGACTTTGGCAAACTCTGGAAGAATTTTCGAATGCCCAACACGATTTCGTGCTTCGATTCCAATTCTGAAATGAACAAATGAAACTCAATTAACCTCAAACCTTGTAGCACATCATGAATTAACGTACGTGCAAGCGAGACGAAATGGTCGAAGTAAATCAACGGGAACAACGGTTCCCGAAGTTCTCGCAAGTATAGCTTCAACACTCCGGCCACTGAATTAATATCCGAGGCGTCGGTAGTGTCGGCCAGCGGATCATCGCCCCGCTCGAAGCCTTCCTTAAAGTTACTTATTTCTACTTGAGATCCAGACACTCGGAAGATACCCTGATGGTGTAATCCTGCAATAGCATAACGAAACATAAAGTAGTATCAACTTATGAGATGAAATGATGAGAACCTACCATATAAGTTGATAACCCGGATGCAGCTTCGCAGGATAAGTGGGATTTCTTCGGCGGTAGTTTCCAGGTATTCCTCCAGTGAGCCACCAAAAAGCTTCGGCCGACCGGATTTGTTCATACGACCGATTCGCTTTCGCTTTGGTACGTTGGATTTGGTGAGTGTGTCCGCCTTAACGACTGAGTCCTTAGTCAGGGCACTACGCAAGAACTCTGCCTTCGAGTCAAGCCTTGCTATTCGTGATGTGGCGAGGATATATTCGCGAATTTTCTACAAAAAAATACAATAGTCATTTAGTATTCGCTCAAAAGGTTCATAAGAGGTAGGTCAATCATACCGTAATATAAAATTCTTCGATCTCATTCTTGTCCGATCTTAGCTTAAGCTCCGGTTTCGGGAAACCAGCCGCACCATCACCAAACGAGGTACTACAATCGTAGTCCTTTGTGTTTAAAATTTCCAATAAATTAATTTCTGCCGTCTCCAACGTTTTCCAGATCTCTTCCGATTCCATTCGCAGGTTGTTGACCCTCTGTTCGAGTTGGAATAGTCGTGATTCCATCTCTTGGTGTAATGCTTTCTGTAGTTCCGGCTCGATGTCTTCTTCCTGACCCTGGAACTCGAGCCTTTTCGGAATCATGAAAGCTGCACTATGCTGCTCAAGGAACTTTTGCTTGTCAGCCCGACTGTCCATCGAGTTTATTATGTGCGATAGAGTGTCCGTATTGTTCAGAACGGCTCGACAGCGGCCCTGGTCGGCGGAAACGTGCATTAGCAACGCCCGCGAAACTACCGAGTGGAATCCGAGATCCATGCACTGAAATTGATAAAAATGGTGTTTAAAATAAAACAGTAACTATGGCATGTGAACCTACATCAATTAGATCGCTCAAATCTTCGACGAAATATTTGTGAATGGTGGTGTTGGAAGCCTCCAGACATAACTGGTACTCGTTCTTTGCCTTAAGGGCTTTCAGTCTTGCATCGGTGTATTTGTTCTTGCGCTTCAGTACCTCTTTCTCGATCAATCGGTACTTTTTACTTCGCTCCAACTTTTCTTTGGGCACACTTTGCTGCAGTTTCATGCGTTGGTTTTCCGCAGCGCGGAGTTTCTTTTCAGCTTCCTTGGCCTCGGTTTGGTACGTATGATAGGTTTTCATATTGGTGTGCAGCTCTTGCAGGATCCGCAGAATCTCTACGTGCGTTTCGAAGCCTATTTCGCGGCACTGGAATAAGGATGAACAATGATATAATTAAGTTTGGTTTTGACGACTTTGGAATCAACTAACCTTTCTGTATATCCGCTGTACGTCATCCCAGACAGACTGCAACCGTGCCACCAGATGTACTGAGTATATTTCGGAAAGGGCGGCATGATCCCTGGACAGGGATTTGGTCTGATTTACCAGCTGTTGCCAGCATGAGTACGACGAGAACATTGGCCACTGTTCGCGTCTGAAATGGAAAGCACTAACATAAAACCAGTAGTCGATCTGACATTTTAACATCCTTACTTTTGTCGCTGTTCCTTGTGTCGTAATTGTAAGCTCTTGGCCAACTTATCGAGACTTTTGCTGTAATCCAACTCTACCTCACCACGCCGCCGAAAGAAATCTTGCAGTTCCTGAATCAGCGAGATCTGTGATTCCATGCGTACATCGAGAAATTTGAGCTGTTCGTTCAGCTGTTGTCGGATGTCTATTAGAAAGATAAAGCAGACAGAAAAAAATACGCATGTTTTAATGAAGTCATAACAACAATGCTGAAATTATAAATGCTAATAGCTAAGATATATTGTTCACAATTAGCTTCGACTTCTGGCTGTCTGCCTTTTCAAAAGTCGACAGAATCCCCCATGGATGAGATAATTTTCCCAGGCGCACATAATCAAGATCGTATTACTTCTGCTTCAACCAACGAACGGAACGGTAACATTGTCGACATTGTAAAACGAACTAGCTAAGCAACATGAGTCGAACTTTATCACATATCCATTGAGGGTGGGGTGCCAACCGAGAGTGGATGCAAGAAAAAAATTGAAACGGTATTAATTTACATATAAGCTTGCTGCATTTCAATAGCCCTTTTCTCCGTTCGTTCCCTTTACTGCATTCGAAAACAGTCGGATGCATTCGATTCACTGCAAGTCAACAGTTGTTGCACGGAATGCCACGGCGAAATGGCCATCAACTGTTGCTTGAGCTGGTTCGATCGCGCCACCGATGTCTGTTCGACCCCTTTGCCGGCTTATCGACCAAGGAGGAAGAGAAGGGGATTAGTCTAATTTGTTGCAGTTTAATGGTTTGTAACGATTAAACTTCAATTGTCACGGCAAGTGGATATTTACGTCGATAATCTGCGCTGTTTTCAAATCTACATGTTTAATGCACCATCGCTTGGTTCGTTGGGTACTCGATTGAATAATCCTAGTAATTAAAAAAATATGGTAAAAGAATAACCATTGAAATCATGTCGAATCTAGGTAGTTGTGGATCGAAGTTTTTTAAATATTAACACAAGAAGAGAGTTCGGTTTTGTCTATCTTCATAATTCTCGTGTAACATGATTATATGCGGGTTTGAGTTTTTGCAGGCGGTTGCCACCAAATGTAACCGGTAGGATGTGGTTTGAATAAATTTAAGAACGTACATCCTCTGTTGTAACTTTTTACGATGAAGAGGAAAATACGGTTGATTTAACTTGCAATTCATGGTTCTTTTGAGTGTCTTCTAAGCACTCGATAGGCATATTAACTCGTTCGGTGAATTGCGGGTGATGACATTAGCATATCTATGGTCAGCATTAACAACGGCCGCCCTTAGATAGCCTGCATAAAAAGTTTACAGTTTATCGCGTGTATTTACGACAAGCACTCATGTATAAAACAGTGATCGACAGAACGTAAAAACTTTTCGCAACATAAGTGATTATCTCACTCCCAATTGTTGTTGAAATTATTGCAGCACCCTGGAAGCAATAAAACAATTTATGTTGTCTTTAACGATATAACAGTTGAACACTTAACTTGTAGCATTTTACGACCAGCTGTTCTATGCATATCGAATCAAAAACTCTTTCAATCGAGGAAACTAGGCAGTTCTTGTTAGTAGGTGAAATATCGTTTCGTATCTGAACTCTATCTCTCTCTCTCTTTATAGGTGGGGAAGTATCGGAGTTCCTCAGGGAAGTAATGTTGGAAGCAACCGGTATTTTTTGAGAATTTGTTAATAACGCAGTAATAATTCTAAGCTCAGTCTGTAAGGTAATTTAGGGAGGCGACCTTCTATTTTTTAAACATTAAACCATTGAATGTGTGAGTTATATTATTTATCTATGAAGCTTTCTGAAAGTACCAATGCTACGCATCACACACCCGGGTAATTAAAAAGCAGGTTTTAGAGCTGTTTGGCAAGACAGTCTGGCTCTCATAGAAATTACCAGCAAGGATATATTCAAACCCTAGAGCGTATTTTATGGTGTTAAAATCCATTGTGGCAATTCAATTGACTTTTATCCATCCAACAAAAAATTATGTACAGTAATTTGTATAACAATCCAGAGTTTGCCAGAGCGAACTAACGAAGCGAATTGTGGAATTTCATAAGGCGGCTTCCATAAATAACGTAACGCTCATAGGGAGACCCTTGAGCGTTAAGATTTGCTTTAATGGAGGGGGGGGGAGACTAAGATCAGCATTAAAAAATCAGCAAAAAATCTCTGGGGAAGCTCTCCGAAAACAAGCATTTTTATTAAGCAAATTCTTCTACTGCGTTACGTAATTTTTATGAGGGGGTGACTCCGGGTTCTCTCTCACTTTGGCTATAACAAATCTTCTGCTGATCTGCTGTTTTGAGCGTTCTGATGGATTTTTTTTTGTGATAGCATATATAAACGATTTTTATAATAATATCTTTTTTATAATAATAGAACATTTGTTCTCAGCACCGTGTCATTTCTAGTTCATGAGTAATAACGTTCAATACGCCTTTTAATTATGTTTCCATTTTCGTAATTTTTCCTACCCGGGACACAGTTGTCAGTCTTCCGATCCAGCTCATGTTCGCAGTCGGATTTTACAAATCTCGGGCGATTTTCTTCTTGTTTCGATGACATCTCAATATCCATTGAACCGATTGTTATGAAATTTTGCATATGTAAGTAATACACTCCAAACTAGTTATACCCAGCCTTTCATCATTTTTACCCACGAACAAAAAATTACACAGATAAAAATGGTCAATTTTTTCCGAGTACAGGCCTTAATGCATCATACTCGTTGGTCAGCAATTTAAGGATCAAATAGACCTGGGAGTCTTGCCTCCAGTTTTCTAGTCTGTCTGTGCCCAGGGATCAATGGCGATCTTCATGCGGTATCAAGTACATTTTGTTGCTCTCTCCAGAGAGGTTGTCTCAGTGCATATGCGGAATATTGCAATCTTATATGGAATCGTCATGCAGCCCATATGAAAAACGCGTAGAGTCCGTCCAAGAACAAATTCTTTTATACGCGCTTCGCAACTTGAATTGGACTGCATTTCCTCTCAAATTTAGAAAATCTATAACGAGCGTCATAGCAGAGTGATTGAGAAATCAAAGAAATAGTTATCGGTTTCCGTTATACTCTATTTTTTTTGGAAATAAATATTGAAATTCAGTCCGCAAATATATATTTCGACTGTGACGTACAGTGAGGAAGACTGTACGTCACAGTCGAAATATATATTTGCGGACTGAATTTCAATATTTATTTCCAAAAAAATTAGTAGAGTATAACGGAAACCGATAACTATTTCTTTGATTTCTTTTTGCATTTCCTCTGCCGTCGTATGAAGCACGTTGTATTCTGATTAGGGTGGCAATTAGTTGCAAGAAAAAAAAATGTTTCGAAAAAATCGACCTTTTAATTACAGAGGTTCCCGACGTAAAAAAGCAAAGGCTTGGTGCTACATTCCGTATCGGAACTCGACCTTCTGTGTATTATACACAGACTTTGAATCCAACTGTTAAGTGTACAGGACAATTGCGGGGCTAGCGCTACGATCCTACTGCCACTAACAGTCTCTCCCGAGCCGAGACTTGAACCTACGACGACTGGCTTGTTAGGCCAGCATCGTACCTCGAGACCAGCTTGGAGGTTCCCGACGTAATTATTCCATTGGCTCGAAATTTTCCAAAGTCCCACAAAGTCGGATTTTTCGGAACAATTTTTTTCTGAGATAACACCAGATCTCGACGTTTCACGCATTTCTAAAACATTTGGCATTAAAAGAAATTTCAATGTCGACCAATTCAAGAACTACTGCCTGTACATTTCTTCATTGATCGAAAAAGTAAAATTTTGACCGTTTTGAGGCACGTGTTTCCAAGGTCCGGTTGAGCTAAATTTTTGCATGCAAATTTTTTCACAAGAAGACGAATTTCATTGCCACTCTAATACTCATTAGTCTGCATACACTCAAACAGCACCGCGATACAATGCTATTCTTCGTCAATGACATTATTTAAAATCGTATAGACTTAGCTGCATTACTAACACAACTCAGCAAAAAAAAAAAAAAAACAAAGTAAAAACTGACTAAAATCACTAGAAATAATGCTTAGCGCAAAAGAAAAACATTGTAAACATTAAAAATACCAACTGTAATGAAATATTGTCTGTAGTCTATATTTGCTTGGCGAAATAAACAAATTCATATCGGATAAATTTTCGTTGCACACTTTCAAGCCTATTTATCTACATTACCTAATGAGGACACCAAACGACACTTGCGAATTACAGTATCGAATGGAAGATGAAAAAGTACAGTGCTTTAGAGGAAAGATCCGTAAATTCTCTTGTTATCTTGAAGCTGAGTCCAAGACTTTGATTAGCTTAATCAATCTCGTATTCGAAAAGAAATACATCTCTGGTTCGAAAGCGGCTCATAACAACTATATACAAACTGAATAGCAATGGTCTCAGGTTGCTACCCTGAAGTACACCAGATCTACTTACAAATGGGCTGGGATGGCAGTCACCAATCTATACGAATAGTTGCCTATCCACAAGATATGTCTCCAACCATTAACAGCTCGTAGCCCCAAAGTTACAAAGTCCGCTTTGACAAGTGAAGGATCATGTGTCCGAATCTTAAAAGAATATAACTGTTCGGTGTCCAAGGGACTTTTATTTATTGGTTAAATTTTTGGCTCCTTCCATCTCCCCCACTTTGATTTTTCTCTCACGCTTAATTCCAAAAAAGTCAGATCCAACACAGCGTTGAATGAGAACTCCTCTCCAGGCAATTAAAAGCACTCGGAACCAACAAAGTAAGTGGATAACCCTTGTTGAGTTATTGAGTCAGCTTTCTCATTTCCTCCGATTCCAACAAAGACTAGGAACCCAGAACAAATTAACCTAGTGCTAAGGGAGCTGCGTAGCTGCGAGGTCTGTAACCGCTTTGTCAAGTGTATGATCGTGGGTTCGAATCTTAGTAGAATCAGGCCATTCGATGTCAAAAAGTACTTCAGGCATGGGTTTATTCTCAGGCTCCCCACCAGTTACCTTTCCTTTACGCTGAAATCTACAGTACCTTTGCGTGACTCCCTCTTAACAAAAATAAGTCCCTCTTATCGATAAAACTGGCCAGAAGGACGCACGACGAAACTTCTGCAGGGAATTATAGTTGGCGATATTTGGCAGGAGGAAGGATGCTCGGTATAGAAGAACAGTAGGCGTGTAAAAGGAAGGGTAGCACATTACACACAAGCACTGATAAAAACATAATAATAAGCATGCCACTTCTCAATAGCGGTATTGCTAATAAAAGAAGTGCGGGATATAGCAGACATCCGGGCATATCTCACAATAGATCAACGATTCTGGTCGCAGTGAGAAAGTCCATACAGGAAAAAAACCTAGTGTTTCTTAGTCAACTGTTGAAGCAAAAGGATGCATATCCACACTAGTGCTGCCAGACAATCACAGAAAATGCAAAGATTTGCGGCTCCGTAATTTCTTTCCAGACACGAATTCACGCATTCTATTATCGCGAATACTGAAATACTATTGGCCAGTGTATCATGGGAAAAACTTTATTAATCCGGGCCTGCAAATTCCGCTCCCGTAGAACCATTCATTTTAGAACCGTCTGTGTAAAGCCAAATAAGCCTTCCTGAATTTTCGGGCCACCTTGTTCCCAATTTGCTCGTTTTGTCTCTAGTATTTTGCAGGGAATCTCGAACTTTGATTCCATTTTCACCCAATTCTCGCTTCTGTTGATTAGATTTTTATTTGTAAAATCCTTCAGAATTCTTATACCGCTGAGACTTTTAACCGAATATTTTCGTGATCCGGTTATCCAAAGCTTGGATCACGGATGGGTAAACGAAAACGAATATTCGGAATATACAATAAAATCTGTCTTTCGAAACCCGTTCAAATAAAACGCAACGCTATTATAAATAAATGGCTTTTTCACGAACACCCACCCCCTCGTAACAAATTATGTAAATAAGTCTCACTAAACTATGTTCGAATATAAAATCCGAATATCTGACTATCCAAAAATCCGGATAACCTGTCGGATAATATCCGGATATCCGGTCGATCCGAAATTTGGATATTTGTCGGATATTCAATCCGGATAGTCCCAGTACTATATTCTTAGGGAACATACTTGAATGACGTAGCATTTTTTCATGATTTTCACTCCCTCAACTCCGCCTAAAAAAACGTAGCACTGAAAAAACCTCACCGTGTCACTCATCACTCATACATTTGTGACAGCATTTCATATAATTGTATTTTTTTGTAATTTTCTAAACTAAAAGGCACGTGTTGAGAATCAGGGTTTTCGCTGTCAGTGATAGATTCTCAGTTGACACTGAGAGCTACGAATATCAGTATCAACACGAACGAGCTGAAAGTGATAATTGCTTTCAGCCCCAATCAGTTGACAGTGATAATGTCGACTGGAAGCATTTCTGTGATTTCGCACACGCTATATTGCTCTAGCGATGTTTATGCGGTGTAAGATGAAGGTGCCTATCTGCTTCATTCAATTCAAGCAATGGATTGGCTTAGATCAAATAATTTCGATATTAATTAAGATATATCATTTTTATCACTGACATGATTATTGACTGATAATTGACACGGGTGACACTCAATATCAGTTTGAAGAGAGTGAGAGTGAAACTGCTGTTGTATCATTTTCATTTTTCTGTGTCGAAATTTCGCAACACTGTTGAGAATGCAAGCGATTGTTTATGTGCTAGAAAAGCTTTCAGAAGATTCTGTGGCACAGATAAGAGGATTTCGATAACTCCCGCTGTAAAGCTATTCTTAGTATGCAATATTTTTGCTGCAAAAAAATTGGTCTTTCAAGAAAAAATGCTACGTCGATTTCAATCCAACCCCTTCTCCCCTTGTCACAGTTTGTCAAAAAACGATCATAGACCCCCCCCCTCCCCCTATTAATGCTACGTTATTTAAGTATGTTCCCTTAGGTGTCCTAGTTCTAGATATCCTGACAATTTAGCCTGAGAGCGCTTTTTCCATTTTAACGTATGAGGAAAAAAATCCGAACAAACTTTCAATTCCAAATTAAAATCTTGCGCAACTTATTTTTTCATACTTGTTTGTTTATTCAAGTAATGTAACTCATTCACAAACCTCATAGGAAAAACTCATCTCCACATCGCGCTGATTTCCTGATATTTTGGGGTACTTGCTTTATAGCTTCCTGAATTCCGGTTGTTTCAATTGTTTTGAGCTCCGTCTTGATTTTTCTCTCAAACAATCGACGTTTTTTGCCCTGTAACATTTATGGTAGACCATTCGCTTCAAATTCGCTCGGAAAACTTCGATAGACTGCAGCAGTGGCACATTTTGAGGATTGTTTCCTTTCGGAATAAACCCGATATTGCCTTGCCGCAAATCCGGTAAAGTTGCATTAGCATAGTTTGACAATGCAAGGTCTGGCCAAAACACTACTTTGTCATTTTTATGGTACTTATATTTATAGTTATAAACCCATTTTATGCAGCTACTAGTTCATCGTTTTATAATCAATCGGTTGTTTATTGCCCAACTCACGAAATGATTACGCGCACCGACCAGGCGTTTCCACCCTTAATTTCGCTCGAACTTTGCTCTCTTGCAAAGTGCATTTTCGTTCGGAACCAGATTTTTTTTGAAGGTATTTCCATTCTCGAAGAGTTCGTCAATAATGTATATAAATGTTTTTTTTTTCTATATCCAAGATTTTGAGAATAGTGGAACACTTCACTTTTAGATCTTTCTTTATTTCGCTCACAAAAATTGCAAATCAATTTACGACGATCTTCTTTCAACCACGCCTTTTTCCCAACTAAGCGTTACTTGACAGAATTGACTAGTCGTGTTACCAGTTATATAAAAGTGAATCTTCATTTTGTGGAAAAGGATTTTTCGATTTGTGCAGCACTTCACAATCGCAGACCAATTTAAAAGTTGTTCGGATTTTTTTCCTCACACGTTAAGTTGAACCACCTCATGAAATACTGCATCAAAGGCTTAGATCAGTGGTTCCCAACCATTTCAAATACAAGTTTTGCAATAAGAGGCTGCGTTTTTCAGTCTTCTTATATCGTCTTGCAAGTCTAATTTGTTTCACGTCTTGGTCCTAATACGTAGAAGGGTTGAAACACCGCACTCACAGAGATATCTAGAAGGAAATTTCGATCACTTGTCAAATTTACCAAGAGCTTCCCGACCCCCTTGCCGGCTGCGGTTCCCCGGTTGGAAACCACTGGCTTTGATGGCGTACTCCTCATAGCTCCATTGTTCTTGACATTATTATATCCAAATCGAACCAAATAGCATATCATGTATATCAAATGATGATTTTTTTGTATAATGTAGTCGTGCTCAATTTATTTACGTTAAATTTTCGAACAAATTTCCATGTTTCTCCGCAGCCATTGTCAAATAATTACAAATATTGAATATGTAATCTTCATTCAGTTTTAATCTTAACTCATTGAAGCAGCTTTTTATTTTTAGCAAATTGGAACAGCTTAACCTTGTTCAAAACTGTTCTAAAATAATATATAAACTCACAATATGTGTGCTACCATCTCGTAATCCTCTCAGCTACTGCGGCTTAACTAGTAAGGATTCAAAACAACATTTAAAAGACTTTCAAGAAACACATTTAATTAAAAATAATTATTTGTTTTTTTACGAAAGCAAATTTCATACTCATAAACAGCCTTGCATACGCCGCCTCTTCCTGTTATTTGCAGCCAGCCTACAATTAGGATTTTAGAGCTGTCACGGACGGCCGTTTGTGTTACATACAGTAATTAAAAGCAACGCATCTCCACCCTTCGACGGCAAGTCACGCCTCGGCCTGATTATTACTTCCACCAGCGAAAAAAAACACGCAGCGATCATGCAATCTAGTTACATGCATCCACTGGCCATCAGCAGGTGTGTGAAATGTCGACCGACCAAAGCAAGATCACGACCGATGACTTTCGAAACCGTTCGACTGATAATGTCAGGCTACCGACTGTGCGTCAAAGGGTATGAGAGAGCATTAACTGTCGGTCGGTATGCTCAACTCTATATAGCCACTATCATGTCAGTGTTCATAAACAATGTCGACAACAGCCGGGCGTCAGCAAGGCTGAGAATGATGGCTCACGAACGATCACTTCGGGTGGTTCACTGCACGACAGCGGCACGGAACGGCGCAACTGAAAGCCTATGCCGAAATGGTTATGCGGGTGCGTCAACCTTTTACCACCCGAGCACTATATGCGCGACAGCGAAATCACGCTCTACTCGCTCCATCTGCATTGTTCTTCACGTGCGGGCTCTGCACCAGCAGCTGATTTATCATTTCGCTATTATGATCCGAAGGTTATGTAAGGTCCACTACCCGCGTTGTGAATGGATTGACCACCTAGAAAAGCATGCAAGCAAGCTGCTGACGGACGCAAAACCATTCGCGATATTTTATGATTAAATATGGTCTCCAAGTGAGCAACACCAAACCAATGAAATTAGGTTATTGTGTTAGAAGCTGTATGGTCACGGTCCGCGCGTCCGACTCCGGACAATATTCAGTGTTCTTTGTTTACGAGGTACAACAATCGCGCTAGACGTTTATAACGCTTGTTAATCGCAATTTCGTTTGTCAACAGCAGGGGATCCTATCGTCGCACGTACGTCGTTACACCTAATGCTGATGAGCAAACTTTATGTAAACTGGATGCGTGGGAATTGTGCACCTTCATGATATACGTGGCAACATGTTTACGATTCGTTTGTCGTAAAAAAATGGAAAAAATCACCCAGCGTCTGAAAAGTTTAATCGCGTCGAAAGATTATAATGATTGTTGCTTTTTGAGACCAAGGTTATGGATGGTTAATACGGAAAAAAATTTCATTTTATCTACAAACATTGAAGCTTAGATCTAGTTAAAAGTGAATTGCTGAAATTCAGGTCAGAAAATAAATGGAACCTACAAAAACCTCGGGAATCCTGAACATATCGCGTCATGACTTTCAAAAACTATTATAACTATTGATCGCACGTACCATTGTTTCAAATATAATATTAGGCTTTAAACAATGGACAATGGCAGATAGGAAGCTTGATTGTAACCATCAGAATCACTTTTTTTGAATGTGCTCAACTCTTTGTGCTTGTAAGCCGCTGAATTAATTAGGAAGAGATGATAAAAAATTGACAACTCATGAGGAAACCAGGAGATTTTCTGAGGAGAGAAATCTCTTGGATCACGCCTGAGGAAGTAAAACCGTTAGCACCGGTCCATTAATCAACGCGTCGTAAGTTAGGGTCCTGGTTGGAATCGGCTCCCCGGGCGTCGTTGGTTGGCACAACAACAGTGGCGGAACTAGACCGATGGCAAATAAGCGAATATAAAAATAAATGACAATATGCTGAAGACTGATTTTTTTCATTTTGAATCCACATAGCAAAATTGAAGAATTTGCATATTTGGTTGCATTACGCATAAAAAGCACAACATTTTCGTATAGTGATGTCAAATCAAAACCATATAGAGGGTTGATGTTACCAGCAAATTAAATTGCTTTCTTCGGATAATAAACTTGGGAAAAAACTCTCCATAGCATGATAATAAATATTGAAATTTCCAATTTTACAGGTTTCAACAAAACTGCTAAATTTCAGTTCATTGAAAATATTGTAAAATATTCTGTTGTCTAGTCCAGTTGTCTCTTAGAATTAAATTAGCCGTGTACCTCAAGGCTGAATTCTAGGACCAATTTTGAACAATTGATATTATAAATATTATAAGAGTCTCAGTTGTCAAAATGATTTTTTTTTTCAATTTAAGTTGCAAGAGTTACTAACTACCAACAATTGTAGGATTATTTAGTCAGATTATTCGCAACGTAAGCCCCATTTGATGACCTTTCGATAGGAAAGAAATTACTCTCTCCACACAAGAGACAAGGACACTGAAGTGCCCCAAGTTTCCACAAGTTGCAAGCTGAATTTCAAGTGGATTACATGAAAAGACCATTGGAGAGGTTCCCCTTTTCGAATTTCAACGTGTTTCGCGTAAACGCACAGAAGCACAAAACCTATTCAAATCGGAACTGGTTGAGAAGTACAAACAAAAACCGCCATTGAGTCCTGTATGCCTTTCTGTTGCTTCCAACGGTGATGATGGGGCAGATGTTGAAGTTTTTTCAAGTTGCGCTCAAGCTACGCACTATACCGAATTGCGAGGGTGGAAACTTCCACGTTTAGAAATATCTGAATATAAAACGATACGTATCGTATACGTATTGCTTGTTCTCGTGTCACGGGATTGGCGGTTTGTATAAAGAAAATAAAGGAGCGTCAATGGGTTTTCCGGATTATCAAAAATCCTTCAACAGAAGAGAGCGGAAGTCATCGTCATGTCTTTGAACTCGCTGAGCCGAATAGGTAACGATGTTCATTTAACTTCGGGCTGGGGTAGAAAGCTTCTAGGCAGTCCTGCCTGCAGTGGTAACTGGATCGGCGGTGGTGTGCGGTTATGAACCGGAGTCAGAGTTCAGTGCAATTATTATTTCTCGTGTAAGTGCGCACGGAACGAAAACGCTGGCGTAATGGCTATTAAGGGCCCATTAGCCGATATTAAAAGGTTCGAGGCAATTTGCTCCAAAATACCATTTGTTTTGATTAGGGTGTAAATTTGAAATTTACACACCGCGCGCTGAGAGAAAAGCATTACGCTTGAAAAACTATAACCATTAGTGATGACATAATTCAATTGAATGGCCGTGGATAGACGTAACAAGCTGTAACGTTGATAAGACAAACGAACTTATGCATCTATAATTTATAAATTGCACAAAATTGCTAATGCGTCGTTAGAATTTGCAAACGACCGCACTATTTTAGGTAATCGACGACGGTAGCCGGTAGACTTCGTGGAATTCTGTCCCGTCATCGGCCCAATTAGTTTGAATCCAGAGGGAGGTTTCTTCACTTTTACGGTTTTGCGGCTTCTGTTGATCGGTTGTCCATCGAAGTACTTCGACGTGACTGCAATTTATCATATAAAATTGCATAAATTATATTCATTATCTACATGTCTACACCACATACGTTTTAGCCGACCGAAGCCGCCAGCTAAGAATGTGCGATAATCGTGCAGAACGCTAATATTCTATTCGCCCCGTCAAAGACCGGAGCTCTCAATCAGGCAGCATGTTGTCGATGGAAAAGTTAATCAAGCTCGATAACTACTAGATGGGGTTACACTATCAACTTTTCTATCTCTATTTGAATAAGGGCGGGGTGTTTTCCGAACACGACAGGAAGACGTCACTTGTTCTTTGGCCAAGGGTAGTAATTAGATTAAAACACCATTTCATCTATCAGAGCTGATGGGCACTCCCTCTCGGCAGGGCCTTTCAGGAGCGCTATAGACGCGTTGTACGTGTGCACGGGTGATCGGAAACCGCTACCTAATAGGATTGTTGGTGCGAGTATGTACCTAAGAGTATTCCTACGAGAGAGCATCCTAAAGTGCAGGCCTGCCCAACTCGAACGGAGAACACGAGCAACGATGAGGACGGACGGGATGTTTTGTTTACCCGATGCATGATAGCGGTTTCGGTTTAATTACAGAATGATGCATCGGAGCCTTGATTGCATTAGAGCCGTAAGCAAGAAACTATCAAAAAGTTTGCAGGTTTGCATTGTTGGTAATAACTGACAGTTTACGTTGTGGGATGCACTTAATTCGGAGAAGGAGGTTATAAATCGGATGAGTAATAAATTTATAGATTGATAAACTGTTTTTGGAAAATCACAATTTCGAACTTGATTCAAGTATTGGAACATTAGATTCAACTTAATACAAACAATCAACACAATCTCCCGTATTTCACCTAGTAAAAAGCTATAGCTATACGTTTTCTCCAAAGTTTTGTCAAATTTAAACAAGTTTTTTTAAAGTTTCTGAAGTGAATTAAATATATTGTTATATGTTTAGTAAGTCTCTAAGAGCCAAGTAATAGGCGAGAAGCAAGAGATAGGCACAAAGACAAACAAGTTACATCAAAAGAGAAAACCACTAAGGTCTTTTTTTAAGCGGATTTCGAAATTTACGCGTTTTTTACGCGGATTTCGGAATGAACGCGGTTTTTTAAGCAGATTTTTAAAGTCGTTTTCTACGTGTAATGTTTTAATGGATTTCCATTACCAAATCGCTTATTGTGAGTGTCCGATGAGTTTATTTAATACAATTACTGAATATTCACTGATTGGGCCTAACCTTTTTATATTTTTTTTCATATTCAGCTTGATTGGCAGATGGAAAGACAAAGCACAGATAATAAATATTGAAATATTGAAACAAAGACTTTAGTGTATACATCACTGGATACAAAACATTCCAATAAATGAAACAGAACATACTTTTTATTACACAAGCTATGATTATTCTCTGTTTATTTTGAATATGTCGCTAAATCGATATCGAACAATTCTAATCAAATACACATCGAGAATCGATATACCGTATATTTATTTACCGGCAAAAACTGTAGAACACCAAATTTCCAAGTTCAGTAAACTTTTTCAGAACCTCACAGAGACACCGAAAAACACAACTGTTAAATTCACGTGTGCCTCATTATCATCGGTGTTCGAGTTTAGGTTTAGGTAATAAATGGAGCAGATTTTGCGGCTAATTGACATGATGGAGGAATCCGTAATATTCAAATTAATTACAATTTGCTTTTGCTTTTTTCTTGGAACTAACAACCTTTCTGTTTAATTCAAACCAGGAACAACCTGATAAATGGAATTAATGAAATACATACAAAATATTTTGCTATATTTCTCTGTAAAAAATCATAAAATACAAAAGCTCGTTGAAGAACCAATTGCTGATTTCACTGAATCTTGATATTTTGATGTATTACCGAGATCTCCGCTGTTGAATTTCGATATTCCATTTTACCGCACTCGGTGTTGATATCCAAGTGTGAAGGGGATCACGAGCCCTTTGTGCCTTGAAAAAAGGGTTGCGAAGTCAAAAAGACTGGGAATCACTGAGTTATGAATTGTATTTGCTCAAAATTCTATTGAAAAATATTTGAGCTATTCATCCGCGAAATACAGGTCTTGCTATGCAACATGGTGGGTGAGGTAGAACTTGTTTGAGTTTTAACGATTTTGGTAGTATGAGGCCGAGCTTTGTCATGCAGTGGAATCACCTTTTCATACCTCTGCTCATGTTCTGGCCGTTTTTCGCCGCGCAGTGCAGGGCTTAATCAGACCAATTGAAGTCAATACCGTTCTCCAGTGATGGTTTCGTTGGGTTTCAAATACTCATAATAAGCAACCGCCGACCTGGACCCACTCAATAGACGACGTAGAAGCATGACCGGGCAGTCCCCATGAATTTACCGAAGCAAAGTGTTCCTGAGTTTGGCATATATCCTTATCAAGCGATACCCCTCATTTAGCGTCTTCGATGGTTTTTAGCCTTCTTGCTCTGAACTTTTTTTTTGACTCTCGATGCGCTTCAGCAGCTGTTTTTTTTTTCGAATGAAATGCATGATAGTTGTTTGGCACAAAATCAGACATTATTACAACTAAAAGTATACGGGTCATACGAAGTGTCCATACCACTTTCACAAGGCCATCACGGATTTGGTTTAGAGTTGACGGAATTATCCATCTCTCTGATGCAAAATCACGCATTTTTTGCCAAAATCTCTTTCTTCTTTTCCTTACAATTCATAGGCATAAGATGTCGGAAAAATACTGACAGATGGTTTCAAAAGAAAATAAAACCATGGAATACAAAAAAATGACCGAAATGTTGCCAGATAGCTTATTTTTGTATTTTATAAATTAAATTTACATTTTTCGGCAAATGCAGTCATTTTTATTTGAAATTTGATAATTTCATCGTGTTCCGTGATGCAGGATGCCAAGTTTGAGTTTTTTCGTGGCCACTTCGAACTCTCAGCAACCTTAAGCAACGCGACTGCAAAAAGCGATATCCAGAGGTCATACGAATGGTCATGGGCAATTGAACAAAGATGGAAGCATGCGTGTCACTAACAAAGAAACACAGGATGTTCTTATGAACATCTATTTTCCTGGCTCGTTTGTGACCTCTGCGTCGAACGTTGAGAGACTACACAGCCTCGGATCCAGATGCATGACGTCACGTCGACTCTTCACAGAGACTTCTGGTGCCCAGTAAGCTATGAAGTCACCAAGACCGGAACGATTTCCCGGGAATTACCTTTTCCCAGGATTCCCGGGATTCCCGAGCACCTCGAAAAAATTTTCATACAATATAAAACTAAATATCGTATCAAAACGCAACACTTACGTCGTAAAAGTGGAAAGTAGCTTCAAAGTTTGCATTACATGAAGCAAATATTTGCTTGAAACGACGATCATTATTTGCTTGCCGTATAATATCTAATTATTTGCCCACATTATTTGTTAAAAATATATGCTGTCATATTCAGTAAACGAAAAATTAGGCAAATATTTGCATGTCTATTGTCTTTTTTTTTGGCTAGTTTGTTCAATACTAAGCGAATAGTAGCTTGATTTTTTTCTTTATTCATTTACAAAAAAAATTGAAACCTGTAAATTGATGAAAAAATTGAAACCCGTAAATCGATACGACCGGAAATAGGTAAATTAACAAAACTCAGTCAGTGTAACTTGGGTCGTGGCCGCGATTTCACATAAATTACTTAGGCATTCAAATACTCTTAAACCTGCCTGCCTAACACTCAGCTTTATCTTCAACAAACTAATAGTATTAGACACTTAAGTTTGTAATGAAATATAGCAAGAGCTGCAATCGGTGATTTAGAAGTATTCTAGAAATCAGACACCAGCTGTGATTCAGCGATCTTAATCAAAGTTTTACAGAAGGGAATCACATTGTTGGGCTTGAATTTGCCAGCAGATCTAAAACGATTGCTTGACGACATAAAAATTCTGAACCTACTGTTCTGCTAACATTTGAGGCAAAAATCGACCATGAATTTCTGGAGTGAACTTGAACAAGTTATGTTTTTTAATTCGTTTTCCATGCGAATTGATAGTGATATTGTAAACGATTGTTTGATACCTTTTATTAATCAATTTTTTTTTTAAATCTAACTTTGCTTAAATTTTTTTTCCATTCTCGGCTCCCGGGAATTCCCGGGCAATGAGATTTTTAATTCTCGTTCCCCGAAAAATCAATTCCAGGGAATATTGCAAACCCTAGAACGGAGTCATCTATTAGAACTCATACGAAACACGGTCAGCTGGTGGAGCGACGAGGTGGTGTTTATACCAAAGCGGGCAATGAAGACTTGATTTTGAAGGAGCTTTCGATAACACGTCCTTTGCTTCAATTTTTACGGCTCTACAAACTTAAGCACAAAGCTACAATGAGCTGGGTTCAAGCCATGCTTTCAAGCAGGAAGAACACAGCTGCATTTGCAGATACAGTCGAATTTCGCTCGTTGCACTAAATCCGTAGCCCATCTAGTGAAAGACTTTCAGTCGTTGGGCTGAGCTGTCAAAGTTGCAAATCGATCAAGGAGCACACCGATTGTTTCTTGTTGTTGGAGTTGTTACTGGAAACGCAGCAAAGTTTTGCAAAATCGTTATAGTTGATTGACAAACTGCAAAACCATTCTTTAAGAATAATACTGCTTATACTAATTTCTCTCCTACGTTTTCTGGGTTTTGTTCATAAATGATTGTTTTCCATATTAATATAGATTCGTTTAAAAGGTTCAAGAGGTCAAAATCTACAAAGAAATACGGAAAGTTCAGCATAAGACCAAATTCAAAATTTGCTTGGCTTAAGCCTGTGTGATCATTTCAAGCCAGAGAAGTGCTCAACAATAACGTGTTCTCAAATACTTCCAAAAACAGGCAAAGCTCTACGTTGCATTATTACGCCAGATAAACTTATACTGTTTCTCAAACAATTTATTTAAATATTGTTTTCATAAATTTATATTCAGCTTCATTTAATTTTTTATTCGAATAAATTCTACTTTCTGCGTTCAAAAAATGATTCCACAAACCCCTCAAACGAAAATCAGTGTTGTCAGAAATGATGTTTGACTTCGATTTAGTTGGGCTATAGCCCAACGAGCGGGAGCCCAACTAAAACGTAGCCCAACTAAACATAGCCCAACGAGCGAAATTTGACTGTACGTCTGTCACAGTAGAGGCAGTGAAAAGGTGGCCTCAGGGAGCAGTTCTTTCTGCACTTTTATGGTCACTGGTGGTGGACGTTCTCCTAACCAAGCTATCGCAGCTAGGCTACGAAGTCATTGGTTATACTGATGACGTAGTCTGTTCGGGGAAAATGTGATGCAACTATATTTAGTCGTATGCAAACGGCTCTTAACATCACCTCTCAGTGGTGATTAGAAGAAGGGCTGAACTTTGACCCCGCTAAAACAGTCATTATACCCTTTACCAAGCGAAGGATGCATTCAATGACTCCTCCGCTATTCAATGGGGTAAGACTGAACTCCAGCAATAAGACCAAATATCTTGGAATCATTCTGGATAAAAATCTGAACTGAACTACTCAACTAGACAAAGCTATCAAGAAGGCAACTTCAGCTAACGTTTGCGGTAAAAAATGGACTTTTTTCAGATGGTGATGAAAAAAACTAAGACAGATAATTGAATTGGATAAAATTCTTATTAATGGAAAATGAACGGGAATAAAAGGTGTAACTTTAGACTTAGAAAAAAATTTCCTCGTCCAGACGGAACTCGAACCCGCAATCTTCGTTGTCTCCGGCAAGGTGATTTAACTACTGGGAAAGGTATAACTCACCCTAAACCAAAGTCGAACACCCTCTACTATTGTGTTCCCGTATCCCAGCACGCCACGATGAACTGCACACACTGCCCTGTGGGAGTTTATTTCTGTAACTGTAACTGTAAGAGTGGTCTAAAGTCACACCTTCTATTCCCGTTCATTTTCCATTAATGGGAAATTTATCCAACTCAATTATCTGTCTTAGTTTTATCGCAAACTACATACATTGCCCGCTTTACTAAACTTAAAAGGACCGCAAGGTTAACGTAGAATTACGACAGCCTGTCAACATAGTCCTTGGACTAGATGAGGAAATGTACTCGGTTGGGGTTAATCAATGTGGAGTATCAAGGTAATATTTTACGGTATATGTCAGTTATATTTTTCTTTAAACTCTCTCTTCTTTAAATAATTGGTAGCTCTGAAGTGGAGCGTTGTTAAGTTGGGTTTAAGTCGTAAGTAATGTTGGAGGTTGCTAAAACACACTTGGTTGCTAAAACACACTTGGTTGCTGAAACACGTAAGGTTATTTATAACATTGCAATTGCTTGCATTTTGTTGTCTCCGAGAATATTCACAAGCGATAATTTCGAAGCAAACTTCTTCTTCTCAAAAATTTTTTGAAGGAAAAACGCCAAGATTACGACAGACTATGTTGTATAAATATGTTCATATCAATAACTTTTATCCAACACTAATTAAATGACTCTGTGGAAATAATGCGGTTGCTCTGAAGGTTCATAATAACACCAGGGGTCGATTTACGGTGTATAGACATCATACAAGGTTTCAGATGGTATTCACCCATTTTCGGCTTTTTTAAAAACTGAAAGTCACCATCTTGATTTAAAAATAACGTCTGGAGTCGATTTCCGGCCTCTGGCTATCATCTCGATTATGGAAATACCCATATTAGGTGGTATTTGGCCATTTTATACTGTTTTCAGGAGCCAGAAGTCGTTATCTCGTATTTCAAAACGGCTTCTGAAATCAAATCCCGGACTATGGGCAGGTTAGGTTTTTTCCAGAAACCGGAAATCACCAACTTGGATTTCAAAGTGACCTATGGAGGTGATTTCTGGATTCTACCATTCTGAATCCGCAAGTATTCATTTGCCCTTCTTGTATACCGATTTAGGTTATTTTCCATTAACCATCGAAAGTAAAAAACTTAGAATAGCGTCTGGTGTCAATCTCCAGCCTCTAGATATCATCCTGGTTCAAAAATACCTACATTAGATGGTATTTGGCCTTGTTTTCAGCTCTGATTGGTCGTAAGATTTCATCACAGTAGATGATACTTTCCCGACCATAGTATGATCTGTCAATTACTGACAGTTTTTTCTCAAACCAGGGAGGCTACGAACTAACACTTCGTACGATATTTCATTAAGTACCAGAACTGCAACATTTGTCTTTCCGCGGGGCATGCAATAGTCGTGCTCTTCTCAATGGATCCCAACAACAGGCCGGGATGTTTCTGCCTTTCATAATTCATAATTTGTTTTGTTGCTTTGCTTGCATTCACATAGTTCTTCACCATGCAAACAATGAAGAGTAGTTCTGATGATGAATTAACGAACGTTTCACCCATCAAGCGTCCGTTGCATCCCCGGCAAAGAATAAATCAAACTAGACACAGAACAAGCACAGAGCGCATTCCGAAGAAAACCATAGCGCATGTTGCAGTGCTGTTCCGTACCATTTGTGAACAATCGTCGACCTCTGCCACCCATCCACCCCCACACCGAAGATGCTATGACTCATGCGGAGAGCCCTACCTAGCCGGAAGTGTTATTTTCGAGTTTCGGGCAATAGAATGTAGTTTTCTGATGAGAATGAGCATATAAATTCCACTCATCTACCACACTGTTGGCACGGGCTTTAGTCACACCCTCGTACTATCCACGGACACAAAGAACATGTTATTTTGGAACGATGTTGTCCCTCAGAGTGCGTCTATATATTCATCCAGAAAGTGTGAAATGTTTTCAAGAAAGCATAGGGGAAGTTCCCAATAGGATCCCCCATACCGCTGCTGCATATATTTGGCTCGTTACGAAATTTTTCTCTTCACATATACACATTATAGATTGTTTGGTAGAACGAAACGATCATGTGGGGCTTTTGAACGGCTAGAAAGACACTAGCAAACAATAAAAATATTGAACATGCGGAAATCGAAACCCAAAAAGTGATGCTATACAGTCTGTTGTTTTTTGAGGGTTGAGTATTTTTATTCTTATGATGCGCTGCGAACGGTAATACATAAAGAGGCAGATGTTGAACGCGTATGCTTTGCAAGATTGATTAAAATCAGCTGTATGACACAATTCCTAAGATTTCATTCAGGATGAATTGATTCTGCAACTGTAAAGGTTGATGGTGTTCGCTTCTGATGAATATTTCGTTAATAACTTACGACAGTTATGCAATATCTATCTGAACCTGGTTTATGGGTTTGCATGACACTCACCTGTAAAGAAAACAAAGAGAAAAAATACATAATCAGTGAAAGTGCATACGAACACGCAAGACTAAATAAATCCCATATGTTACGAGCAACTAAACTGACAAAACAATCTGCGGAAAGTATCCGTGGCTAATAAAATGTACTTCATTTTGCGGTCGCCTGTGTTTTGTGCTACTAAGTAACACTCTACCCATTAAAGAGTTCAAATATTTACACATTGCTGTCTCCGTAAATCAGCCTCGCACGGATATATGGAGGCAAATTTTGCACCGTCCGGGCACGGACTTGCTGGCGATAAAATAAAAAGGGTAAACGCCACAGCCACAGGAAAAATTTCATAATAACATGCAAAACCGCCATGAAAAATTGCACTATCCACGTTCGTTCGTGGCGGAAGATTCGCATGCACGCGCGCGCCGCAGAGATACTATCTCCGCCGTTCACGGTTGCATATTTATTTTTGTGTGTCTGTCATTTTTTTGTGTAACTAACTCTCGGCCCAGAGTCGCCGACCGGTGGAGGTAAATGCATTACTTTTTCACTGACTGGCTGTGATGATTAACGCAGTGCAATAATGGTGTTTGCCGCGCACTCGTTACTTGCCATAATGTATCGTATTTATTGTGGAAGCAGCGATGGGGCGCACGCTATGTAGGAAATGGTATTATCGTATTGACCAATCAATTTAAGGATGTTTGAAAAGGTTACGGTATTCAATAAACAGTAAACAGTTTTGTTTTTAAAAAATAATTACGGCAATAATTCGGTTAAACCTAAGATTAATGTTATTCCGAAATTTATAATATCTCACTAACATAAAACATACTCCCTATTATCGTTCAAATTCAACTCTCTTGCGTCGGCTCGTTTCTTTCTTTTCAGTATGTCAACATGTTTCTTCTATTCTTACTCCCATAGGTAACATATTCCCCACCGAACAGTAATCGAGACGACATTGTTCAACATCATCAGCGTAGAGATTAATTTCCTTTCCTGTGGGGAACCTGAGCGCAGACACTTTTTCTATTCGTTTCGGTCCAAAAATACATACGCAACCGATGCTATTCCTCACGCGACCGGACGCCAAATGTCAGCTCCGTTGACATGAGCCGCATCCTCGCTACATACGAATACGTGTAAGTCGCCGGGTCCGTTTCAGCGTAGCTAATGGGACTTTAACTACCCGCCGTGCGAGCCAAACGGTTCACGTCCCAGAAGTTATTGTTTTCATTAGCGTTTACGACGGAAGCTGGCACAGCGGTCGATCGTGATAAAAACGGCGCAGAAATGAAAAGTCGTCCTATTGTAAACAAAACGTGTATCCAAACTACAGCCAAATGTCGTCCGTAAGTCTAATTCGCTTTATCATTCTTTTGGCCCTGGTCGGCATTGCATACTCCCAAGCGTTGGAGAGATTTGGTAGGGTGCTTACTAATGGTGGAAAATTCACTGATTTTAATTATCCCAACATTAACAGCACACATGTACCGAGGACCAGTAATAGACTGTGAGGAAATCTCCGGTTACATGGAAAAACTGAGAGATTTTTTCAACGGTGAATGCGACCAACTAGATGAAGGATGTCCGTGGAAAATTCGTAAAGCCATCAAATGGTACGGGCGAGTTGCCAAGCAGATCAATAAGATGTGTAATGGTCAATTTTAATAAATAGCTTAATGTACTTTGAATTCAAATTTACAACGCAATAATAAAATCTTATAACGAGAGTATCAGTGGTGGAACTACTAAGATGACACCTAACGTTCCCTATAATAGCGATACCCTGGAGATTATTTGGTCAACACGATCCTTCAGGTCACAAATGGGCATGATAACAAACACGAATTACTTGGCACGCAAAAACTAATTGCTTCATAATTTGCCCCTATCGGGAGAGACAGCAAATCGTCAATTAGCCAACACCAACGATTCATCTGTCCAGGCAAAAAAAGAAGAATGGACACTTTGGTGATGCTCATTTCAAGACATGATACCGTAGATGCTCGCCTAAAAGTTAATGGTCGCTTTAACAAAAGGTTTATTTGATTGTAAGAAACGGTCGACGTTTTTCTTGGTCTTTGCCTGAAATGCGCCTTCCGAGTTTCGAATAACATTTAAAGTACCCGGGGATATCCGGTGCTCTGCACCATCAGCTGTACTACGCCAAGGTCCAAAGTACAAACTTGCGGCGGTCTGATGAATATTCATCGTTCACTTTCTGGGTCCGAAGGTACCGCGCGAATCCGGAATGAGTTGTTTGATACGATTCGATAGTGCTCTTTTAGGGAGCTCGCAATGAACGCACCACAGTGAAAGTTCAGTGTTGCAAAATGGCAATGTAAGGTGTGCAGTTTTAACATGTTTCGACTTGCGGAAATAAACTGAAATGATAAAATTCGATTGCATCAAGTTTAGCTTTGCTTGTCAGGGATGAAGAATGTGATAAAATCTTATTATGCGTTTCATGCAAATTTCCTAATTATTGGAAGTCAGGTAGCTTGTTCTTCAAGTAAAATTATTTTTTTTAGCATTTTTCAAATAGGTAGAAGGATTTCGCGCCAACTCGACTGAGGGACTGGCGGCCCCCTTTCAATTATTTCAATAAAATTCTGTGGGTGTGTAGGCCTCTCAACATTTTTTAAGATTTTTAAATGGAAATTTAGACAATCTCCCCAAAGCAATTCCCTGACAACTGTTCTCTAACTGTTGTCATTATCAAACGGTTATGGTCTCAGAAGCAAAAAACGTGAAATAGCATCAAACATGAGAATGTTTTTGTTGGACAAACATTTTTCCTCAAGAGTGCTCACTTTGATTTGTTCAGAAGAGTTTTGTGCGAAAGAATTGTCTATCTAAAAACTTATTTTGCAAAAATCTGAGTTTACTCATATTTTTCTTCTATATTTTTGATTGAAAGCTCAGACAATTCCCTTGATGTCACCTTCTGACAACTTTTATTTAACTCTTGTCATTAAGGTACTTCCATAAGCACAAGAAACTTTTTTTCCCAAAAGTGTCCACTTTGCTTTGTGCAGAATAATTTTAGGCAACTAAATTGTTCATCAAAACACTAATTTTGAAACGAATCTGACTTGACCGATTTTTTTGAAATTACTTTTCAAAATACCCCCTACTTAAAGCATTTGCCATAAACAATTTTTTCTCCGATATCACAAATTTTATGTTTTTTTATCGGTCAAAAGAGTGAACCTTAACCGCTCTGAGGCACGACTTCCGGGTGTCCAATTGCAAAGGCTAAGTTAATCTTTTAGACCTTTGCCAGGGACTGTTACACAGAATTTTCCGTACGTACGTTTCCCCTGCTCTTTCCTAGCTTTTTTTTTCTTGGCTTTGAAAACTTTATCGCTATTTTTTTTTGTTGCCTATTTATTTTGCTGCCATGTGGTCATCACTGTTTCACCCGTGGAAAACAAGGTGTCTAGTATCAGCACTAGGGTGTCCCAAAATTGCACAAGTCTGGGGCTCATCCCCCAGATGATAGAAAATGGTGTTACGAACAAACTTTTGTTCGGCGGCAGCTTTAGGAAATAATGTTTTCAACTGGCCCCGATGACTTTTTTGAAAAAATCGGTTTTTCTTATGTTAAATCCAAAAAAAAACATGTCCAGTTATTCAATTTTCCATGAAACCTAATCCTTTTATATTTTTCACAGGTTCCTTAGGGTCCAAACTGTAAGGGAAAAATTCGTTTCGGATTGAATATCGTCAATTTATTGTCCTAAAAAAAATTCTATCGTTTGGCAAAGAGATTTTTCAAGTATACTTTGACATTCAATCAATAAAAGTGGGTATTAAACCTGATGCTCTCACCAACTGAATACCATTAAAAGTTGGCAAATTTTATGGGGAAGAACATTGCCAAAGACTATATGGCTCTAAATAAACTTGATTTTAAGTTATTCGTGATTTACTGTGAAATAAAAAGTTGAATTTTAATGTTTTCCTACAATAATCAAGGTCGAGTAAACAAAAATTGAATAAATATTATCAAGTTTATTAAAAGGGGTGGAAATGTATGTAATTTAACGAGGATGCGAAAAATAAACAAGGACAGAAAGTGCGACTTTAAATTAGAAAAAAATCTTATTCAGATGGGACTCGAACCCGCAATCTCCGGTGACTTCGGTACGGTGCCGGGTCTGCAGACTGCACTTGTGGTATCTTCCGGAGGTCAATGTTAGCCTGGTATTTTTCGATAAAAAAATTAATGATGACTCGAAGAGGAGGGTGGTACAAAACTTGAAAATGGTGAGCAGTGAAAACGAAAATTCATGAGTGAAAAAATTTTCGTCTGTAAAAATAGACGATAGACTCCGGCTTGTTATCAAGTTATTTTATTCAGGAAGATCCCAAGGCCTGGGCAGATGGAAATTATTATCTTGATGCCAAATCGAAATGTTGAACCTTAACAGTTACCCTGCAGAACGAGCCCTTTGGGTAACAGGAGATTTAGTTGAAATTATAATACTATATAATACGGCAAATGAACATTTTAGTATTGGAAAACATCAAAATGTAACTTATTCCACAGTAAATCACGAATAACTCAAAATCAAGTTATTTTAGAGCCATATAGTCTTTGGCAATGTTCTTCCCCATAAAATTTGCCAACTTTTAATGGTATTCAGTTGGTGAGAGCATTAGGTTTAATACCCACTTTTATTGATTGAATGTCAAACGATACTTGAAAAATCTCTTTTCCAAACGATAGATTTTTTTTTGGGACAATAAATTGACGATAATCAATCCGAAACGAATTTTTCCCTTACAGTTTGGACCCTAAGGAACCTGTAAAAAATATAAAAGGATTAGGTTTCATGAAAAATTGAATAACTAGACATGTTTTTTGGATTTACCATAAGAAAAACCGATTTTTTCAAGAAAGTCATCGGGGCCAGTTGAAAACATCATTTCCTAAAGCTGCCGCCGAACGAAAGTTTGTTCGTAACACCATTTTTTATCATTTGGAGGGTGAGCCCCGGACTTGTGCAATTTTGGGACACCCTAATCAGCACTTTATTCTGGCGAAGGAATGTCGGGAAAATATACTATATTACAATATGCACCAGAAGGTTACACCAAATGTCTGTATGGTGGGAATGGAATTTTGTGACTATACTTCTGAAAGAGGCAGCTACGGGCCGTTTTTTCGAGAAGACAAAACTTTTGAGTTAAATCAACTCAAATCGCAAATGTTTTTGCTTCGGAAACAACATCGTTGACTGAACTAGGTAACGGGTAATTTAAACAGCACATGCGTTGCACGGTAAGCGGTAAAGCTATTGATAGCAGCAAAACACCTATTCTCTCCCTTCAATACTCTCTCGCACTCATTTCTCTACTGCAACGCAACTCGGATGAGGATGAGTGCTGCACCAAATCACTATTTTTCTAATACTAATACTCCCTGTCTCTCAACCTGCTTCTATCTTCAATACACTCACATTTTTTATCACCTCCCCCCCCCCCTCACCGGGCGGAATTTCTGGCTACGCAACTGAATACGATTAAGGACCTTAAAAACAATAGAGAAGCGGGCTTCCCAAATTTTAAGCTGGTGATTTTCTTATCTGGCTTTATTGTTCTGTGTACTTTTTATATAAAACATTAAAATAGAACGTGTGAGGCACACAATTACGTCATAAGGAGAGTTAAAAAAACTATTAACCTGTCAAATATTTGAGAGATCAAGACGTAAATGTGCTATGTGCAATGCACTTTTTTGCTTGACAACCAACAGAAACTACCTTACAAAATATCATAATCAACAAATAACTTAACATTTCTTTGCTTATTCGTTTGTTAAAATATCTGTATTCTACGATATCTACTGAGAAACTTATTTACAATATATGTTATCTTTATTGAATATATTCATTTAACAAAGTCGACGAAGATGCCGTCTTTAAGATTAAATGATCAGGCTGGACTTCTGGACTTGGCATTTGATGTTCCACGGATTCAGTACCATTTATGACATCCCTAATAAATTTTTGTATCTCAGTCCCATAAAGCCTTCCCATATCATATAGAATAGATAGTTGTTATCAAAAAAACATTTGTGCCTTCAACATCGGAGCGTAAAAAAAGCCAATAACTGCTTAATTGAAACCTGAAACATAATAGTCAGTCAGATGACTAAATTTATCGCCTCTACGAGTTCGAATATGAAACCGCAAAAGATTTCCTCTGCCAATGCAGTGCACTAATCCAGCGCAGAATAAAAGCCTTTGCAAAAAGTACATGACTTTTGAGACCCTATTGTGGCCGTCCTCCTCTGTTCAGCAACTCCTATCCCAGCCTGGTGAATGGCAGGATACGAGTAACCTTAGTGGAGATCTGGTCACCAACCCCGGTGAAAACTTTGGTCGTGTGCTGACTGGGAAAGGGGTCGTACGCGGCTGTCTATTCATGGTAAGGGCGGCGTACAACAGCGTCTGACCTGGACCGAGCGATTAAATCATAATATGCGGACCCTCGCCTGCTATATGTAAGACGGCAGCCCCGTCGCGAAACTAGGTATCGCAGCCCTAGTAAGATAGCATACCCAATTTGAATTACTACGAACAATCCAGATACGGAACGAAATAATCGGCGTGGAACTAGGCGATTAAAAGAGACGACTATTGGAAATTTGGTACTTGGAATGAAATGACTCTACTCGGAGAGTGAGCGCCTAGGCATGACATCAAGATCATTATCGTAGATACAAAAGCGCAGGTCGGACAGGAAGACTATCTGTAGCATCTGTAGGCCTGCCCCAGGTCGACCATATTCAAGCGATGGTCGGAGCTTTTCAGACGTTACAGACGTAATGTCGTTCAGAAGACCAAACGTTGTCTCGGATCACTATCTCGTGGTATCCAAGATCCGCGCCCGGTTGTCCAACGTATTGAAATCAAAGACAACGAAGGAGATACGGTTGAACATGCAGCAGTTATCGGCTGGAGGCAGTGATGCCACATATACATCTTTATCTGCATTTATACAGATTTTTTGCGTTTTTTCCAAACAGATATCTGCATATACAGATTACAGATTTTTTGGAAATAATACTGATTTATACAGATTTTTTTGGTTTTCATGGGGTCGTAAATTAAATTTCTTGATATAGTTGAAAAACAAAACTTAACTCAAATGCGGTTGAGCGTGTCGGAAGTTTTATTATATTCATATGCTACGCATAAACGTGTGCATGAATGAGTCACGAGATGAATGTCAAACAAGCTATAATGCAGTTTTTTTTCGAGAAGGATATGTCCATTACATATGCAGATTTTTTTACAGATTTTTTGAAATTTTACCAAGGTGACAAGATTTTTTGAGCTTCAAAATACAGATGAAAATGTGGCATCACTGGCTGGAGGAGTAGTTTCAGAGTACTCGCAGAAAGTTGCTGAACAGATCGAGCAGCTAGAGCCACTGAAAAGAGCATTGGAAGCGTGTTCTTGCGGAGGCGTAGGTCTGCTTCTCCAGGTACTATGCGAGGAGCTTCTCGCGTAACGGAATCAGGAACCAAAACGTGATTGCCCCTGTCATGTGAAACGACAGGAGGGAGAGCCTGATTAATCAGAGGTGGATAGGCGTTGGGAACAACCTTTTAGTATGCTTTTGAACGGCGAGGAAGACAGAGACGTTGAAAGGTGCAGGATTGATATTGAGAACGATAGACAAACTGTGGATCCACCAACCATAGACCAAGTGGGAAAAGCAGTTCTTCAACTGAACAGCTGAAGAACTGCAAGTCAGCTGGGATGGACGGCATTCTAGCCGAGCTTTTCAAAATCGGGAGCGAACAGCTGTATCGTACATGATTTTAGCATACTCTATTCGGATCATGCTGAAAGTGTGGGCTGATGAAGAATTGTCCTCCGACTGGATGGAAGGTTTTATAACCCTGATCAACAAAGAAGGCCACTGTCTGGATTGTACAGGGTGAGGAAAAGTCATCCGTGTTCAATGTTCTAGTCATAACTTTATTCTTTCAATATTAAACAACAACATATTTATACAAAATGTAGATACATTAGCATGGTTTGTAATATTTACATCGCGGACTCGAACTGTCCACCCTTGGCTTCAACGCACGCCTTCAATCGGTAAACAAATTGATTAATTTTTACACCCTTTTCAATGAATATTAAGGGGGTTTTAGCGGTAGCCGTAATTCCCGCCCAAACCATCACCGAAACTGGATGATGTGCTCGAGCTACGTTCATTCGCTTAAAAGCCTTCAGGCAAAAACTGACGGTCATTTTGGTGGGTATGAAATTGCTCTACAGTGAAAATTTTCTCATCGGTGAATAAAATTGTGCGATGGCATCCATCGATAAATTCTTTTAACAAAATCTTCGATTTTCGGTACCAATTTTCTTTCATCCTGTCATTTAGGTAATGATTTTTCGAAAATTTGCAACAACGTAATCCTTGTTCCTAAAAGAATAGTTCGTACAGATTTCGAGCAATTTTTAATGATTTTGCCATTTTTCGAATTGACCCTCTAAAATCACGGTTAATCCGGTGACGAATAATTATCCGGTTCCCAGGGGTCCTAGCGGTACTTTTTTTGCCTCTTCCTGAACGATCCTCCAAATTTCCCAGCTCATTATATCGTTTTATAGCGTCTCTAATGGTTTGTGTAGGCATTTTTAACATACTAGCGATACTTACTAGACGCTTTCCTTGTTTATACAACTCGATCACCACACTGCGTAATGGACTTGACTTCAGTATGACACTTAATGCACATTGTTTCAAAGGAGATTTTGTGGTTTTGTTTACACATAGCTAAGGTTAAAAATTGCATAGGTAAGCTCATTTCAACATCAGTCAAATCTCAGTTATATACTGAAACAAAAAACACGGATAATTATTCCTCACCCTGTAGTAACTATCGGGGCATAACTCTTTTCAATACCGTGACCGTCGCAGGAAACCTTTGTTGGTAAATACCAATGTGGTTTTCGAGGGGGATGCTCCACCACGGACCAAATGTTTACCTTGGGACGAATCCTCGATAAATTTCGAGAAATCAACTTGCAGACTTACCATCTGTTTATAGACTTATAGCAACGTACGATTCAGTTGAGAGAAATGAGTTATGACAGATAATTCGCAAGCTTGGTTTCCCAACAGAACTTTACATCAAGCGTCAGATGAGATATCGGACACTTTTGTGACGTTAGATGGTTTGAAGCAGAGTAACGGGCTGTCAAACTTATTTTTCAACATTGCATTGGAAAGTGCTGTACGAAAGGCTGGCGTGCCATCATGACGAAGTCTCGCACGCTCCTAGGTTTTACTGATGATGTCGACGTCATCGGTATTAATCGTAGAGCGGTGCAAGAGGCATTTTGACCTCTCAATAGGGAAATTGCGAGATTTGGGCTTGCCATAAGCTCTGCCAAAACGAAGTACATGGTGGCTGGTAGAGAGCACGGTAGCCCGTCGGATGTTGTTCCTGTGGTGGTGATAGATAAAGTATCATTTGAAGTAGTCGACGAATTTATTTACCTGAGTGGTGAAGTGCAACAAGGAGGTTAGCCGCGAGATAAAAAGGCGGATAGTGGCCGCAAACATGTCTTTATACAGATTGCGTAACCACCTGAGGTCCCGCAGACTGCAAACCCGTACCAAATTAGTACTCTACAAAACACCGCTTCTCCTGATGGCCTTCTATGAATCAGGCTAATCGGCGAGCTCTTGGTGTTTTTTTGCGGTCCATTCTTGGCGGCTAACTGGAAAATGGTGTTTGGCGGATATAGTCAAGCGGATAAACCACGACAGGCTACAGTAGGCTGGGCATGTAGCTTAAATACCGGAGAAACGATCAGTAAAAACTATATTTAGCAAGAATCCCAAGAGAGGTGATATGGCGACGTGTTCTGGATTCGGCACTGGATCGATAATCGGTCTATTGCCACAAAAGCCAAAATAATTATGCGTTCTTTATTCAGCAGAAACGATATGTTTAAGTTCTTTTCAATGATGTGGAGTTTTGAAATTTAGCACTTAATGTGACACAGATTTGGAATTTTTTGGCATTCTTCATAAATTTTGGTATTCCAGTGCCATACAACCCCAAACGAAACTAGAGTTCAAAATAAAATGCACTACAAACTCATCGCGACAGGCAGAGGAAGTCCAAAGTTCCGTCAAACCCCTTTAGATCATGTTAGGGAGCATGCATAAACGACGTAGCTTTTTTGGGTACCCACCCCCCGCCCTAACCCCAACGTAGCATTTCGTCTCAAAGTTGCAGACCCTCTCTAGATAATGACGTACCTTTTTTTTGGGTTTAATATTTGCTACGTAGCTTGGCTTGATTGCCCACCCTCCCCCTCATCACATTTCGTCACGAAACTGCAAACCCCCCTCCCCCAACGATTGCTGCGTCATTGATAAACGTTCCCTTATATAGAAAAGATAGTTGAGATATTCACAACAAAACTTGTATCCACGAAACCATCTAGAAGTTAAGATGTTAAATTGATATTAGAATGTTTAGACTTGTTGCTAATCCCAGCTAAAACGTCGTTTGGATTTGAACTCGTTTGGATGAATCGTGTAATTTTAGATTGGTTCAATGAAAGCAATCCAAACGTTTATCCTATGAATCACAGTTGATCACCCGACAGACGGTTGCACCTGCAATTTGTGATAATAAACAAAAAGCGCCTTCCAGGCAACGCTGGTTAAAATTATTGCGTTTACTAATAGATTGCACACTATAACCTGATGAATGTTCAGCAAGTGTTCTGCTAAGAATAAAAACCTTTGACTTGCGAAAAGCTAGCGCTAGTACTGAGTAGTATTTGAAAATGGTCCATTCATTCAGGCTAGTTATAGCTATCCTTGTGCACTTATTCACGGTCCAGCTGAATGCACAGGAACGTAAGTACATACCAAGACAGGGTTTATTTAAACATAATAAACATCATTTTAGAACCAGACATCCAGATACCAAATTTGAATGGTGATTTTAATGAAAATGTATCTGTAGAACCCGCTCCCATTCCGGACCAGCTTCCAAGTCAACCTTCAGAGCAGCTTCCGACCCATTACCCAAACTTACCCCCCGAATGTGTGCCCCCAACATCCACAAGGCCTGTCCAGTGTCCTCCGGTGGAGATTCAACCTTCCTACAGGCCCTACGTAATACCAACCCAACCAACGCCGCCACCAGTGGCCAAACCTGCATTGACAGACAACTGCACACCCGTGGAAACGACAGGACCCCCAGCTTGTTACGCCCACGGGCCGTTATTAACACCATCGCTGCTACCGAAACCACCCCGACCAGATGTGACTAGCGTTGGTAGCATAGGTTGCGACGAGGTTATCGGCTACATGATGGGACTGCAACGATTCTACGACCGTAAATGCCAACGGATGGGTGACAAGTGTCCGGCTAACTACCAGTACGCTATCAACTGGTTCAACGCGGTTGTCAACGATATGGCCACTCGGTGCAATGCTGCTTGTTGAGTTGCGTATCGCCGAGATTGTCTTGTCGTTATTGTAGTTAGGAAGTTTAGGCACTTCAAACAGATGTATAAAGCGATCTGCTAACGATCAACCAAATTCATCCGGATCAAAATAAATTCATAAACCCTACAGACTGCATTTTCTTTTTAAGATAAGCTTTTTTCGGTGATATATGTATTCCAAAAATTTGGAAATACTTCCATCATCCGATATTTTGAAATGGCGTGAGAACACGATATTGAGATTTGCATGCCGAACCGCTTATTTTAACCCTCAAGTGCCCGGTGCCGCCTTCAGACGATCTTCAGTTGAACCTTTAAAAAGCTTCAATAAGAACTTAAAAAATGTTTATATAGCTTCATAGTGATCTTTTCGAAGTCCTTCTTAAAATTAATTTGGGCACTAGAGGGTTAAGACAGCAACGTAAAAGTTCTACTAGTTTCAAGATTTGTATCAGTTAGGTTTTTTTTAAACAAAGATCCTAGCATTAAAGAGCGGATGGTACTTGATGTCCCCGCTTTTTACACAGCAAAAGCAATACTGGTTACCGACAAGTTGTGCTTCAGTATACTCTTTTCCTTACCATTCTTTTACAAAAAATTTTTCCTTTATGATAAAAATAGGAAAAAGGGGAATTATCATAACAATATACCATTGTTAGTAGTTTTTACAACAAACTATTGACAATTATTTTTCAATTCTTTGTTGGTACTATATTTTTAAACTTTTATTTAAAGAAAATTACCACACATTCATTGTTACACAAGTTTGTTTAACATTGCCTTCATTCTCAAAAAAAAAACTAATCCGTAAATTCTCATTTGTCCAGATAGTCGTAGGCATCATAGTAGCAAGTCCTGCCCAACTGCTTGTACGCCCTGCCAAACCAACTGACGGCGGTCTTCAGCTTTTCGTTGCAATTTTCTCCTTTCGAGTCGCATTGACCGCGGAAGTACTTTTGCAGCTGCTTCATGTAGACCGTCATCTCATCACAGTCGATTTCTGCCCCGTCGTCGAAATCCGGTGGATATTTCGCTAAAGACGATTTCAATAAGTTAAAAGAAATTTAATGCTAGTTTTCTCCTGCTGAAATAGAACATTTGACTCACGGTCCGGCTCTAGGAAGCACTTGACATCAATTTGTAGAAGGTCTACCAGCAGCTTGTTCATCAATGACATCCAGTCCGTGCAAACTGCCAGAGCAGCTACACGATCTTTCTCGAGGGCCGACGTCAGCTTAGCCAGCTTAGAGAGAATATGTATAGGCGGTTCTTCAACGGCCGGTTTCGACGGCGTTGTAATGCTTGCGGACGGAGCCACAGTAGTAGTAGTAGTATCGGGTGTATCTGCTCCAGGAGCTGCTGTCGTAGTCTCTGCAGCAGCACTTGTGGTACTAGCTGGCACTGCCGGAGCCGTTTCATTCCCACTAAGCATTTCCGGATGCATATCGTAGTGATGCAAAACGTTGAAGTTCTTCGCAATCATGTCGGTAACTTCCTCCGGGCATCCATACACGTAGCAAAGAATCAGTGTCCGGACGGTGTCAGTTTTAATGGCTGGAATCGTTCCCGGGATGCACATCTGCTTTGGGTCGATCTCTGCTGAGCCAGTGCAGCATGTTAGAATCAGGACTAGAAAGGTCCCGTATGGAATTAGGCTAGACGGTCGCATGTTGGAAACCGAATCGGTACTGAAAGTTCCTTTCGAACCGAAAAGCTGTTTTATACGGTCAACTCACGTGACTTCACAAAACGTTTACAGCTGTTTTCGAGGAGAATGTTTATAACGATAATGAAAGGGTGTACTGCAAACTGTAATAAGTAGTAATTCTTCCAGCAAACTCGTTAACAATAATTCCACGTCCTCAGACGGTTTCTTCAGATTTCGCACTCGCTTTAAATAGATAAGGTTTGGTATTATTCATGAATCGAAACAATGTTTCCACTAGAACTTCGAGAAAGCAGTTGATAGTTATAAGAAATGGAGAACAAATTGATTGAACCGGATAATTTTTTGAAGAATATCTTCAATTTTTTTCTTGAAAAAAAATTGGGAATATATAAAATGCTCAAATTACCGGATTTATTTCCTCATTTTTTGTGTTCAAATTTGGATCTATAATATTCATAACTAGGATTATATATGTCCTGCATTTTGTTACGTCAATAACTTTTTAATTGCGTTTGTAATTAACGTCCAATATGCTCTTGAAACATGGCCAATCGTTTCACTAATACCAACGATCTTAATAATTTAAGCATAAAAAGTTATGTACGGCAACTGAATCATTAGTTTGTTTTATGTCGCGTACTCATCACCATCGTTACAATGTGAATGATCATAAATGGATTAAGTAAGTGCGATGTACGGACTCGAGCCGAAGCTCCTGCTCGCGACGAGCAATCAGATCTGGTTTCCAGTAACGGAAATTAGCAGTACCGCGATTAACTCATTCCCTCGTTGATTATTATTACTCCATAACTCGGATGTTTATGATGTACTCCAATCAGCAGTACTTCGTAAACATGAACCCGTGCGGGGCCCGATCTATAGTCGGTGCTCGTCATCGCAACTATTCAGTAGCGCCTTGTTTGTAAACTGTAAGCTAGTTAGCGCTCGTGTAAACCGACTCGAACACACAATGAACCTTTACCGGATGAATGCCTGCCTAGTAGTGATCGTCCTGCTGATTGCGTGCAGTTCGTCGGCGGAAATTCGAGGTTAACAGTCGAATCTTTATACCTGAGCTCACCACCCTAATAGTCTAATCTTTCAATCTCGTTTTAACCTGCAAAGCGGTCCCCACCTTCGATCAGGAGGACATCGATTGTGACGAAATGGTACTGTACTATAAACAGCTGGCCAAATACTTCTCGACGCAGTGCCGCCAGCCGTCCGGCTGTGAAGCGAAAATGCAAGCCGCGGTGGACTGGTTCACCCGAGCGCACAATCAGATTGCACGGAGCTGCTACTATGACATTTATGAGGATTATTAGCAAACGAAATGGAACGAGTTTTAATCTAAACTGTTATTAGCTTTTAGCTTCCGAAACCAGCTGCTATGTCTTTGATTATAGTTATTGTAAAGGTTAAAACGAATTGAAAGCTTTTTTACCAAAAACATGAAAATAAATAATTTCAAACGATTTACGGAAAAAAAATATAACAAACAAAATTATCTTAATATCATGAATATTATGAACAAAATACAGTAAAAATATCAATGGTAAAAAAAACTTATTTAAAAAAATCAATAAATTGCAAAGATCTATACTTTTTCTTAGTTAAAAAAGCATGACCAGAATTTCAGAGAATTGAGAATTTGTTTATCCAATGCTGGGATCTAAAATTGAAAATTTATTGAAGAATTGAAAAGCGTTGGTACCGTAAAACGGGGCATCATAGATCAGCGGGGTAACATTGATCAGTTTTACCCTTCTCATGAATAGTTGAAATAAAACTGATCCGTGATTACTTTTGCTAAAATTGAGTATAACATCTTAGTCTCGTGTCATTCGAGGTCTGAACAATATTGTATTGGATGAAATTTTTTATTGTTTTGATGGCCAAACTTTAAAATTAATTCGATCGTTATATTTCTTACTCTCAGTAAGTGTCAGAAAAAGCACTTTATACTAGTCGAATATTGAACATTTCGTATTCATTGACATGTTTCCCGAATTTGTTATTAAATTTTTTCAATCAACCAGAAAAAAATTCAGTCAAATTTATTACATTCAATGTTAATTAGTTTATTTTTGTTAAGAAAGTCAAGTTTTATGCTCTATCCAAGACAACATCCTGCCCTACGCCAGGATGTTGTCTTGGCTAGAGCATAGAACGTAACAGGCTAGAGCTGGCCTATTGATACTTCCGTTGTTGAAAAGGCCTTGCATATAAGATCAACATACGTTTTCTGAACACAAAAATTTTACAACGATTGTTGACTTACAAAATACTTCTAGCAACTTTCGCGACCAACGTTTACGTTTTTCATCTTCGAAAGATAAAATTACATATGGCATAAAAATGCCTCGCAGTACATACCGCGGCTAAATGCAAGGACAGGACTATCCTCCGCAGTAAAAGCAGTCAAGGAGAACGGGAAGCGTCTTGAAATAACGACGAAAAATAAATGTTTTTAATGTTCAGGATTTTCGAAGGGCTTTGAAAACTAACTTCTCAAGTTCTAAGGATGCCAGTGCTGGTTTTAAAAATATGAAACCTGTAATTTCAGTTGTAAAATATATAAATACTCACGAAAAAGTGAAAAAAATGATCAATGTTACCCCGTTTTACGGTATCACAAATGATTGAGCTTTAGAACTGCTGAACCATACAAAAATTGGGAATTACGGAGGAAACTACGCAAATTAACCTCATGTTTAACTTTTTTCGAACGGTTGATGAAACTTTTTGACTTTATATTTTGGACCTAAAAATTTAACTCGATTCATTGTTCATGTCGAAAATTACGAATTATAATTCTTCCCTCTTTTCTTGTCTTCATGTTTTAAGCAAAGGTGCAGTTTGGCGTTCTAAAAAAAATTATACCGCCAGAAAAAGAAATTTCTTCTAGAGGAAAAGTTATCTACAGCTTTGCCGAAAACACTATACCGATCAAACAATCCGTTTGAACGCTAAAAATATCTTTTATCATAATAAGACACTCGGCGCTGGAGATTATCCCATAACTAGATGTCCCGGATTTTGTGCTGACATAAATCGAACAGCAGTCGTGAGTCAACATGAACAACTGACATCATAAAATGACCATATTATCAAAAAGGAACAACTGTGAAAAGTTTCAGTGAAATCGGAAATGATATGTTGAAAAAATGTTCTTTTTTATTCATTTTATATTTTGCATTGTCTACGGAATATTTCTGAATGACTTTTTCCACAGATTTACAGAAAATGAAATTCATGAGTTTTATTAAGAATTTTATGAAGGCCAGGTCGAAACAGTTGGTGCATTTTGGACAGAATTGGTACGAATATAAATAATATTCGAGGATGTTCCAATGCACAACCGAAAATAGGGAGAAATTTGGACCTAGAGCTCAATAGCAATATTTTACAGAAAAACTTTCTTCTAGAAGCGAAAAATTTGTTTTTTAATCTATATCGGTTATTGTTAACTATAGAAATAACCTTTTCCTATAAAAAAAGCAAAGCCTTGGTGCTACATTCCGATTCGGAACGCGACCTTCTGTTCATTATACACAAACTTCGAAGCCAACAGTTAGGTGTACAGGACAATTGCGGGGCTAGCGCTACGATCCTACTGACACTTACAGTCTTTCCCGAGCCGAGGCTCGAACCTACGACAACTGGCTTGTTAGGCCAGCATCGTACCTCGAAACCAGCTGGGAGGTTAACCTTTTCCTATAAAGTTGCTTGAACTAACAGAGTTATAACATTGTAGAACAAGTTTTTTTTTATCTACAAAGGTGAAAAACATATGTACTTGATTTTGTCGAAAATGTTTTTTTTTCTTCATAAATTTTGTCGAAAATCTGAGTCAACCTAGTTTTTGATAATTTTTCAATAAACGTCTTATCATATGTAACAACTTTGAAGAAGAAAGTTTCCCTCTAAAATAATATAAATTCGGTTTCCGGAGGTAGGGCTCAACAGTTTCATCTTTTCAGACATCTGGTGTTATCCCAAAAAGTTTTTTTTTGTTAAAAATCAACATTCTGGGACTTGGAAATTTTTGAACTGAGGAACTTTTGTGCCCTATCTCTAAACGGAACTCGAAAAGTCGCTTTCTGTGGCACCCTAATGTCCACACTAAACTTGTGTGTTTTTTAATGATTCAAGTTGCCAAATTAGTTATCATCGTCTATGCTAGCTAGTAGCTTATAATAGGTTCCAAGAAAATTGAAAAAAGCAGGCGTTTAAAAAAAATTATGCTGGATTTGTATTAGCTGGACCGCCACAAATAAAAGGGTCTATTGAAACCATAAACGATAATTAGACTCCAGTTGCTGGTTACAGTAAGTGGGATAATTCTTCCAATTTTTTTTTTATTTTTTATTCTGTGCGCCAAATATTAAAATAAATATTTCAAGATCTTAACATGTTTTAGGATTAATTTCAATTTCTGACATAAGATTAGAGGTGGAAGGGGGAGAGAGAGGGAATAAGAAATCTTACGATGGAGAAGGAAGCGTCGAAAATTCCGAAAAAAAGTCCTTACGTCATTTGTGAATGACGCCCAAGTAGGAATTCTATATAGACCACCTCACCGAATCTCTTTAACCTCACTTTTCTGACAGTTATTGGTAACATTGTTTACGTTTTGGACTCTGTGCTTTTTTCTGGTGGAGTAATGATGTGCTTAGTGGAAATCCTGCTCAATTTATAAATTGTTCTTAGTGTACTGGCACCTCACGCACAACATTTAAAGGATATTTTGGTCACAATTTACATGATCTGCTATGATTGAGAACTTAACTGCATCGCCCGAAAGTAAACAAAGTTACCAGTAACTATCAAACCCAGATGCGTGACGTCACCGTGCGATGGTCCATTGTTTTCTCGAAAAATCCCATGCATAGGAATTTAATCGAAACGAACATAATTTCTCAAAACCTTTGAACTACAAAAGTTTATTAAGCAACAATTTTACGTTTGTGGCTGAGGATTTCATGAATCTAATATCGAAAATAAAATTTAACTAAATCGGAGTTGTTATTTTTTTTTTTTGCAATATGAACCTAATATCGAAAATAGGATTTAATTAAATCAGACTCCTATTTTTTGCAATAATCTCCAAAGGAATGTTTTTAAAATTTAACAAGTCAGTTTTCTCAAAATTTTTAGCCAAAGCTAGAATATGTTTCTGCTGTGTCTTAACTATTTGAACAAATATAATCTTGGATTAATTACTTGCATAACTTTATGGTTGAAGAAAATTTCAAAACACAGACGAAAAGAACAGCTTTTTGTATTCTCGTGTAATGCAAGGAAAACTAATGCCAAGTTGCACGTCTTTTTATAACAAATATCAAAATTTTGAAGATATGAAGATATGAAATTTTGAAGATATTTGAAGTGATTAATATGACTTGAACTAATAAAATCTGGAGGCTATTTCACTGGAGTTGCTCTTCTTGACATAGAAAAGACATTTGACAGTGTTTGGCATAGAGGTTTAATAGCTAAAATGTAAAATTTTAGTTTTGTTCTTTGTATGACAAAAATGATGCAAATTAACTTACTGACCACACTCTTCAGCTTGACTGTAGTGGTGGGGTAGTGTACCTCAAGGAAGTATCTTGGGACCAATCTTATATAATATTTTCACTGCTGATCTTTCTGATTTGCCTCCAAGATGTGAGAAATCTCTGTTTTGTGACGATACAAGCATTTTCGTAAAAGGAAACAGCCTTCGTTGTGTACGTCGGCTGCAAGAAAGTCTAGATATGTTTTCTTCATACTTGCAGAAAAGAAATAGTTCTCCTAATGCATCAAAACACAAATTTTTGTTTTTTTCTCATAAGCCAAGAGTTCCATCTTTAAAACCCACCAATAATAACGTTTTCCAGATGAACGGTGTGTTCTTCAATTGGATTGATCAAGTTAAATATTTAGGACTAATTTATGACATAAATCTTTTTTTCAAGGAGCACTATGAGAATATCCAATCAATGTGCACCAAACATATAAAATGTTTATATCCCCTTATTAACAGAAATTCTGGACCTTGTCTCAAGATTAAAGATTTGAAAATGATTTTGAAACGTCGTTCCAAGTTTAGCACGAACTTACTACATAGGCTTACTAAAGCAGAAACATTAGGAAATCAAACCAACAAATCAACAATTAGCTCACTTTATAGTCAGTGAGCTACTTTTTATACTTGACTGGTAGGTTTCAAATTTGTCCTTCATTCACATTCCCTTATTTGCGAGAGCAATCACAATCCATTGTAATAATAAAATTTATGATTTATTAAATTGTGTTGATATGTCAACATTCGCGGCACAACGCACAATTTAAACTAAGAAGAAATGATAATGAATTACAATTCCCACCTATTAAAAAATATCTCTATAAACAAAAATAGAGGAAAGGAATATTGAAACAGGGGAAAAAACATTGTCAGATGCTCGGATTTGTTTGTTTTCGTTTGATGGGTAAAAAAATCTACAATTTTCGAGAATATATCTATTGGTGAAAGATATAGAAATTGAATAATCTACTTGTCTCAACATTAACTACCATGTTTTCGCGGTTTTGAATGTAATGAAACTGTCAAAGTAATTTGTTTAAAAATCTACTTTCTCCTCTACAACCGAGAACCCGCTCATACCTGGAAATACGTCCCGAAACTCGGGACTTGGCTGATGGATCCATCCGTTTCGTTGCTGTATGATACACTGAAACATCGTTGAGCTTGTTGACCTTTCCGGTGGTTTAACTTGCGCAAAACTCCGAAAAAATACCAAATATCAATCTAGGACAAAATGATTCGCGCTTATCACCGGGGGTAGTTTAGTGGTAGATTCTGATTCACACGCTTCGGCAAATTATTTCCTCTTTTTTCACGGTTCTTTTCAGCTTCCCTGAGGAATGGTACACAAACAATCCACACGCACTAATCCATGAATTCCGCTTCGAGTATCACTTTTCGGCTGGCTTATCGCCATTCAGTTGAGCAGCTGACACAATGATTCTTCTAGTAATCGTGAACTTCCAGCATTCGACCGACATTTTTCCCACTACGGGTTATCACCCTGAGCCGCCGTAATTCATTCATTCGCGCTTATCAGACTGCTGGAAATTACTTATTGTATAATCCGACGTTTAATTATCACCACCAAAATATAAACACTGTTTATGGCTTTCAATGATGTCGACCGCTCCTCACTTTTTGTTTTCGTTCACACTTTTAACTGCCAGTGCCAGTGACCTCTTGATAGATGCTATCAAATGATAGGAAAAATTCTGTCGAGAAGAAAAAATATTCTGGTTAAAAATCACTTCTGCTTCGCAGAAGGTCTCTTTTTTCTGTCACATCCATTTTTTCATGTCACGAGAAGATTTTTCCACAGCGTCCAGTCTAACGAACCAGAAGAAACCAACCAGTTTTAAAAGCTCACCACTTGAGCCCGATTAGCAAGTCTTTTCTGTTAAAAAAAATCGAAAATAAAAGTCTTACATTCAACAGCTCAATCTGAAACTAGCCACTTTACAGTTTTTCTGTTTCCCTTTTAGACACAAATTTCACGGAAAGGACAACCACAGAAGAACAGCGCATCCGAAAACCGGCACCACCCAGAGCAGACTGAAACACGGAGTCACACCATCCAAGCAGTGGAGTACAACGCGAGCATAGCGTATACATACATAGCACATAAAATACGGATTCAACTCGACACATAAGAGGACAACATAGGCAGCAAGACTAACCCAACCTAGCAAGAGCTAGCCGCACTGTGGTGAATGAAAATCTTGCCTTGCCGTGCGTCCTCCCATAGTTTGTACCGGCGGCGGCTAGCAGGAACAAGAGAGCGTGCGGCACGAAACCCGATCCGATTACGGCGTACAACTCCGAGAGGCGGTGGTGGCAACAGAGCGAGAGCGAAATAATATTTTAACTGCGCGACCAAATTCCGCCGACAACACAAGAACGGAGCTGCTGGCCACGGGTTCTGTTGGGGGTGGTGTGGAGGGTGCATGCGTGCTAGCGGCATCTATATTAGAACAATGGAGCCAAATTTAAACTTGAATGAAGACGCTGATTATAAACATATCTTGGTTTACTTCTATTAACGGCGTCATATCCTGGACCCAAACGTGCTGCCATTCGAGAATACTTTTAATCGCCAAAATCTTCTCTCACACCGTCCTGGTCGCACTGGTCTTTTCACCTCTGACGGGCACGAAATGTCACGAATAATAATGGCAATAAAATGGAAATGACCAATTTAGTTTAATTGCTTATCGGGAACGGTATAATTTAAATTAGGAGATTCGGTCCAAATTCCGCTGCTAGTTTATTTAAGTTAATCTTCTTAATGCTTTGCCTGATTGTTCACGCAATCGTGGGGAAATTTACGACATTAGCTTGGATATTTTTAGTGAAAAATATGTGAGTCAATCTATGAATAAATGGTATTTTGTATTTTTTAAAATCTCAAAGCATTACATGCTTTTTAAGGGATAAATCCCGATCATCTATCATTTATTGGGTTTTTAAAATAGATATAAGTTTTAGGTATAACAAAACTATTTTTGGTTTAGCTTATCACCGCACAGTGGTATGAGAGCTCGTGAACATTTTTCATTTACTTTTCTGATATTGGCTTTTTTGACATATGCTCGGCGTGCGACCAGACCGAACCAAGCGCCAAAAACTTTATTTCGAGTAATAGGCGATTAAAGTTTAACCACCCCGTATGCTTCCTGCAAACTGCTGCAAAGAAATTTTGTTATAATACCATTATAAACTGATCAAATGATTTCGTTTTATCATGAAAGATAGATTATCAAATTTAACATCCACTGGTGTTAAAAACTCAATTTTTTTAAAAATGGCGCTTGGTTCGGTCTGGTCGCACGCCGACCATATTACCTTCAGAAAACGTTTAGTATATAAAAAGCCTCGAAGAATGAAAATAAGGTTTAGTTCGGAACTCCACTCTTCACTCGCTTTTCACTCTCGCACTTTAGAGAAAAAGTGTCTTCAGCAAAGTGGTTGTCAATGTTGCCACATAAAAACTCTGCCGAAGACACTTTCTTCCTAACTCCTCTTCTTTTGGAGATATAGCGTTTCTTATAAAACTAGTTTTGGGAATTAGATTTCTTTAAACATCTCAAAAATTACTGCATTTAGAAAGCAACGATGTTCAGCATACATTTGTACGTCATTAAACAAGCACACAACTTTGTAGAAGACGCAAAAAAAAGCTTTCACAAAAACCGAGTAATTGCCCAAAAATGTGAAAAAAATCATTTTTTGTACATCTCCAGATCACAGTTAAGTAAAAACTAGTGGACGAAACCTGCATAGGATGAATTATTATCATAATTACTCTGCTAAATTGAATTGAAACGTTTGTCTCTCCCAGTATCTTCATTGCCTGATATGCAATTCAAAAAGACAAATTTTCAAATATTTCGGCAATAACTCGGTCTGTGTCTTCTGCAAAGTTGTGCGCTTGGATAATATACAAACATATGTTCCACATTGTTGCCTTCAACTACTACAGTTTTTCAGATATTTAAAAAAAGTCTAATCTAAAACGACATGCTAAGGCCATCATTAACCTAAAGTGCAAAACTGAAAAAGAAGATTTGCATCAATAGCGGCAGAGTTTCAAACTGAAATCTCGAGGCATTTTATATTCTAAAATCTTCTGAAATAGTATGTCAATAAAACCAATATTTGGAGAGTAGATGAAATAAGTTCCTGATTTCGAGCTCGGTCGTTGTAGAAGCTATCTTTTTTGTGTCATCTACAAAGTTGTGAAGTATGAAACAGTATCGATGATCAACTTAATTGATAAAATGATTAATTCGTGTGAGCATGCTTTACTCACTCTACTCAAAGTCAACTGCCACATTCCCTCGATATCAATGAGTGATACGAGCCAGAGGCTTAAAACAAATAGAAAACCTCTTAGCACAGTGCACATTTCGATGTACACCAATTGTCATGTGTGCGCGTGTGGCAAAATCGATGTTGATGAGCAAACATTGAGAGCGTTGAAGTTTGACATTGTTTTATACTCTCCGCAAGACTCTTGTTGCTTAATTGAATGCAGGCTCATTAAAAAGTGGAGAGATGGAAAACTGAGCAATAGCATAAAAGGTACCTTGATGGGTGGTACAGGTCGGATTTGATTATCCGGAGGCACGATCATCCGGAGGCACGATCATCCGGGGGCTCGGTTATCCGTGGCTCGGTTATGCGGATAAAATGACTCAAATTTTTACATTTCTGAACCTCGTATATACTGCGTAGTTAATTCGATGCATTAAAAGAGGTGACGATTGATTCATCTCATTATGATTAAGCTTTCTACATTTGACAAACATCGACATACAGTCGCTAGCTAATTTGTATATTTTATGTTGGTGTATTTACCGACTACAATTTTCTATTTATCAACAAACGGACTGTTCTCAATCAGTAAAGTAAAAAAATCTAAATAAAAATCGACTCGATTATCCGTAGAATTTGGTTATCCGGAGTGAAATGTTTTTCAAAATTCCGGATAATCGAGTCCGACCTGTAGTAGCTAGCCATGGTATGAATACCGCACTCTAGGCCGATGTTATACCGAAAGCAAAACGGTGCAAATCGAAGCATTTTCATATGTTTTCACATACTTAGTAGATATTATTCCTCACGTAAGAAAAAACGTTTTTAACACCGCTTCACTTTCAGTATAACATTAGTCTGCCCGATGATATAGCGAACACGAATAGCGTCGCGAAGCGATTCACCTTGCCGTGGTTAAATGTACAATAAGTAGAGCTATACATTTCACCACAACAAGGCGACGCTATTCGCGCTTACTATGTCATATTCCTGAAAGCGTTGAATGCTTACTTAAAAAATTTTAAGAATAAATCAAGAATATCGTTTTCATAAATACATTGGAATAAACTTAAATTGTTTTTGGGTCACAGAAACAGACGCAAAAAATGTTGAAAAACTTATAACCCGATTTACTTTGAAAAAGTGCCGTTGTTTTCACCCAAAAAACCTAAAAAATTGAAGAGGTTATTGTTTGAGCAGATTTTAATTGTATGATTTTTTAATATAATTTTCTTGTACGAGTTATATCTGGAACACGACGGTAACATTTCAAATTATTATACCCAAAACTTTTCAGTTATATTCGCGGTGGCTCTGAAAAGAACCGTTTCTATTGTTTTGGACAAAAATGGCATCAATTTTATATGCGATATTCAAACTTGATTTCTGTTGATGACGCAGAATTCATCATCATTACTCTTCGCTCTGACTGTTCGCATCTCATGAGTGTTTACACCAGGGATGGTTCTCATGATGGTTTGAGACCCCTCCCTCTTCTGGAAGGCAGGGAGGGGGTTCCTATACAAATAAAACATATATTTCTGAATATTTCAAGAACTAATTGAAAATTTGGTACCAAATAATGCATGAGAAGGTTTTTGAAGGCAAGAAATGTTCCTATGATAGTTTGACACCCCTCCCTGCTCCAGAAGGGATACAAACAATTCCTAATATCCGCATAACTCGACATTCAATCAAGCAAATGAAACCAAATTTTGCATGTTGGTGTTTTCGAAAGCACGAAATATTGTTGCGGCAGATCGACACCGCTCTCTCATCGAAAAGGTAAGGCCCACATAAAAATGAAACACAAATTTCTACATTACACGAGAACTAATCAAATGAATAGAATGAAATTTTTGTATGCAGAGGTTTTTGAGGGCAAGAAATATTATTATGGTAGTTTGACACCCCTTTCTTTCCTGGAAGGAAGGGCTCTCATACAAGTGAATCACACATTTCTGCACAAGTCAAAGCTAATCAAGCAAATGAAACAAAATTTGCCATATGGAGGTTTCTGGGGACAAGAATTGTTTCTATGGTTGTCCGACACCCCTCCTTCCTTTGGAAGGGAAGGCTTCCATACAAATGAAACACAAATTTCTTCATAACTCGAGAACTAATCAAGCAAATAAAACCATATTGACACCCTCTCATCTCTGGAGTGGAAGGATTCCCACACAAATGAAACACATATTTCAATTGATTGTTCTGGAAAACATTTCAAAATGCCGAGACGATGCACAGAACCCAAAAATCGACCTCTAACACCATTCTGATTCCTAAGATGGCGACCTCCGGTTTCTGGAAAAAAATCAAAAATGAATAACACCCAATATGAGCATTTCCGAAACCACAATACTATCCACAGGTCAGGAATTACCTCCAATAGCCATTTTGAAATTAAAGATGACGACTTCTGATTTCTGGAAACAGCACAAAATAACCGAATACCACTAAATACGGTAGTTTTCTTAATCAGGATGATGCACAGAGGCCGAAAATCAACCTAGGACACTATTTCGATTTTAAAACTATCCGGTTTCTGGAAAACTGCCCAAAATGGCCAAAAATCACCGAATACCACCTAATATCGGTAATTCTGGAACCATTTATAGACTATCAATAAATCGCACCGCATGGTCATCACAAGAAACGTGAGAACGAATTCTACATATTTTCTAAGTTTTGTGATTCTCCACAACTTGACGGAGTGGTAGCAGCTATACACTGTTTTTAACCTACCGCCGGCTTGATTCAGTCGAATGCTAGTATGTATAGCATCGAAATTTTATTTCACAGAATAAAATTTTTCAATCTTTTTAAACGGATCGGTTCAATTGCACATAGTATTATAATTCGATAGGAGCTACTAGTCAAACTAACCAACCAAAAAACCTTTTTAAGGACATTCGATTAAAAAATGAACCACATAATATGATAAATTGGATATCACAAAACTTTTGACTTCTTAAAATTTGAAATGTCGGTCGAAAAAAAAGGTAGCAGTTACATAGACCCATTTATTCATTGATCCCCAGCTTAGTTTTCAATTTAAATTTAAAAACTATTCATCTTGAAAATGACTGAAAACGGTATGCAAAGAGTACTGTGGGGAAACTATCCATAAAAACTCAATCATCACAATGCCAACCATGTCATACACTTTCGGCCCATAAAGCACGCGTATCATAAACGCGCTGGCGTTCCTTTCGCTCTCACTATCACCGTACCGTACCCCCTTGGTTCGGAAACATTTTCTTCACGGCGCGCCGGGTGCCAAGCTCCGGTGAGCACTCCGCCAGGTTCAGACAGTCAAAATCACTGGAGCACTAACACCAGATTCGTTCAACGAAAGTGGATTGCTTCTGCTCAACTCGTTGCGTTAATGGCATTGTTTGCATCTACCGAATTCTCGCTACTGTTTGTTATTATAACTACGATGAAAAACGAACGTGTGGGAAATACACGTACGTAGCTTGAGCTCATGTTTTACGATTTTCCCGGCACTATGGTTTAGAACGCTGGTGAAAGATTTTGGCGGAGTTTTATTCAATGGATTTGATTACAAACAATCGTTTATGTGTAAACAAGGTACATTTGAACGCTGCTGTCGTAAATCTCGCTTCGTTCAGGTTTATCCCATCCAAAGAAAGCTCAATAATCCCGACGGCTCTCAAAGAGCCTTAAACCTGCGAATACATTAGTTTTATTTTTTTGTTATAATAGTGCAAGTCTATAGCCTATAGTCACCACCCTAAAAATGTTTTTTTTTTATTTTTATAATGGAAGAATAGTGATTGCGAATCTCTATAACACTGGCAAGCTGGTATTTGTAACTTCATGGTAAAGGCCATAAACACCTAGTCGAGGTAGTCCACCGTTATTCAGGAATGAATCTAAGATGGTTAATTACGGACTAGCATTAATCAACAGGATACGGTCCACGAGATCTCGGATGACATTAATTTTTTTCCCCTGTACGAGGCACAAACCATCGTGGTCACATGAAATTATACCAACTAATTATTCTTACAGAAGCTAATGCTTTTTGTGTCTATACAGAATACAATTGGTATACGAAGGTACAATAATAAGGAATAAGTTCTAAGTAACATCACAGTAACAACGGTTTGATAAAACAGAAAATGATCTCATTCATGAATTGTTCGAGCTTTCCATGATGTCATGCAGTGATAGTAAAAGTAATTTACATGGATAAATAGAAGCATGTAATTATAGATCAAATTTACCGCCAGAATCAAGTTTATAATTTACCGTTTAGACCTAATTTGTAGTACTATTCCATTTTGAAAATGTCACAGTTCTTTTGAGAAAAACAGCCTTGCCTAATTCACCACGGAAAATCCAAAAACTGTAATTACCGAACTAAATACAATGACATAGGTCCCACGACACAAAAAATATATAAAGCAAGCACAACAGTGAGCAGTTATCCGATGAGTCAGAATTTATGCTTTGCTTTTTCGGAACGACATCCCAAAAGCTCTGATTACATTTAGTTCCCGTATACGTACATAACCACAGTGAGCGTTACGTTCTGTTTATCCCAGGACATTAATTTAAATGGAAGTGTCATCCAACTGTAGAAGGATTATCTCGTGTGCTATCGTTTATTCTGTTGCAAGTGTAACTAATGTGTATAATACGTACGACTGCGAATGTCTTCCGTAGGGGAATATAAAAGAAGAAATAGTGCTGGGATTAATTTCGCTATTTCTTTCATTGGCTTAGTTTACACACAATGAAAAAATGTGTTAAACTGCTAAATATCTCATACAGCCACAAACATTGCATACGTGAGTAAAATTTAAATAGGATGGACGAACTACACAGAGTAGTAAATGAATCGATCAAAATTTGAATTTTCTCGAGAAACTTGTGGTAATGTGAAAAGGCCCAACGCTTCAATTCCCAAATCACGCATCACTCAGTCTGTGTGCATTCAAAAAAGCCGCAAGTCGTGACTTGTTAATTATATTTGCAGACTAAATTTGTAGACAAGTTTCGTGTGCAGGCCAATTGCCAACTTCCGATAGCAATTCTACTGCCAATGAACAGAGCCCCGACTAGCTGTTCAGCAGGAAACTCGAATACCGCATTGTTTAGCCGGTAGAAACCAACTGTTTCGATGCAGCGATAGAAAAAAAAAACAATTTTCGTCAGTGTGCACGCCCGCACACGTCTCTCGTGAAATGAACAATTTTACGAGTGCCTAAACTTGCCCTAGCACGTGCTTTCCGTAAAACTTCTTTCGCCACTTCAGACTCACTTATCACGTACATAACATCACTCAAACTAGTGGTGAGGATGGTTGAGTGATGGTAGCACGATGTGATTATAGTTGCTGTTGACAGCAAAGTTACTATACCGGTACTGGAAGCTACCAAATGTGGGGCGGCGCCATGAGAACAATACCATGGCAATTTGAGGTACCATACCAACGACCAACATTTCATAAATTTATGCTTGTGCGACGCACAGTATCGAAATTCGAGAAATCAATTGTGAAGTATGAGGATTGCAAGTTTTGATTGGGAGTTTCAAACCCATGTTTCAGGTAGCAACTCCACCTTCGTTTCAAAGGCACAGCTACTATAAGTTATAATCCGTACACTTCCTGTATTCCACAGACACCCGAGTCATTGTGGGTTGGGTTTATTGCTATAGGTTCAAACCTTACTGGAATACTTGAACTTATTACCCAACATCAGTCGAAGTAAAACAAGAAGGAAACAAACTATCGAAATTGATTTTTCCATTGTTTCGGATCGTGACGCTTTATGATTTTTACGATTTGCTCTGTGCTCCAGGGGTGGTCCATCAACACCATTTCTTGCGATAGGTCAATCTATGTAGCAGGTTAGTAACGATTTCACAATTCGCCGCGGTGGAGAGTCGGGGCAATGAGGTTGCAAATCTTATAAACAATTTTATATACATTTGCCAGCATCTTGCAAAACAAGACTTTCACTTTCCGTCGACTCTGCGAGCCTGTTTGGAATTCATTACGCTACCTGCTGCATCTGAGTTGCAGAGACTGGCAGAAATGACAGAAGGAAAAAAATATGTACCAACCTTCTCCGCCAATCAGCTGGGCGAAGGAGCGTCGTCAACTTATTTGTACACCTGCTTGTAGGATGATTATTACTATTACTACCAGCAATGCAACAACGACCACTGCACCAGTGCACCAGCAGTTCTAATTGGGAATTGCTATTTATTGTCTCAATCACTGCTATGAAGCGATCGTTTCCAATGAAATAGGTACCTAGTTCCTTTCAAATATGCAATTCCTTTCAAATAAAACATCAATGCCATTGGCAGAACAATCAATTGGACCGAAAATTGAATAACTAAATACTAAACTTTTCAAGCCAATCAAATCATATATTTTGGGTTCGAAAAAAATAAAACATCGAACAATAAGTTAGGTTCCAGCTGATTTTTATCATGTTAAGAACGTAGGATGGTATCTTTTAGTTTAATTGGATTAAAATACCAAACCGGAGACAGAGAGATTTTGGGTCTTCTGTCAAAAGAGGTATTTTTTTATAAGCATAAGTCACATCTTTTAGTTTCCATTCATTATCGCATTTCAAATATTACATACACAAGAACAGGCTAGAGTTTCCCGTTCTACTCTCGAAATAGTTTCAAGGTTTTCCAGATCCCGCAAGCATGCAACGTAATGAACTCCGATCGGGACCGCAATTGCTGGACTCTACCCGGGCCTATGTCGCCCATCAACATTGAATTTAACCTCACTATTTGCTTGCTGTGTAAATTACAGCGCACACCTAATCATCGCGCAGCATTCCAATTATGTTGTTTCTTTTCGTATCTGATGCATGCACCGTTTTTGTTTTCTCTCGAACAACCTGACACTATGTTTACGAGACGCAAAACTTGCATTACGCGCTGAAAAATCGCAACACTGTGATTTAGTTTGTTTTCACACTATAAATCACAGCCCGGCTGACTTGCATGGTTCACGTTACGCGCAAAACCGAGCTCCAATTACAGTTGCAGGGAACCGCTCAGGATTAATTCCAGGTGAGGAAAGATGCATAACGATCGGTGACACTACAGCAAAGGAATTTGCAACTTTGCTGGCTGCAATATCAAGCATGTACAGAACATTCTCTCAGGATTTTAAAATAAGATGACTAAACAATAAAAAAAATCTGAGCATTTATTCCATTACTGCGTGCTGAATGTAGTACATTTGTGAACCTCTAATTCCCAAACCTTTCAGCATAAAATCAGAATGACGTTAACCCCGCACATGGCACATGACTAATACATAATTCCATAATCATCGTCACAAATTCGCAAGCACCACATAACTCATAGTAGATTCGAAGAAAAGCATGAGTTGGAGGGGTCTTGGATAGCGACGCCGAAGCGCGATCGCTACTAACAACAAGATGCAGCACACACAGAGAGCGAAAAAACTGGAGCATCGCAGATGAGCCAGCACGGAGCACTCGAGTCTACAAAGAACCAGACTGAACCGCAAATGAAGAAAGTTGGATCTCTACCAGCGCTCAGACAGACAGTCACAGATGCTGAAGGTTATTTTTTCCGGCTCCAGAATTGTGCGCGCCTTCGAGACCAGCTTGTTGTTCTACGGGTTAGGTAAGAAAAAAGCATTTTGCTTAGCCACAGTGGCAAGCTAACCTTATTTACGGTACACTGGATTTGCATTGGTACGGCGCTTCACAGATACACTTTTTCAGTCAAAGATTTCCTCCGACGAAGCAGGATGCTACATGGAATGATTTATGAGGCGTGAATTTTCGCAAAGCACAGCACGATGATGCTCCACGATGTTGGAGAAATGAGAGTGAGTGTGTGTGCTTTTGTACCCTTTCAAGAAGTAGATTTGTATAGTGATGAAATTACTTAGTGCTGGGGAAGTTTCGGTGCAAAATGGACGGACTGCAAGACTTCCACTAATAAATAATAAACTTCAGAACACTCCCGTCCCCGCTGCCGCCAAAGATCGGCGTGCTGAAGTGGCTAAATCACGATAGAAAGGACCTTTATAAAGTATTTCTTCGTGGCAATGATGCTTTGTACCGACGTTGATGCTAATAGTTGCACAAAAAAATAATATGGAGGTGGAAGCTAAACTTCAAAATTCATCTGTGGTTAAAGGTCTCGCAGAGCAAACCTATTTTTAAGATAGATCTTTAGAAAACATAAAATAAAACTTAATCGTCAAGGTTTTGAAAGCAATTGAAAAAACAGCTTATATTACGAACTTAAAACATCAAAGCTGACAATTTGTCCAAATGAATCGGAACATCAAAAACATACGAGTACTGTGCTCGTCCTAAAGCTAACTGGTAATATAAAAGAATATTTGTTTTATTTTCCTAATAAGTTAACAAGACATCAGTGCAATGCACGGGTTGCACCTAAGGACGAGTCGCACCTGGTTTCAATAAAATGCTAACAGCAGAACTGTTCAATGAAGAAGGTTGTTGCGAGCTTTTCGAAAAAGTTTTACCTTCGAGACATCAAAACAATCTAAGCTCATGGAAGCAAACATTAGTTGACTTATAGGGAAGGAGAGATTCTAGAATTTTTTGCCGCTGACATGAAAGATATTAAAGAAGACAGTTGGTGTTTTCTCATGAAGTGTGCGCCAGGCTTGTTCGCACGTAATTGGTTCGTTGCTCGTTGAAATTTGACCATGAAGCTTTCCATCAATTTTTTCGACTGAACAAATTAGTAATAATGATAACTGAAGTACAAGGTCTTTTTTATGCGGAAAGTCCAATTTTGTATGGGACCGCTAAAAAAAGACCTTTTTTGAGTTAAAAAAATAACGAAGAAAACCGTCCTTAAATGTTTGAACCTCGTTTGACTATGATAGTGGTCAACCTAAAGATCAAAATGTTATATTTTGAAATTTGAATATTTACAGAATTAATTGTTATTTTTTTGAAAACGGATATATGATTACTTTTACCCTATAACGGAAAACGTTTTTGTTACGTGGTTGATATTTTGTACCGTTTTTGAGTAATGGAGAAAAATAATTCGCGTAAAAAATCGCGGTAAGGTTTTTCACTGTATCACAAGCTTGTCCATCATTTTATCAATAGTTAAACATGTATTACCGTTTAAAATATTTCATTCTTTGGTTGTTGTTCCCGCAGAATGTATCAGGATACAGTGCGGTAAGACGTAGTTCTACGTCAAAAATGTGCACGAGTATTGTAATGAATCAAACTCTATACGCGTCACAGTGCGTTGAGTGTATGGTAGAACGGGACAAAAATCAAAACTACATGATTTTGTCGACTAATCCCATTGATGAAATGTGAAAAGTTGTTCATTACCTTAAGAGCTACTAGTTGCATAAATGTCTTACAAGACTCACTGAATAAAAGTGTCCCACACGCCAACTTCCCAATCAAATACCAAAAATCTCTTGTTTTGACGTAGAACTTCGTACACTACCTGCCAAACTTATGACAATCGCTTCACTGAGTATTGGCAACACCCAGTTTGAATATTGCAACACCCCGAAAAGTTTAGCATCAATTGATATGGGCAGATTAATGTTACTCTATCTCTTGATTCTGGAAACCTAGAGAGTTGTGGTCTTCAGCAAAGTTACAATGGGAAAAATTGACGATATCGCGACTAAATTGATTACCTCGGCTGCAAACAGTTGCAGTAGACTTGCCTCTTTTTTTTCCTGTGTGGACTCATCACTGCGACCAGAGATTAGATCTATTGTGATATTGCCCAGGTGTTTTCTGTACTCCGCACTTCATATTATTGGCAGTTTCACTATTCAAGTGAGTGATACGCTTATTATTCATATACGTGCTTGTGTGTAATTTTACCTTTCCGTTTCAAGCTTACTACTCTACTATACCGCACTGATCGTGATGCAGCTAGATCTGGAAAAATGCGAGGTGGTGGTGTCCTTATTGCTGTATCAAACCGATTTGCATCCAGGCGCAATTTGTGTACTCATGACGAACTTGAACAGCTTTGGGTGAATATTAATTGTCGGGACAGCAGCATTTGCATTGGCGTCATATATCTTTCTCCCGATTACTCCATTGACACTTTTACCGTGCAAAAACATATAGACTCCGCACTTGAAATTTCGTGCTCGCTCCAGCCGCATGCAACTCATTTACGCTTCGGAGACTACAATCAGCCTGGTATTACCTGGACACGTACAAGCTCGGGCTATGCTATTCCAAACATTTCCGAGTCTACGTTTACTGGAACTGCTTCTGCTCTTCTGGACGGTATGTCGCTGCTGAATATGTTACAGATGTGCACTGTCACTAACGATGGGAATCGAACGTTAGATCTCTTATTCGTCAATGAGGTATCGGCACCGGATTGCACTGTCGTTGAAGCTTGTAGGCCTCTACTAGAAATGAATTCGCATCACCCTCCTCTATTGGTCACTCAAGCATTTCCGCAACCAGTTGATTTTGATGATACGCGCGAAGATAGAGAATTTAATTATGTCAAAGCAGATTTTATTGCACTAATGGGTTCGTTACAAGCAATCAACTGGGAAACGGCACTAAATCATGCTACGGATGTTAATCTTGCTGTAGAAAGACTCTCAACTATTTTACTTCAGCTGTTCAGTCTTCACGTTCCAGCTCCTCATCCCAAACCGAAACCACCCTGGTCAAATCAGCGGTTGAAAAAACTAAAACGTTTGAGAGCAAAAGCACTTCGCAGATACACACATCAACGGAATCCCTTGACAAAGCGAGACTTCAACCAGGCCAGTAATAACTACAGAGCATATAACCGTATCCTTTATTCACAGCACATCCTACGTGTACAGTCAAACCTCATAAGAAACCCCAAAGGTTTCTGGGCTTTTGTAAATGACAAACGGAAGGAAAGCGGACTCCCTTCGCAAATGTTTTTGGAAGGAGAAGTTGCAAACACTCGCGATGGCATCTGCAACTTGTTTGCCAAGCACTTTTCTAGTGCATTCAACGCATCCCCTGCTAGCGCTGTACAGGTAGAAAATGCACTTCAAAACGTTCCAAACAATGTAATGAATCTAGACAATGTTCGATTCATCGACGATGATATCATGCTTGCAATAAAGAAATTAAAGCCATCTATGATACCTGGTCCAGACGGAATTCCTGCCAGTGTATTTAAAAAATGTGCTACTGCCCTTTGTGCTCCATTAAAATTAATATTTAACCAGTCGCTGGCTCAAGGAGTGTTTGCAGTGCGCTGGAAAAATCAACAATGTTCCCAGTTTTCAAAAAAGGGGAAACCTCCTCTTATTTATTAGCTCTACCAACAGACATTTTAAGACTAGTCCTAATGGTTATTAATATATAAAACATTACGAAACAGAGATATAAATTTTGTACGTAGAACTTGATGCGATAAGTGAAAGTCGAAAGCAGATGACACCCGGTTGAAGGCTCGTTGAATACCAATGATGGCACTGTTTGCGCTGTAGTTGGTACGACGAAAAGGCAGTTGCAGCGCATAAGACCTCCGCAGGGTTCTGGATGGCGCGTTTAGGTTGATCAGGCGAAGAATGGTCGGGCAGTCAATCCGTGAAGTCAAAACATCTGAAACTACCATGGCGCGAGCTGTTTCTCGGCGAAGCTGAAGAGTATCGAGTTGGAGAAGCTGGCAGCGATCCTCGTATCGGGTGTTACGCATGGGTTGCCGCCAGGGAAGCATTCTAAGAGCATAGCGTACGAAACGGCGCTGGATGCTTTCAATGCGGTGGATTGCATTATTGTAGTGAGGAATCCAGACAGTAGAGCAGAATTCCAATGAGGACCGAACAAGCGAGCAATAGAGTGTTGTTATACATTGTATGTTTCTGAAATCCCGCGTCATGCGGCAAATCAGTCCCAGTTGTCTAGCGGCTTTAGCAACAATAAACGATATATGTTGCTTAAATGTCAGTTTGGTATCGAGGAAGACTCCAAGATCCTTGATGTGATCGACTCGCTGTATTGAAGACCCATCTAACTTGTAATCGAAGTGTAGCGGACGGTGTTTTCTAGTAAACGTTATTAATGTGCATTTTGTAGGGTTGAGTACCATGCAGTTTAACTTGCACCAACGTGCAAATATGTTGAGTTGTTGTTGGAGATAAGTAGCGTCTTCCACGTTTTTGATTTCGTTGAACAGCTTCAAATCGTCAGCGAACGCAAGACGAGGACATTTTAACAAGTGATGTACATCATTAAAATACAACAGGAACACCAATGGGCCAAGATGACTACCTTGGGCAATTCCGGAAGTAGCGACAAATGGTTCGGAAATTTCGTCGCCGATTTTCACTCTGAGAGTTCGTCCCAGCAAATAGGATTCTAACCAGCCAAGCAGTTGCCGCTGAACCCGTATCGATCAAGTTTGGCAACGGTGATTTGATGGTTTACTTTGTCGAAGGCAGCCGAGAGGTCCGTGTAGATAACGTCGGTTTGATGTTGGTGAACAAAGCTGTCGAACGCGTAGTTAGTCAAGCAAAGCAGTTTGTAGCACAGGAGCGCTTGGGAAGGAATCCGTGTTGATCGTCCGAAATAGTGCTTTGACAACGTGAGAAAATAGGTTGAAGGACGACTAGCTCAAATAGCTTCGAAATTGCACACAAAGCAGAGATGCCTCGATAGTTATCTATCTTCGGGCGATCGCCTTTTCTATGGACCGGAAATAGGAAGGCCTGTTTCCAGGTTGTAGGAAATCTACCAGTAGCCAGCCGCAAACGAAATAAGTGGGTAAGCGGTGTGAGCAATCCAGCAATGCATTTTTTTAGCAGTGTAGCTGGGATTCCATCCGGGCCCGGAGAGTACGTGTGTTTCAATTTTCTAGCAGCGGCAAGAAATGCATTATCGTCGATGTTGATCAAAGCCGTTTTTAGCAGCATCAGAAATTTCACCATCTGTTGGTGTTTCGTTGCTGAATACGCTTGAAAATTTAACAGCGAACATTCGGCAAATAGCGGCAACATTACTTGCTTTCTCACCAGCCAATTCCATCGTGGATGGTAAGCCTGACTCCTTTCGTTGTTCGTTGACAAAGTTCCAGAATTTCTTCGGATCTGCTTTCAGTTTGCCTTCTATATGACGTCTGTAGCTCGAGTAGCACCGTCGACGAAGTCTTTTGTACTCGTAGTTCAGCTGTCGGTAATGATCGCGAAGAAAAAGAGCGCCAGTCGCTGAGAACCTCCTTAACGCGGATTTTTTCAACGTTTTTAAGCGACGCAATTCCGCTGATTGCCAGGGACGATGTTTATGCGATCGATTTCGTGTTTTTGGCACAAACGCATCTATTAGGCCGTTTAAAACGGAAGAAAAATCGTTAACAGCCGAATCGATATCCGTTGGATTTAGATTGCCAATCCAATCAACTGTTAGCAGCGCGTTTAACAAACCGTCGAAGTCGGCACGCCGAAAATTAAAATTTAGCCGAGTAGGAGGCTCCCGAAACTTGACTTTAAATCGATCGTCAAGCGACAAAACAAGTGCCGGGTGGTGAGCAACGTTTTTTACGAGAGGATCAGGTGCGAGAGTTAGCAGCGGTGCCGTATCATTAATGCTGATTAATGGGATAAACAGAATACAGCTAACTATCGCGGGATTACTTCATTATGCGCTGGGTCCAAACTTTTTGAAGTATTGGTAGGAGGTGTCCTGCTTCGCGAAAGCAAAGCGTACATCTCGGTAGACCAACATGGTTTCTTTCCTGGAAGATCTACAACAACGAATCTGCTACAGTTCCGTTCTCATTGTATCAAACATTTAGAAGATGGTGCTCAAGTAGACTCTATTTACACGGATCTCAAAGCAGCATTTGATCGCGTGGATCACAACATCTTGTTGGCGAAAGTTGAGCGGCTGGGTGCAACATCGAATCTGGTCGGCTGGCTTCAATCTTACTTAGTTGGTCGTACTCTGTCTGTGAAACTAGGAAACAGCGAGTCATACAGTTTTGTAAATTTGTCTGGCGTACCTCAAGGAAGCAACCTTGGACCGCTGCTATTTTCCTTGTTCTTCAACGATGTTTGTTTTGTCATTCCGCCAGGATGTAAATTAATCTACGCCGATGATTTGAAGATTTTCCTCGTCGTTAGATCTACAGCTGACTGTGAGGAACAACAGCAGTATATTGATGCTTTCTATAACTGGTGCATACGCAATTGCCTGACAGTTAGTATCTCCAAATGCTCTGCGATTTCATTCACCCGTAGAAAAAAACCAATCCTGTGGAAATACACAATCTCTGGTCAGCCGCTTGAAAGAGTCACTGTAGTTAAGGATCTTGGTGTGCTCTTAGATTATCAAATGTCCTTTAGAGATCACTACACGAGCATAATTGCACAAGCGAATAGGAACCTATGGTTTATAATTCGAATCACCAAAGAATTTTCAGACCCATATTGCCTGCGTTCATTATATTTTTCCCTGGTGCGGTCGGTGCTAGAAACATCTGCTGTTGTTTGGTGCCCCAATGCGGAGATTTGGAAGAACAGAATTGAGTCAGTGCAGAGCCGGTTCATCCGTTATACACTACGTACTCTACCATGGAGTAACCCGAGTGAGCTTCCTCCATACATTGATCGCTGCCGTTTACTGGATATGGACACTTTAGCAAAAAGGAGAAATATATCGAGAGCTGTTTTTGTGGGGAAACTTTTCGCTGGACAAATTGATGCCCCGGCCATTCTCTCTCAACTCAACATCCATGTGCCTGCGAGAAGCCTGAGATCATGGAACTTTCTACGACTTGACTACCAACGTACTAACTACGGCCAGAACGAACCTATAAGGGCGATGTGTAACGTATTCAATAGATTTTTTGACTATTTTTTTGACTTTAATGTAACCATAGACGTTTTCAAGAATAGGTTAAGACGACTCATTCAGTGCATAAGATAGTTTAAAAATGTTTCTTGTGCTTGTTAGATAGCTTGTATTGCTGGAAATCTGTTTGTTAATGTCGCTCTTTGTTCTTTGTTTGTTATTGTTGGTGTATCAACATTTCATCAAGACCACTGCGGGTCAGATGGAAATAAATAATAATAATAATAAAAACATGAACTTTTCGGGAGGTGTTGCAATATTCAAACTAGGTGTTGCAATACTCAGTAAAGCGATTCCAAACTCATGACGGGTAGTGTATCTCAGGAAATTCGGCTAGGCACATAGGGATGTCAAATGAAAATCTAAAAACGGAAAAAATAAAATTCCGTCCAATTTGAAATGCTTATAAGTCGGTTAGTTTTCAATAGAGAATAGAGAATAGAATAGTCATTTATGCATCCGCCCAAATGCAGAAAATTGTAATTTGATTATTCGTACTATGTAGTATTTAAAATTTTCAAGCCTTGTTAAAACGCAGAATTCGACCTCCGATTGATCTTGATTGATATTTTCTCAAAATAAAAGCCTGTTTCTGTCTAAAGCAGTCATATTAGTCCTGGGTAACGACTGGGACAGTCCCTACTTAGCAGCAGCAGCAGTGGCAACTGATAGCAACACTGGTAGCTACAGCGATAGAGACACCGCCAGCTGCGGTAGATGCACTGTACTCTGTCAAAAAGTTGCCTTAGCGCGGCAGCGGCAGCCGTATTGGCAGAGCCAGCTGGTCTAGGTAAAAGCTGCCTTTGTGCGATAGCGGGCAGCATCAGTAGTAGGTACATCAGCCGGCACTTCCTCCAATGAAAAGTTGCCTTATAACAAACAAACATTTTGGAATGCTCAAATTTTCAGTGCGAAAACAGCTTTCCACTGTCGGATAGCAGCAATAGCAGCAGCCAATGCAGCAGCGCCAGCAAGTACCAGCAGCTGTAGTGCTAGCAGCATCAGTGGTACATGCAGCGGCACTACTTCTTCCTCTGGGTTCGAATCTTAGTAGAATCAGGCCATTCGATGTCAAAACTGGACTTTATATGGGTTCATTCTCAGGCTTCCCACCACATATCCTTCCTTCACGCTGAAACAATAATAAAAAGCATGCCACTTCTCAATAGCGGTATTGCTAATAATAGAAGTGCGGGATACAGCAGACACCCGGGCGTATCTCACAATAGATCTACGATTCTGGTCGCAGTGAGGAAGACCATACAGGAAAAAAAAGATAATATTAAAATGATTCTAGGCCCCGTTTTTTATAATAGGCAATCAACATTTTACTAATTGTGATGGTTTTAGGATTAACCACTCTGAAAATTTATATTCTATGATAGAACCATATTTCAATCTCAGACACAGATATCAAGACGATCACATCGTTACCTATGCAGGACCGCCACTAGATTCATGCCTTAAAGTTTACAGTAGTGTTATTGGAAAAATAAAACAAGAAAGCCTTTGAAATCTAACGTAGCATAGAAGCCGTTATACTCAAATAAACTCAAACTGTTGTTATCCAGTTCACTTCAACTTATGTTTTTCCTTGAATTCTCAGTAATTTTCATGACATATGACTTTCTGTTGAACCGCACGACAAAATAAAATTGAAAAGTGACATACAACAACCCCATCGAGACGCTAGACAAATCAAATCATTCGTAACTTGCGGGTGACCTCATGGAAAAATCTTCTAAAGCAAGAGATTGCTTCATGGAATCAATTAACTTCTTCGCTACAAGTGCGTTTACCGATACCGATCAGGTTTGCGTCCCAGTGGCCTGTACTTCCAAATATTAAATAACGTTATAGGATGTTCCACATACTCTCTCTCTCTCACACACACACACAGTATCTACAGACGAACAAAATCGCCATGTGTGGCGCTGGGTTTTGCGGGATTGCATTTTCCCCGGAAAAGTGCTAGCATGATGAATTGCTTCGCGTGCGTCACTTGTCTTTTCATTAGTACATTGTCGAGTGCCTTAGCCCAGAAAGATGCATCGAGAAACATTTACCATTCTGCGGGTTTGCTGCAGCTGCGGTAAGTGCTGGATGAATGGCGAAGCTCCTTGTAATTTGGACCGACAAACGGCACTCGACTGGGCCGTGCGTGCGACAGGAGAAAGATATTGCAGCGTTAATTTAAACGCCTTTGGGCCACAGTGCCGCAATATTTCTCGACCGTCTGCAAACGGCGGCTATGAATATGTCCGCTTCTAGTCACTGTCTGGTTAATTTCATTCGCAAATGAACGTAGAAGAAAAATGCCGCTGGATTTATCCTTGGCGTTGCCATTTACCATGACGCAGTTTTATCTTTATTTTGTTCGTTGAATCGTCTGAAATTAACATGCTGCACGAATTCAAAGATCTCTCAGGTTCTGTATGACATTTATTTATTTGTGAAGAAGGTTCTGTATGATATAGCAAACAGAACTTGCGCTGGAGAGAGTTGAGTAGTTTCAAAAAAATTTTCAAATAAATACATCATTCAATGAAAACCATCGGTGAACAACTAAAGGCGACATATTTAATTGCAAATCTTTCAACACTTTCAAATCTTTCTCAGGAAGCCTGTGTCGATAACTGTGGAATAAATTTCCGACTGACTTCAGTTCGCGCTGTTTTTTTTTCAGGCGAATAATGCGAATCTCTCATTTCTGTTGGATAACTTGAGTCATGTGTCCCAGAGAAGAAATTCGAAGCCTCTGCTTTTGATGATTTTATTTATGCAAAACAATTTGAGTATGGTTGATTACAAATTCTCTGTTTATATTGTGGACAAATTGTTTAAAATAACTTTCTTCTTAAAATACAAATTGGGCAATATTTCTAATAGCTGGAATTTTTTTTAAACATTTACCGTTTAGTTAAAACATTAGCTTAATAAGACTTCAAAGCAGAAATGATACAAATAAGTGATAAAATGCCATCTTCGCACAGCCGATAGGCATCACGAACCAGAGCACTGCAGTGGAATGGGTGTGAATGAGAGCGCGCATGGGTAGCCAAAATGTGATAATGGCGAAAACATATGCACCTCCTCCCCACACACTATAGTACAGCAATGCTGTATGCTGCTCAACAGGGCAAGATAAATGAATAGTTGAAATACGATACGCGCACAGCTCCCGGCGGCTCGTGAATTTCGGTAAATGGCCCATTGCGTGTCGTTTCGCGGTGATGAAGCGGGGAAACAACAATAACCATTACCGTTTGTCGTAGTCTAGTAGAAGTCGGCAGCTACATAACTTTCAACACGTGTTTTAAGGTTATGAATTTTTCATGGGGACTCAAAATTTTCACACTGGAAAAGAAACAAAGCTCCTAATCTTACAAGCTGTAACTTTATAATTGCTTCAATCCAAACTATATATTCATTATAAGCGAGTAACATCGGAGCGAGAAACTAAGTCCGGCCCCGGCCCGATTCGTTCCGGTCGAAAGTCGAATCACAAGATGTAGAATGATGTCTATTATTGCACTGTCTAAACCCTAGGCACAATCGAACTGCCGGAACTTCATACTATATCAGGAGCTTCCTTTTATGCGTGAACAAATCATCGTAACAACTATGAAACCAACACAAATAGATTGATTGAATCGCAAGTTATTGCGAAAGCCAGTCATAAAACAAGGGACGTGTTTGATTCCGTATTCAAGCGCTTCATCAACTGTGCGACCTAAGCCAAGGTATAGAATCTAACTAAGTGCTACTGCACGTAGAAGTTGACTGCTCGTCAATATTCAAACGGTTGTGATTGACGTTTTCTGTGACAACATTTTTTCTTTTCGGAATTTTGATACTTATCTTTATTCCGCAACGCTAAAAGACTGAAGCATTCCCAACGGAATTATGGTCGGTAAAATGCCGGCTCCCGAGGAGGATGAACAAAAACTATGCAGAAAAAAACAATAACAAATACAAAATTCACAACAAAAAAGTTTGACAATTTACAAACCGAAGACAGACAGCTCAGTGATATGAAGTCGCCACGGGTACCCCAACTGTCTGACCGTTGTCAGTGTTTTGGTGGTCTAGACACTAGACGAAGCACATCCTGGTAAAAAGTTTGCGAACGAACGAAGTGAGGTAAAATAAAAAAATATTTTGGTCACGTTTTCGAACCGAACGAGGCTGCGTTTTATTTCTGCTTATCCAAGAATCAAACATTGTGCTGACGGTGAAGTTTGTTGATGCTTGCATAATGTCCGCTATTCAACGGCTCTCGGAGCACGTGCCAACTATCACGTGTCAAAAGGCATTCTCCAGGGCGAACCTCGATACGGATAGGATACCGGCATTCACTTTTCCAATCAGCATCGTTTAACACATGTAATTATCAATTTTGCTCACCGCATTAGGCAACAGCAGCATTTGCGGTCGATAATTTTCCAATTTCAGATGGATAAATATTATATCGCATTATCTGCCCCGCCGCACGCCACAGACAAGATGCTGTTTTGCCGCGATGACGGTGGCAGCAATGCGCAATTCGTTCAAGTACCTACCGCTGTGCGCTCGAATCCAATTTATTGAGATTCAGCAGCAGATTGAGCAGAGGCGAAACAACCCGCGCTGAACTACCACCTCGGATCCGTCCTTTTACAATCGTTACCCCCTCAGTACTCCGCTCTGCGGCTTACGTACACTGCCACTACTCTAGCTTGTTGTTGGAAATAAACCATACGATGAGCTGCAATCGGAAGTAAATCGCACCCGGTGTGGCAAATGACCGGTAAAACGAACCATTTCCAATGTTCGAGCACCGACCGCGGGGCGAATATAAATTTAGTTTAAAAAAAATCAATCATGTACTCAATGCCATTTAAGAAAAATAATCTCAATCAATAATGTTGATGAGCTGGAGCGATGTATAAAGTTGGCGTACGCTTTATACGCAGTTCAAAAAATAAATTGTCAGTACTAAACTAAGCAATATGTCATTTCGAAAAAACAGTTTATTAGGATTCATTATCACATTAATCACTTTATTTTATTGTGATTATTATCACAGTATTGGTAACGCTAATCTACGCAGAAGCTTAAAAATCACTTTGGGTTTTGTAAAAACGCAATTAAATTGATCCGATCGTATTCGTCAGATAGATTTCAAATTGTTATGTGTAATCTTTCTCTTCTTTTTTTCGTTTTTTTAAATAAGTCGGATGTTCCGCAAGGGTCTATTCTAGGCCCTTTGCTATTCTTGTTATATGTGTATAAATGAACAAAGAAATTGCATGGTGCATTTCTTTGCCGACGCTTTCCAAATGTATTTTGATTGTACTAACAAGACGAAAGAAAAAAATGAGCTCTCTAGGAAGCCGGAACCGTGAGATAGGTTAAGGTCAAAATAGGAAGCACTGCATACGCAATCGCGACACATTGCAGCAGAATTATGAACTCGTTTTCATCTGCAATATTCAGCAGATTTCTCCATTCCATGTTTTCTATCTCAATGTGTCAAAATAGTAAAAATTTAAAATTCTTCGTGTCACAAAGGCTACAATTTTGATTCTATTTTGATTCTCACTCTATTTGATATGATCAACCTAAACAAAACATTTGTGATTATGCAACAGAATGTAAACTCCTGGATCATTAAATGCGTCAATACCCGAAGCCAATATTTTATCCGTTGACAGATAAACGAATCAGATAAATAATAAAACCATCTAAATGGAAAAGATCTGTTCCGATGAGGTAATCATCAGATGGTGTGAATTTCTTACGAAACTAAAATTATTCGGAAATACTAACCGCCCATATTTTTCTGCAAAACGGTTGAAACAAAGAAAGACAACCGACCGATGTGACTGAATAGAGTGGAACGACCGGCTGTGGAAAGCAAAAGCACAGGGATATGTTCAATAATAACCGAGTAGCAGCAAATCTCCTTGGGCTTATCGATGACCCATCAAGATATGTATGAAATAGGTTTAGTGGAGTAAAATACGACGCAACAGACCCCAGCTAATAGGAGGAAGTGAAAACTAGTTTTTTTTTTTTGCTAACCGTAGACTGACCAGATGAACCTCTTTTATCTTTTGCGCGGACACTCAACGGTGTGAACCACGTAAACGCGAACGTCGCCAATTGAATGGCCATTTCAGTGCTTCGAAAAGATGTGATGAGAGATTTATGGCATTGAAAATCACTTACGTGATGACGTTGGCATTAAATGCGACTTAGAAATGTCGTTTTTTTTTTTGTTAGATGTGTGATTAATGCGTTTTGCACATGATCATCTGCTTAACCTTTTTAGAAAAACTTAAGTCGCCATTTTTTCCAATCAAGTCATGTTAAAATTTATATAAGATTGCGGTTTCTTGGAAAAGCATAACTGGTTGAGATGCCTTAAGATTTATCATTTTACAGCTCACATAAATGAAATATTTGATTATTCATATGATATTATCATATTAATTAGATTACAAGCTACCCTCATCCATCATGCCAACAGCTGGTTCATAATATCACTTTCAGACCGAAGACCCGACCGTGACGTAACTCTAGGTTGAACACGGCATCATCAGTCAGCCGGTTAATTTTACAACTCACTTTCGCCCAGAGTTCGATCGCCACCGGCGCAGAAGATCAGCGGATCAAGACCCTCAAAACGTATAAGATTACTTAACTTGACACATAAACGCAGTCTCATGCAAGCAAGCGAGCATGAATTTTTTTTTCCCCTCCCTGTCCGGTGGTCCGCCGCGTTCGCGGTTGATTGGTTTTGGCTGTGGGATACAAGCTCAATACGTACTCAAGCATGTTTAAATATACGATTCAATAACCCATCCCCACGCGAGATGGCGCGACGGGTGTGAGAAGAAGCGCGCAAATGTCAGTGGGTGCTTGAAACGGAAATTTACAAATTGACAACCGCTCACCATAATCGACAATTATGGCGCAAAACGAGGACCACTCGGATAGCCGGTTTGACGGGGAACGCGTGGCTTTCGGGAAATGTTGTATTTCCCACAGTGAAACATTGCCGAAAATAAATGGAGCAGTCGAAAACAAATGGGAACTTCTGCCCTCGTGCATCTTTACTTATATGCATCTAGAAAAATATACCATAATTAAAAATGGCCCACTCATATGTTCGAACTGTTTGTAAATAGAGACTACAACTCGAACAAAATAATAAACAATGTTGGAGTTTGAAGTTCGCTCAACAAGTTTGTTGTTTTTTTCTTATTTGTGTTTGTTATTATTTTGCGTATTCTCAGATTTTTCTCTTCCTTCAAGGTTTTACTATCCAAAATTTTCCTTCTATATCTTGAGTCGGGTATCATTCCATAGATTCCTTCTAGTGTCCAGCAATATTCTTATAAATTACAATTTTATTAAGATTTCATAATTATTTAGTTATATCGCTGTTTGGATAGGTAATAAATAATGAATTCGAATTTAATTCGAAACGTCCAAATTTAGTTTTTTTTGTTGATTGAGCAGGCTGACTCCACGATCACCAATTGCCTGTGAACAAATGAATACACACTGCTCTCTCAGTTTTATATCGGAAACAGCCTACTGAGAACATGTTGAGTTTACCGGAAGGAAATAATTTCCAAAATGGCTTCTATTCAACTCATCTATTGTGTGCATTATCAATTTATATATTTTTAACGTACAACGTTTTGTGTTGTGGACATGCGTTGCTTCCGGATGAAACTTGTTCCTTCAGATCGTACACTTCGAGTAAAAACCCGACACTTTCTATAAATTACGGCGCGTATGACTTTCCTTCGCCCATGTTTGATGTGAAATGGAAATAGTCAGCATTTACAATTGGTACCGAGACCGTTAGGATCTCCGATGTTGCTTGATCTTGTGCCATGGCACTAAAAAGGGCGAAGGCAGGAAAAATTTCTTGTATTCGCACTGCACCACTATCGCAATCAGGGTGGCACAAGATAATAGTTTAGGATTGGAAAAGTTTCAAACCACAGTGCTCTGGTACTACTTACAGTGATTTCACATTATCGTGGCCCATGAAGAGGCACCCTATCTATAACCGCGCGCAGATTACAAATCACATCCCCAGAGTGCGACAAGTGCAAGTTGACGAACCGGCTAATGATGACGATATGCTGGGACCGGGTACGATTTGGAACGGATCTCGCGAATTCAAAAACAAACCGCAAGAGCGGACACTCATTAGCCGATATATCAACGATAAAATACGCAACAACGGTGCAGCGGCGAGTTGCAGTGCGTCGCGCCTAATAGGGTAGGGTTTGCATTATTCAACGGAATTCACTTCCCTACAAGAAGGAAACTGTCGTCAACCGTTTTGCCAACACCGTGTAGGCTTAGCTAACGTCACGACGGTCACTCTCACTGTCAGTGCCAAGTGGACCTCAACGCCACATGCTAAATGAACGCGCTCGAGTAGTTTGCTATGTATCGAATGAGTCTCACGATTCGAAATTGTTTGAAATTGTGGTTACGAATGTAGAAATTGTGGACAAGCATCAATGTGTGAATTGCACTGATAACAACTATACCTCATTCGGGAAGATATTTATTTTGATACTGTCTAGATAAATACTACATTTATCATGGTACCCGTCAATTATTCACAGGTTTCTGAAGGTTCTAAACGGTGCAAATTATAATTTGTAGGTATAATAAAGTTTCAAGAGTGGTTCTTTGATTTATGCGAACGATTACATCAGCTTTTGAAATTACTTTGAACATAACAAATCAACAAAAATTTAGGTAGATATCGCTATAAATCATTTCAATCCACCTAATACAGTGCTAGGTATGCTAATATTATCTCACAATCAGCATCACGTGCTTTTGCTTTCGTTGTACTTTCTCACAACAATTATACCATATAATATATTCATACTCCTATGCAAAGGTATACTAGTAAAATGCGGCCAACGCTTCCCACCTGCAAGCTCGTTAGCCAGCAACTTCTTTCGAGGGAGAGCAGATAATTACATCTTATATATTTTCTTCCATACGAACCCACCGGCAGTGGGGTCTTCCCATGAAGCCTCACCAGCAGGTATTATGTCTTTGGTTAAAAACCTATATATCATCGAAGCGAGATCTGCACATTCTGCCTCACCTCGCACGGTTTCCATTTATTTATTATTTTTTATTATTATTTTCGCGCAAATAAAATTAGTCTTCTTTGTTGAGGTACCTGTGGGCCCCCTTGATTTCCCACCTTTCCCCTACAGTAAACATCGGTGGTACCGGAGCGGAAAATAAACAATTTGTTTCAAGCTGCTACGGGGCTTCCATCGCGCTCTATTGGGTGTTTTCTAAATCTTCTTAGACAAAAGAGGATCGCTGCCCCAGCTTTTGTTTGTTTTATTTTCACGCTACAGTGTGGAGCTAGCTAGGCGTTACCGCATTCGAGTCGGAAGCGACTCCTCATTATGCAGTTTAGGTTTGAAAAATTTTCATTTCATAAAGAGTCAGATAGAGTTCGGATCTGCCTGAAACAGCTGTTCTGGGTTGACACACATAAACGGCAGCACAGGCTACAGCAGCAGGATGGTCCATAAAATGGATTTTAGACTATCATTGTCCTACACTGCAGCATACGCTTAAAATAGGATTTTCTTCACCCATGTGTACAATACTATATAATACATCTGCTAGAAAATGAACGTATCGGTATACATTTAAAATATTCTGGTTTTTAAATATTCTGGTTCGCCATTCTATCTTTTATCTAAACTTAAACCACGTTTATTTTCGAGATTATCTTATGCCACAAGATATACGCTCCGAGAAAAATGAGAGTATGTATATGTAAGCTCTCACTATTTTCTCTATGTCAGTATTTTTTTTTTTTTGTTAATGCATGCTCAGTTCTGTTCAAAATGGCGTCGAAACAAGAATCACTGCACAAGCGCATTGTACAGTTGTAACTGAACTGCCCAAAATGTAGGCAAAAAGCTCATTTCAAACCATTTCAAGAGCGAAAATTTTCCAGTAATTACCTGCAAACCTTAACAATCATTCACCAGGAAGGACCGGCCAAAGTAATAGACAAACAGGATTTCGTATTTTTTTTGTCTAAATCATGGTTTAAATTGTCAAGTTGTGTACCAGAACAAATGATTAAAGAAAATTTTGGTTTTATTTTTTCAAACACACCATCCCAGTACATGGTATGTGTTTTGGTCAGATAAAGCATCATTAGATAAAGCATCATTTCGCCAAAATACACAAACTTTCCTGAACAACGCCTCGACCCCATTTGTAGCCAAAACACGCAACCCAACGAATCTGCATCAGTGGCCTCCAATTTAAAATTTCTTTGAATTTTTTGTTCTTTGGTGTACAATGGTAGGAGGGTAGTATCCAAGACAGGACTGCAAAGTTTTGTGATTATCAGCAACGTTTTAGTGAGTTATAGAGAACTATCAACTACTTCAGTTATCAGTTAAGATTTTGGGGTGTTTAAAAGTGCCATTGGTGTTTCACAAAACTGACACCAATAAAATTGGTTCTTTTATCGGCATTTTGGATTGTTGTTGACCGAATGATTCAAGTCCTGTTGTTATTTCTGGCAGAATTTCCTACCGTTTCCTACACTTTTGGAGCTACCAAGTACTCACGCCATAACAGCCGCCAGGCGTGCCCTGCCTGGTACTTTGGTTTTTCTCTCTTAGCCATGATCAGACCCTAACGTCCATATTGTACTTTCTTAGGAACGAAAATGAAAGTGAGTGCACGCTACCTTCTATATCAGAATTTCGAAAAAAAAACTTTGAATGGGGTAGGAGTTTGGAGAACTAAGAAATGGCAAGGAAAGTAAAACTGGCACAACTCGAAATTTTACATTTTACAGTTTTTTTGGCAAACGATGCAAAATACTATTAAGTTTTATCCCATTTAGACCCGTTTCAAAATTTACCAAAAAAAAAACGAAGAGCTATAAGTAGATAAACCTTTATCAGTCAGATCAAAATTTACCAATAAAAAAAATGCAGTTTCAACTGGTACAACTTGCTTATTGTATGTCAAAGTGACAATGACTGTATGGAAAAAAGTCATCACCGAATTTCAAAAACCGACCACGTACATTTCGTTCATTGACCCAAAAAATGACCTCTGAAAAATTTCAGCTCAATCGGACATGATTTAGGGGTGCCTCCAAGCGCTCAAAGTTGTGATTATTTTACCCTCAAAAATCTATATGAAATCGGGAAAACAGGAAATTTTTTTTCTGTTGTCATATGACTTGAAAATATATAAAACATCTAGATCTGGTGTTCTCCCGAATAGAAATTTTTGGCCATTTTGAGAATTTTTGGGTCGTATTTTGGGCAACCGAAAGCCTAATGAGGGATATTTAAAAATTGACTTTTATTATGACTAACAACTCGCTCCAAATCCCACGTAAATTATTTTAAATGCGCGCTTCCAGCACACGCACAGCGAACGCGCCAGATCCGGACAGAATCACCAACTTCTCCGGACATGTCTGTTTGACGGTTCTTCTCACACACGAAGGATACAAAGCCAAGCTGTGTTCAAATGAGCGAGTGTTGCTGCGTAAACCATGCAAAAATATATTTAAATTGCTGTCTGTTGTGCTGCGACTTACCACAGCTCTGCTTGTTTCCGATCGACTCGGATTCACCCTCTTTTTTACCATATTATTTTTTTATAGGGGGGGAGTTTGTAATGATTTATTTATGTACTTAAATATCTATTCAGAATTAGTATTGTGTGTTCTGCCACAAATGGTGACATTTCAACATTATTATATATATTTGTACGCTTTTTAGTATTATTGAATGTTATTAGCTTTCGCAGTTAAGATAATGTAATTGTAGGAAAATTATTAAACCTACTTGTCAAGAAAAAAAAGGAATAAAAGGAATAAAACGAAACTTAAAATAAACTTAAAACTATCTTACTGACTATAAAGTGAGCTAATCGTTGCAATTGAGGATTGCAACGATTTTTGTCGGAATTTGTTGATAATTTGGCTTGACATATTTTCTATTTTCTGTTTCTACATTAGTGAGCCTATGTAGCTCGTTCGTGCTTAACCAGGGAGGACGCTTCAAAATCATTTTCAAAAGTTTACTCTGAATCCTTTGAAGTGTCTTCTTCCTGGTTGCACAACAACTTGTCCAGATGGGAACTGCATATAACATTGCTGGTCTAAATATTTGTTTGTAAATTAACAGTTTATTCTTGAGACAAAGTCTAGAATTCCTGTTGATAAGAGGATATAAACATTTGATATACTTATTGCACTTTGACTGGATATTTTCAATGTGCTCCTTGAAAGTAAGATTCTTATCATAAATTAGCCCTAAGTATTTAACTTGATCAGACCAATTTAAGACCACACCGTTCATCTTAATAACGTGGTTATGGGTGGGTTTGAGAAATGAAACTCTTGGCTTATGAGGAAAAATAATTAACTGTGTTTTTGAAGCATTAGGGGAAATCTTCCATTTTTGTAAGTATGAAGAAAATATATCTAAACTTTTTTGAAGCCGACTGCATATAACACGAAGGCTTTTTCCTTTTGCGGAAATGCTTGTATCGTCACAAAACAGAGATTTCTCACAACCTGGTGGTAAATCAGGAAGATCAGAAGTAAAAATGTTATATAAGATTGGGCCCAAGATACTCCCCTGAGGCACACCAGCTCTAACAGGCAATCTATTAGATTTACCATTAAGATAGTTAACCTGGAGAGTGCGGTCAGTTAAATAACTTTGTATCATTTTTGTGAGGTAAAGCGGAAAACTGAAATTTGACATTTTAGCTATTAAACCTTTATGCCAAACACTGTCGAATGCCTTTTCTATATCTAGAAGAGCAGCTCCAGTCGAATAGCCTTCAGATTTATTAGTTCGAATCATATTTGTTACTCTAAGTAACTGATGAGGATTCACCCTCTTGCTTCAGTGATTGGAAAGACAATGAAAACTGAACTTCTGGATGCTAGCTTTTATACGTTGCACTGAGATTTATATTCGAGCGAGCAAAACAACAACAGCAACAACAAATCGTCAACCAACCGATCATTTTTGTTGCCATAACTCAACCGTAAAAGAATTTCTGATCGATTGATGCCAAATGTTCTAGCATCTATTAAATGATAAGAATATAAGCGCTCAAAACCTGACCGCTTTTTCCATGGTTGCATTGCTAAATATTTGGTTTGCCCCAGATAGACGCAGTCCTACGTCAATAATAAGTGGATTACTAGAGGGTAGATAGGAATAGATTTTAAAATATTCAGATGACCTTAGATCACCTTCAAAGAGTTGTAAAGATCCTTTGAACCTTGAAGCACTTTTCTCGGCCTCGTATTGTAAAAATATATGCATTCAGGCCCGAATTTGAGGGGGGGGGGGCAAAGGGGGCAAATGCCCCGGGGCTCCCGATTCAAGGGGCCCCCCTAGTTCTGGGGCGACCTTTTTTTTTGCTCGCCACCTCCCAGAACGTTACCTCGAAATGTAAGAAAAAGGGGCCTCACAAAAAAATTTGCCCCGGGCCCCACACCGTCTGAATCCGGCCCTGTATGCATTAGAAGCAAAAACAGTAAAACTTCTAATGCTTTGGTAGGTGTACCACTCATTGAACCCCTGGTTAGTCATTGAAGTTTTTTCAACTTATCTTGGGCACCTTTCTTCTTTGTTTTCGGCCACCAGACCAATGAAGCGTAGGTAATTTTAGGTCTCACAAAACCCGAATGAATCCAATAGATCATATTCGGTTTTAACCTCCACTGTTAATTCCTGGATGGACTCATCACTCCCACCAGAAACATTGATCTTTTGTGATATCACCCAGGTGTTTGCCGTATTCCGCACTTCTCTTATTAGTCATACATATCACTATCGAGAGTAAGTGACAGAATTATTATAGTCAAAGCCGGATTCACGATTGTGGGCGCCTGGGGCTCAGTTTTAAGTGAGGGCCTCAAAATAAAATAAAACCGTTTTTTATCGTACGAGTTATAAACATCTGTTTGATATTGGAAAGTTACCAGAAACTTGTGAGAATTACGAGTTTTTTTTGCAGAGAACTTATTAATTAAACAATCAACATTCAACTACTTCAGCATATAGCCTTGCATTCTTCATAGTCGTCATTCCAAGAGAATCCAAGGTGAACTCTTATGAATGTAGTTGTGATATTGGCGCTCGCGAAAAAATAAAACTGAAGGAAAGTTTCAGATTAAAATGATCTGATCAAATTTTCTTGCTGTAAATCTAATTTTTGATTGAATCTCATATTTGATAGAGGAAAAAACTTTTTCTCGATTTGTGAGGGCCCCAAAAATGTGAGAGCCTGAGGCCCGGCCCCCTCTTCTTAAATCACTGATTATAGTTCGTGCTTGTGTGCTTCCTTTTTACCCTTTCCCAATATTATCACCAATTACACTTCCTTGGATAGGTTTCAACTGAACGTCCCTCTGTCCAATTTTATTCTAAAAGGAACTTATTTTTGTCAAGAGTTATTTGTCAAAGTTTTCAAAGTTTTTGAGAATTCAACGTGAAGGAAGGGTTAGTGGAGAGCCCGAGGATAAGCCCATGCTAAAGTCCATTGACGCTGTATGATCTGATTCTATTAGGATTCGAACTCACGGTCATCCACTTGTCAAAACGGACTCTGTAACTTTGCGGCTACAAAGCTCCCCAAATACTCTAATATCCGTAAAATATTTTTTAGCTAAAAAGAGACTCCATCACCGCATTGGAAGCGTGTTTTTGCGGAAGCGGAGTGTTGCTTCTTCAGGTACAATCCGACGAGCTTTTAACAAAAAAATAATAGAGACGTAACGTGTCAACCCCTGTCATGTGCAATGACAGAAAAGGGAAATCAGAGGAAGCCAAGTGTTAGAAACTTTATTTTAGTGTGCTATTGAACGGCGAGGAAGACAGAGACGTCAAAAGGAGCGGGATTGATATAGCGAATGAAGGACAAGCTGTGGATCCACCATCCATGGATGAGGTAAGGAAAGCAGTGAAAGAACTAGGAAACTACAAGACAGCTGGGTAGGACGACCTTCTCACCGAACTCTTCAGCAACGAGAACGAGCAGCTGTATTGTACCATCCATCGGATCATGCTGAAGGTGGTCCCACACGTGCATCCTGTTCTACAGACCAATGTCGTTGCAGGTTACCTTTGTTGGCTCCACTACGGACTAAATGTTTACCTTGCGACAAATCCTCGATAAGTTTCGAGAATTCAACTTGCAGACTCACTTTTTTGTCATAGACCACAAGGCAGCATATGATTCAGTTAAGAGAAAGCAGTTATGGCGGATTATGCTCGAATAAGGTTTCCCAACAAAACTGATGAGATTGATTCGTGCCACGATTGACGGTTCCATATCATGCATCAGGACTTTCGTGATGTTAGATGGTTTGAAGCAGAGTGACGGACGCATTGGAAGGAGCTGCGCGGAGCACTAGCGTGCAGAGAAGCAGTACCATCAATATGAAGTCTCACGTGCTCCTAGGTTCTGGGGACGGTTGGTATCAACCGTAGAGCGGTGAAAGAGACCTTTGGACCAAGGTTGCATGTTCAAGTTCAAGGTGTCAATTGAAACTACACTAAACTATGTTCGTTTTATGTTCGTTAAAAGCCAAGACTGGAGAACCTCTAGCTGGATCGAGCTCAAAGTGAGTAATCATACTGATTTATTCTTGCACTTCCTTTTATGATGCATGTTTCGCAGTGCGAGGTAAAAAGTGATAACAGGTAGAGAGACCAAAAAATAAAGACACAGAAGGTGTGCTTTTTTAGGCGTTATTATAATTTACTGCTTGTATATAAATTAACCAAGGGTTTTTCTCATGCTACATCATCCCTCAAAAGGGAATTATGTAACATAATGGAATTATTAATGGACCATTTCATCCTTCCCCAATTGTCTCGTACAAAAAATTATTTCAATTGGCCGCGTGTCGATAGATATCTTTACGAGTACTTTTATGATAACTGATGTACGACAAACTTATAGTCCCTAAGTGGCACTACTAGTTTGTCGAAGAAAGCAATGCTCTAACTCGTACACCTAAAGTGTAAGAGCCAATTATGATAGTATGATATTCACCGCGAATATTCGCTGGATATCACACTGAATATGGATTCTCACAGTTCAGGCATTTAAGTTAGAGTTGCACTATTCGACAAACTTGTATTGCTACTAAGGTACTACAAGTTTGTCTTACATCGTTTCTCAAAATGGTACTCGAGAAGCGAGCTATCAGAACGCATATAAAACACTCTAAAATTGAATATGCACCCGATCAAACGATTATACCAAACGGGTAACACAAATATATTTGAACTTTAAAGAAATAACAAAGCCTGTAATGTTCTTGATGCCAAAAGGATTGAAAGTACAAAATTGTATCAAATTCTGTTATCATACGCTTGAATTTTCAAAAGTGTGTTTTTTTTAAGCAAATTTGCAACAAAATTTGTTATTCAATTAACAAAATATTGTACATTCTAACTAATTCTGATCTTTTTCTGACAAAAACCTTACAAAACTTGCTATAATTTTGAATTTTGATATTTAACTATTAACGAGACCAACTTTAGAATACAAGTTGATACAAAAAATTCGTAGCAAAATATCAGATTTGTTAAAATCCTGATATATTTGACTGATCGGGCATCCTTGCTTTGGACCTCTCAAGAGGGAAGCTGCGAGAATGCGGGCCTTCTACGGATTGCATAACCTGCTCCGGTAACGCAGCCTGCAAACCTCTACAAAACTTGCACTCTATAAAACACTGATCCTCCCGGAGGCCCTCTATGACCATGAAGCATGAACACTGAAAAAGGCTGATCGGCAAGCTCTTGGTGTTTTCGAGCGTAGGATCTTGTACTAAGCATACGAATCTGCGGATATAGTCGAGCGAATAAAACACGGCAGTCTTCAGTCGGCTGGACATGTAGCTAGAATGCCGGAGAAACAACCAGTAAAAATTTTGTTTGACAGGAACCATAATTGCATTCGGTTTTCGATGAAACTTCATAGTTGCCACGAATAATTATGACTATATCATCAGTGAACTGAACTTTTTAAAAGTCTTTATCTATCATTTTGTTTTTTTTTTGGTTTTTTCGAGAAGTCATTAAGTCATGAGATGACTTGTCAAATGCTTTTTTTGTTTCAGGGAACGCCGCTGAATGATTTTTTTTTTGTTGCAGAAGATTTCTTTAGTTTTGTAGCAATAGTATTGAGTGGTACTACAAATGAATTACCTTCCAAATTAATGTTTGCTGAAAAGAGTTTTAGAAAAATATGATGACTTGCTGCAACAGATATTCACTCATATATTCACGAAAATTCAGGGAAAAACCATCGTTCTAGTTAAATCATTAGTCGTAAAATCATCATCGAACCCCGAGAAGCTTGTACAAAATCCCAAAATGCTCCATAGCATGGATTTCCCATCCTCGTTTTGATCGTATTTATGTCATCTCTAATCTCTAATTTAACGCTACAATGATCCAATTAAGAACTTCCTTTCCCATTGAACAAATTTATCTCTTCCTCTACTCTCCTAGCAGCTGTGTCCAACTGTGGGATGTCTCGAAACTGCTACAACTAAACATTCCGAGATAACACCGTATGTATAGCAAGTACTCTTAATGGGCCACCCGACACGGCCAGAAAGCACCCATTAGCTTGCTCAGATGAAATAAATGTAAATCATCGGCAGAAAGCAACCAATGGCGTCACGGAGTTAGGCAATTACCCCGTTCGTAATACTTTGGAACCAGTCGGCGGGCGGCCGACCGCCAACGAATGACCCGGCGGTATAGATGACACTGCCTCCTACTCCTACTACTGGTGACTCCGCGAAGGCAAACAGCGTGGGATATCTGACACCAAATAAATATTCTAGGCCTGAAAGGCGAAGAAAAAACTATACCGACTATTTATAGTATGGTTGCTGTAGCGCGTCGAGACACATTACTGCAATGAAATGTTTCACACAATAAACAAACTCGAAATATTTCGTTCCCCTTGGAGTGTTTAGTAAACATTCGCCAACAGATACGCATCACTTCGGCGTGGAAAAGAGGTCACTTTCGAAAGCAGACTTAATTGAATGTCCCGAAATAACCCACTTCCAGTCTGTGCAAAGTGACCCAAAGGGTCGAAACCAAAGCAGAAATTACCCAAATTAAAAACGTTTGTCCCTGCTTGCCTGCCGAGCGAGCGCGCAGGGTACAATTTATTCCTTTCGCTCATGAATATTCTCCTCGTTTTAAAGCGACCGCCAGCCAAGGCACTGAATTGATTTGTTCGCCCGGCGGAGCGAGCGCTCGCTTATTTCTGCATACAGCGCCGCACAGGTCGCTGAGGAAGTACTACAAACCGTGACGTGGGGAGACATCGATCGGATCTGGCGAAATCCAATTCCTGCGGCCGGTGGTACGAAGTATCAACTTCTGGTTCCCTTCCTACCGGAAAACTTTGAAAACGTTTCCAATTTGACGCTACGAAAGGAAGCACAGCGGAAAAGAAAAACTCTCGAGTCGCGTTAGTAGAGTACGAACGGTATTTATGTGTTTGTTTACGATAGCGACTACTGCGTCACTTTCGCAGGGATTACTTAAGGAAGGGCCGCGCGATTATACTACACGATAGGGTTATAAATTTTCCACCTTTTAATTTTATCCACCTTTTTTTGCCCGACCATCGTAGTGAGCAAACTGCAAACCATGGAAATCGCCAGCGCTAGGCTTTTCGATTTTTTCCTTCTATTTATGAAACGGGGGAGTAAAATCAATACATTTAATTACAGTAAAATTGCCGGTAAAACAGCGGGAAAAAGTGGTCTCGATGGAGCACCAACGGTTGGATGACAGTTTCTTTGACTATTGCGTTTGATCGTCAGCGCACTTTGTGGCAATAGACGTACTTGCTGATGGTAACGGTCTCGTGGTACGATGCCATTAAGGGGGAAAAAAGGAAAGTTAGGGTGATAGATTCGATCCAAGTGCAACGGGGTGTATTACCCTGGCGAGGTCATCGACCGACTCATTGCGGCAGGTTCAGTCAGCTGATTTGTTGCATTGTAACATATATAGTTATTTTTTGGAGAAATACAATCCAGTCCTAGAAGACTATCTTGTTCTAATATTTATATTTTTAGTTTATTAACCTGGTTATAAATAATAATTTGAATTGGGATAAAAAAATATAAAAATATTACAAAGTGAAGAAGTAGGTATTTGAAAAATGTAACGTGTTGTTCAAACAACGTCGAAACTAAACTATAGTAACGTTAAATTGTTCAATCAGATAGTGTTACTAGAAACAATAAATTTAACGTCACCAAAATAATATTCAAATATCGTCGGAAGCTTGGTTTGAAAGTCATATCATTCTGAGTGACGCCGTCACAAATCGATGAAATTGTATAAATTGTATAAATCAAAATTTAATTGATTCCAATTATTGTCCTAATTTAAACCTTGTGAGTTTTTTTTTTTTTCTATTTTTACACCTTCAGAGGACGCTCGATGTAAAGAGATTTAGCCGAACATTTTTTTTATCATCCAAAACATTATTGAAAATCTTCTATACGTTAAAAAAGCTCATTTCAAGATGACTTGACAAAGTTTTTTTTTTTTAATTCTTTTAGCACCAATATTTAGTGGTTAATTTGTGGTTTCGAAATCCAATTTGTGGTAATTTGTGGTTGAGTAATTTCTGAGAAATTTTCAGAAAACTGAGTCAAGCTATCTCTGAAAATGATTTCGCTTCAAATGAATCGTACAACGATGATATATACATCAATCGAAAGCTCTTAATTTGTGGTTCACGAAAATGTAGTTTTTGTAGGCATAGTTCATATTAAAATAATTAAAAACTATTATTTAAATTTTTGAACATTGTTTACCTCTTGTTGTTAACACCGACCGTACGCGGCGTTGGATGAGCATAGTACTGGCACCTGCCGATGTTAGTGCTAGTGGGTTATCTAGAACATATCGACAGTCGTTATATGCACTAAGGTCGTTTTTTACGCGGGGGATGCGTTCCAAATTTGTATGGGCCCGCGTAAAAAACGACTTTTTTGAATTGCAAATATAACAAAGAAAACCGTCCTAAAACGTTAAAACCTCGTTTGAATATGATAGTGGCCAATCTAGAGACTAAAATTCAATATTTTAAATTTTGAGTATTTACACCAAAAATTGTGATTTTTTTTTAAAACTGATATATGATCACTCGTGGCCTAAAACGGAAAACGAGATTGAAATGAGGTCGATATCTTGTACCGTTTTTGAGTAATGGAGGAAAGCAACCCGCGTAAAAAACGACCTTACTGTATACGACATACAGTTGTCGCTGCTGTTGAAAGCTTTTTTGTTTTATTATTCAGGGGGTAGTTGTAGTAGCATATTCCTGAGACGAGAAAATATCGAATTTTAATTCTAGTCAGGACCCACACCTTTGGGCATTTACCATGCGTTTCAACCGTTCCCCACAGTTCTAAGGCCCATTCCCGATTTTCAGGCATCATTCCGGTTTCTAAAATACCCAACAGTCGAATACAGTTGCGTAGTTGGTTACCAAAATATTATTATATTTATCAAAACAAAAAATTGTTCTTTATTATTATCAGGCTGTAATTTATTCCAAGGGTTAAAACGTATAGATTTTAACTTTTAGCTAATAGATTTTAACATATAATAGATTTTGTATGAGAAAGACCAGATCACACCCCTTGGTGTATTAATTTAGGTTTTTTTTTTTCAAACAATCGGTAAACGGCAAAACTACATTTCCGGAAATGATTCGACCGAAGATCGAGAAAATTACGCTCGCATGTCTACGTAAAACTTCACCTGTTTTGAGGAAATTTACGTAAAACACACGGAGGCTTGTCAACTACAAATATCTGCTAATTGATCAACATTTGCCTTTCGCAGCAAATCTGCACCTATAGTATCCCTGCTGTTTACATACTGTTTCACCTAGAAATACTCAAGAGGAAGAGATTCGCGGTGAAAAAAATCGCCAATTCGGCAACTGGGTTTCATGTGTCAGAGGTGCCAGATCTCTTCTCAAAGCGCAATGTTGACTAACATTCGACTTGTATAATCGGTGGTGACGGTGAAAGTCCTTAAGAATAGTGAAGTGCTTCGCAAAAACTGTTAAGGTGATATATTTTATGCTTATGTTTAATTTTATACACCTTCACTTATTTTGTTACCTATACACAAGGTTTGTTGAACTCCGGGTAAAAATCACTCATTTATTGGCAATAGAACAAAAAATCGTACAGAAATGAACACGTTCTTTTTTGTACCTGATTGCAATACCTCTAAATGTGGTGTTACCTTTCTTGTTCGTTTGGCTCCAATTTTAACGGTTCGTTTGGCTCACCGCATATCTCTCCCTCTGAGTATCTCTAGTTTCACCATACTCATCGCTACACGAAAGCTTTCTGAGAAAAAAATCATCTTGACGCGTACGGTCGGTGTTGACAACAAGAGGTAAACAATGTTCAAAAATTTAAATAATAGTTTTTTAATTATTTTAATATGAACTATGCCTACAAAAACTACATTTTCGTGAACCACAAATTAGGAGCTTTCGATTGATGTATATATCATCGTTGTCCGATTCATTTGAAGCGAAATCATTTTCAGAGATGGCTTGACTCAGTTTTCTGAAAATTTCTCAGAAATTACTCAACCACAAATTACCACAAATTGGATTTCGAAACCACAAATTAACCACTAAATATTGGTGCTAAAAGAATTAAAAAAAAAAACTTTGTCAAGCCATCTTGAAATGAGCGTTAAAAAAACAGAATTTTGTTTCATTTTCATCTAACACAAACAATCCTGCAGTCGACGATATATCGAAAGAAAATATCCCACTGGTCACTCTGCCAACCATCTCCGAACACAGCATCCAATCACGGCGCAATTGGTTTGCACCGGAAAAGGCAGAGATGAGAAATTAAAGCGTCAAGTCTCCCTCATCTTCATCACTGTTCTCCAACGTTCCTCCTCGGTAAAAGCCTCCCGAATTCGTGCTCGCTGTGGGAAGATTGTTGGTCATGCCTGTTACTGGAGCGTAAACCCTGACGGACTGTAACAAAGTTGCCCGTCACGAACTTGTGAAGCCCTAGACGGAAGGAAATCATGCTGCCAAAACACAAAAAAATCTGCGGTTTGACCAAGACTGCACCAACGCTGAAAACCATTTTGACGTCAATCCGAACACTTGTGGTAAAGCGAAGACAAGACAAAGATTACGACAAGACGACAGGGGGATCGAGTTTCGTGATGTTTTTTGGGAGTTTTATTGCCTGGGGTTGAACTAATATAGCAAAAAAGAACGACGACGGCGACGAAAAGGTGCATACAGAAAAAGAAACCATTCTTGTGTTCAATCCATTGGTTTCGGATCTTCTGGAAACAGGTTTCACGAACTGGAGGATTAATTCCTTGTCAGAAGTAGTTTCCATAAGATCAGCGATTGAAATTCTAATGAGTTCGTGTTTCCTTTTTGGCGAACTCGATCACTTACTTGCATGTTTCAATCCAACTACTTTAATATTAAAACGCTTTTCCAGTCTGCATCACAGAATCACTGCGAAAAAGTGCTCGGGAAAATCACACTGTTGTTCACTTGCACTTCCTGGATCACTGGAAGAAAATTTTCACTTCCCTATTGTCTGGCAGAGTTTTTCCACAGTCACGCCCGCATTCAGAAGAGCAGTGAGATTTTCTCCGGCTGGTAGTGAGAGTATATCCCACGAAGTGCAACAAAAAACGGGATGAATTTTCTCATATAAATCATAGCACAGTATGAGCGCCCACAACAATAACAACACCAAAGCCACTACAGATTGAACCCGAAGTAGTGCTCTGAACCCGTTCAATTGCGGATACGAACTTGGCTGAATAATGATAAAGTTTTCGAAAAAAAAATCTTTCGCGTGCTCACTCTACCTAACTGATAACGGGTTCGTAAAAGTTGCTCGATAGCATATAAATAAACCACTTAATCAAAGTAGAACTACACTCGATTCGTACGCAATTTAGAATTCCACTACGACCGTCGCGAACTCAACTGTACTCGGTATCGCCATATTTGATTTTGATTTTCGTTTTAAACTGCCGGGCCCACAACACCATGGACTTGCTTGCCCTACAATAACTGGCAACATAACACACTCACACGAGCATCATCAATTGAGTGGCACCGAACGAGTTCGCAGAACATTTCATGCTGCTCACACAAGAATCGTTGCCGAACCACCCTCAAAGGCTGCCTGGCAGGCGGAGGGAAAACAACAAATACGACGTAGATTTTCATTCATGAACCAAATATGCGGCGCGCGTGTTGTGTGAGAGTAATGTGATGCGCGAGAGATCAGGAGAACGAGAGACGCATATTGCATGCAAGAGAGTCGCAGAACATGATAGATTGAGCATTGACCGAGCATTTTACACATGGAAATACTCAGAGTTTGGCCACAGCATCCACATTTTTGTTGACTGAAGGCAATACGCGTTCCCATTCAACATGAATCTAGTATAGCAATTTTCAACGAGAACGTTAAAAACAAACTACGCACACTATCACCAGTGTCCAGCTGAGTTCCTCTCCAGAGTAAGCAACTGCCTCTCAATGACCTGTATGAACTTGTACAGTAAAAAACAATTAGGATGTACTTTGTTATATTTTTGTTTGTCGCCAAGGTGTTAGATTTCACACTAAACGAAAACAAACAAAAAACAAAACATTTCAATTATGATGAATTTCTTTTCGCAAATTCCCTACGATTGATATTTAGCGTTAGTAAAAATCAACAACACTGAGAAGATATCATATAAATACGATTTTTGGATGACTATTCCGAAAATTTACTCAAATACATTTGACATTTCACCCGGTTACAGAAACGAACAGATGTTATTGTTCCTGATTTTTGGTGAACCATTCAGTGCCATTCTCTTCCATCTAACGCTAACAGTCTCTCAAAATATGGGATTCGAACATACGACAACTGGCTTGTTGTCTTAAGCACATATTCTTAAATCTAAATGAATATCATACTTACAAGTTACAACGTATTTTTTCTGCATCATACTACATGTAAAAACTTACCTGAAAAAAAGAGTAGAAAGAAAAAATTAATAAAATACAAATAAAATAGTAGCAGTGATAATCTGTTGATAACAAATCTAGCTTTATTTTTTTTCTCAAACGTGTTTTATTTATGAATTTTTATTCTCTTTCTCTTGTTTTTCACTCATCAACGATTCATGCTCAAAAAAATTCAGTTTTATCGACAATCCAGTTGAACGAATGTACATACTGTTGTGCACCCTGCAATCGTGTGTAATTTTCTGGACTCTCTTTGCTCATACAAGCAAAACCTAAACATTGGCAGCTGATGTTAACTGATCATACTCAAGCAATATAGTGAGAATGAAACTTTAGTGTTGCCTGAAACTGTATTACCACAGTTGATCGACACAGCTCAGTGTATCTCTTATATTCTCACCAAATGAGTAACGAATCCCTTCTCCTCACCGCGTTTAGTGCCGACCATCCAACGTAGCGCAGCAAAACAATGTAAACATAAACCATATTTGGCAATAGCAGACAGAGAGTATATACGAATAAGCTTTAGGAATTTCCAAGCTCAGACACGACGGGTGTTAATCCACTGAAGAAGCACCTTTCACGCTAATTTTCCTTCACCTTCTCATATGACCGGTAAGTGCTTACCCAGTCAGAATTTCATGGAACGCGATTCGGACCATCCGACCCGCTTCTCTCAAAATTCATGCGGGTTGAACGAAATTCGCTCGAAATACACGATCTCTCGCATTGGTGTGTGCGCTGGACGCTCTATTTCTGTTTTTTCGTCTTTCTCTTTTGGCGCCGGGCATGTTGGTTCGCATGAAAACGCTCTTCATTCTCGACGAGTAATAAACGTATGCGCATACAGATACACGATCTGTATGTGTTGAACGCTTTTTTTTTTTGTCATTGCGTACAGACTCGGGGTAGAGCAACGCGCTCTTGTTTGCTTGCTTGTTTTGCTTTTTTTTATACGGTAGCATTACGGTTTGATGCACTTTTAATTTTCAATCGAGTTGTTATAAAAGTTGGATTATTTCGTGTCGCGTTAGAAATTTATATTCGCGTATTTTGATTGTCGCGGCGTAATCTTAAGTGTCGGAAGTGTTAATCGGGCTGCTGCCAAACAGTGCGTAGTTTTTCCCGGTGCCAAGTATGCTGCAATGCAGCAGTGTGAAAAACTGTTTATATTCTGGTGAATAGAATTGTGAAACTCAGGGGGGGTTAAGTGTGGTGTTTATGGAAAAGTGTAGTGGAAAAGTAACTTGGATTTAATCCAAGCTATATTAGAAAAGAATGCTGGTTCGCAACCAGCAAGTGTGTTGTTTTGGTGGTTTTCAGCAAGAGGTGGTTGCTGGATATCCTCGATAACGGATTCAATTTTCTCATCGATAGAGTGCAATTGCACTCGCCAGGTTAGTGTTTTTGGAGAATAATACATAACGAGTTCTGCTATGAACTTCACTTTTTGAAGCTTTTTTTTTCTCAAAATTAGAGCGACACGTTGTTTCTTAGCCATTGATAAGTGGACTTTTGATTATTTTATTTTGAAACATTAATTAGAAATCGAGGAAAAATTCGCTTTCGTATACAGTCATACCTCGATATAAGGCAACTTTATTTTTATTTTCGTTTCGTTAAAAAAACATTTTTTTAATTTATGCAAGAATATTAATGGTTACTCAAAGATGCGCGAAAACCTATTTTCCATAACCTATCAGTATTTTTAAACCTTTCTTATGCTCATTTAGAAATATTTTCAGAAGCAAATAAAATTTTTTTTTTCAAGTGATACAAGAGGTTACTCGAAGAAGCGTGAAAACCTATTTCCCATTACCTATTAGTATTTTCAAACCATTCTTATGCAGATTTAGGACAATTTTCAACAAGCAACAATTTTTTTTTTGATTGATGCAAAACTGTTGATGGTCACTCAAAGATGCGCGAAAACCTATTTCCCATCACCTATCAGTATTTTTAAATCTTTCTTATGCCCATTTAAAGAAAATATCAAAACAAGCAATGAAAAATAATTTTTTTTAATTGTTGCAAGACTGTGAATTGTTACTGAAGAAGCGTGAAAATTCATTTCTCATCACCTGTTAGTATTTTTAAACCTTTCTTATTTAGAACAATTTTCGCATCGGTTTCATTGGTTCCAAAACTTACTACAAACATTTTTTTGAAGCAATTTATACCCATACAGTTGCTGTATCATTTATTTTCAATTTTAATTCATCTTAAAAAGTTACGTTATATAGAGGTAAAATTTACCGTATATCGAGTTACGTTATATCGAGGTTGCCTTATATCGAGGTTGCCGTATATCGAGGTATGACTGTACAATATTTAGCCGAAGTGTCGAATTTTTTTTCACTCCGGATAATCGAATTTTCCAGATGATCGAATCACCAAATTGTTTCTCACAAATTTGCCGTTAGCGAACGTGAAATACTTATTTTCTTTCGTTATTATAATTTACTGCTTCTTTGAAAAAAATAAAGCATTGGCTAATGCTAATATAAATTATCAGAAGAAAAGAAAAGAGATATGTTTAATAAACTTTAATTGATTACAGGGTGGCCAGCAGATTTCCAATTTCAAATTCTCGCTTTTTCCTGGTTTTCCCGGTTAGAAATTGGTGTTTTTCCCGGTTTTAAAACGCATAAATATAAAAGTTCAGCCACGTTCATTCATTGACAAAATAAATTTGTGAGAGAAATTGGATTTCAATATGTATTATTATTTCATTTAAAACTCTCAAAAGGGCTAACTACTTCGGCCAACATCTGTTTGCTGTTGATTTTTCGAATGAAGGCTGAGGAATGCAATTGCAAATCATTTTCTATTATTTCAAGCATTGAGAAATTTCATCAATTGTTTTTAAGCTTTATTACGGATTTTAGCCTTATTCATTTCTATTTTAAAACTTAATTTTAAATTGAATTAACTTTAAATTTTTTTATTGAATTGGCTTTAATAATTATTTAATTTTTTTTTCTTGTTTTCTGATAACTTTTTCATAGTCATTTTTAGTGAATGAGAAGAAACATTCTTGTTATTTTTCAGAGTTTTCATAATAATTAGAGCACTTTTTTTGACTCCGGATCGAGATAGTTTTTCGCCTTGCCTGAAATTGCAATGATAGCCGTTTCTGGCATGTTTAAATTTGTTTGAGAATAAATTTTTGCACACACTTTTCTAGATTAAATTTGAAATTAAATAGTTTCTTTCAGGCTTCAATATAATTTTTGCTGCTACTTAGAATTAATTTGCGCCTTTTTGAGCTAAATGAGCTTGTTTTGTGTTTTCTAAATCCGCGTTCTAAATTTCCGATTTTTCAACAAAAATCTATTTAAAAAAATTGAATTTATAACTTTCATATTATAACTGATTTTTCTATGTTTTTGGTGCATTTCTGACTTTGAATTAAAATCTGATTGCTGACTTTTATCGAAGAGCTTCAGAAATATTTGAACATATTCATTATCTTTTTCTAGTCTCTGTAAACGTTTCATGGCAATTGTGAGCTGAATTATGAACAATTGTGTGTATTTCTGTCATTCAAAATATTTTTTCCGTTTTCTTAGAATTTCTTGAGGCTCAGTCATTGCCTCGACAATAGAGAAAGGACTAATTTGATACCATTGTTATCGTGGTATTTTTCCAGGTTTATTTTAAGCGAATAGTTTTCGCTATGGCCCTTATAGTTTTGACTTTTTTTTTTTGAAAAATAAGTCTTTCTGATTTTGGAGGAGTATGCAAGCAATTTGAGAAAAAAAAACAAAGACAGGCTCTGCATTTTAAACCTCTACCATTTCATGAATTTTGAATTGAATTTCAAATTATTTTCGTTGCTTCTGATCTTTGAAAACGTGAATTCTTCAAAATCGACTTTTGAAATTTCTGGCCTCAAGACATTTTCTCAAGCGGATTTAAGCTTAACCCATTCCTGGTGGAGAAAAATCAGTTTTTACCTCAAGTAATGAACTTTAAACTCTTATTAGGGGTAAACAGGGTAAGTCCGCCCACCGTAGTTTTACTACCAAGTTATATAATAATTGACAAATTTCTTTAGCGTGTCTTTTACAGTATAAGTACATAACATTTAACACCCTTTTCTGCTTTAATAGTGCGCAAACGGTCACAGAAATAATCAAAAACAAGCTTTTGGCTGGCAACCGGTCAATGCGCTATTGTTATGCGGCAACGGGACTTAAGGTTTTTTTGTCTAAAAATCTATTGTTTTGTTTGTGAATATACGTTAAATCGGTTGCCTGAATCTGTCTCCTTTCGGAAATATCGAAAGCCGTGAGGAATCTTGTAATTTTGACTACTTTTTCGGTGAAATGAGAGGGGGATACGTGCCGCGTAAAAAGAAACCGCGTAAATTCCGGAATCCGCGTAAAAAAAAACCGCGTAAATTCTGGAATTCGCGTAAATTCCGGAATCCGCGTAAAAAAAACCGCGTAAATTCTGGAATCCGCGTTAAAAAAACCGCGTAAATTCCGGAATTCGCGTAAAAAAAGCCGCTTAAAAAGCGACCTTAGTGTACTCCCAAAAGTGGGTAAACAGTGAATTTCGAAATTACCGCGTTTTTTACTCGAGTTACCCAGAAAAGCCGTTTGCTTTTTAATCTTTTTCAAAAAGTATTCAGCAGACATGCTCAAAAAAATTTAACAAATAAAATTTTTCCACGAGGATTTCAGAGTTTACCCGGTATTTTCACGAGGATTTTTAAATTTTCGCGTTTTTTGGAAGCTACGTTTCCCTCGAATGAAGAACGATTTTGGGATACTAAACTTTTAAAATGCGGTCTTCTTCAAACAACATTTTTACAATCGACTGGAGTCAATTTATTTTTTTATGGCTATTACATACCAAAAACGTATGTAGGACTTTGTAAATAATTTTATTTCAGTCGATTTCGCCAAATTTTCCAAAAAAGAATCAAATGTTAGTTGTTTTCTGGAAAAAAAACCGGAAGTGTTTAGAAAACTCTTACGTGCAAGCGTAGAACACTTTCTTAGAAAGTAAATGTTGTTCTAGGACAATGTGAGCTCAGGTTATGTATTCGGTCATTTGGCTCGTCATTTTAAAGACATAAACTTCAACGCAATCTGAAGAAACTTCCACAACAAATGTCCCAGTTTTAAACTTTGCATAGTCGCAATTTTGTGCTATTGGTTTGGTTTTTTGAAACACGGCTCATTTTCGAGAAGGCACAGAAAAATGCTATATTGGAAAGGTATTGATGATTAACCAAAACGGTTGGTTTGATCGGTGTGACGTCTTCGGCAAAGTTGTAGATAATAATTTTATCTTTACTCTGGAATTTTTTTGTATTTTTTTTTAATTTATTCAAATTTATTTATTTTTTAAATATTAACTTAACAATTGAAAAAAGCTCATTTTTAAAAAAATCATATTTTTTCATGAAAACTACAAAAGATTACCTAAACACTGCGGACTGTCCGCTCATGGAGAAATCATGAAAAAAAAAATTGTACTTTTGAAAAAAAAAACAATATTTAAAAAAAAAAAATCGCAGCTAATATTTTTTTTAATGTCAAAATAATTATCTACAACTTTTCCAAAAACACTATGCCACTATCAAAGAAACCGTTTTGGTTGTTAAAATATTTTTAATTACCAATAGATCACTCTAATTAGTTTCTAATTTTTCTTTTAACTTTTTTTTAAATGGTAAAAGAAATGGAGAAGAAAGAAACATTAAAACCTGAGTTCTGGTGTTTGTTGTTTATCGATGAGTTAATACTGTAATGACCATTCAATGATAGTTTTTGAAGTAACAATTGCATTTTCAATTATTTGAAAGCCGGGAGTCAATTCGACGTATTATTATTCTTTTACGCACATCAAAATATGCTTTTCTTTCCAGGGTTAACAAAATCCAGTAAAAATGATGAACACAAAATAGAAAAATAACTAGAGTATCGGGAAGGAATTGCATCACATCGACAGAGGTCGCTTTTCGGCAGATTTTGCATTAGTATGCTGTAGAAAACCAGACTTTTTTCGTCTGCTGCTGAAATAGTCCCAAACCCTTCGCATTTTCGCTAAGCTAATGCTAATTTTTAAAATGCTTAAACTAACAGAGTTGTGAAGCAAACTGAACTCTATCATTATTAGTTGTAAAATAGTATGTAATACTTAAATAATCAGGGTAGCCACTCAATCGGAATAGCCGAATATCGGTTACAACAATGGATAGCGTTTCCGACACATTTTGCACGTCCGAATTCTGTTCGAGACCATTTTCAGGCTCTTGGTACGGCAGTGCCAATTCGTTGAATTGCCCCAATGGCAAACTCGTTTTACATCGTTTTAAAATTCATTTTTGAATCTTTCAAAAGACCGAGTGTCCGAAAGCACTGCTTCAAAATTTTTTGCTTTTCGTACTTTTTGTTGTTGGTAAATCGGTGTTACACCAATGTTACATAATACCTATTCGAAATTGCTCAATGCTGGAGTACATCGAAGTAACGTCCTGAACCTGAAAAAAATATTTGAATTATCGCTTTTTGCATTTTCAAAATAGATATAGCCACGTAAAGGTGAAAGTACTAATAAACTAAATTAATCTGTATTTACTATTAGGGGTTGGTTATACACTAGCGTTAGTTGAAACAAATCGAAATATTCTTTATTGCATTTTCTAAAAGGATATGTACTTTCAGATAAAGCATTAAAAACATGTCGATTTTTTCAACTAGAGCATATTTAAAAAAAACATAAACGTTTGAGCAGTAGAACCGATTTGCCAGCTATTGCAAGCGCGTAATCTGCTGCTGCGCGCCACATACCACGATTATCTCGAAACTATTTTTTCCAAGAAAATGTGGCTGTGGTAAGCACTGGTTTTGAAGAACCATTAACTGGCTTGTTTATAACAATAATAGCATGCTCGGAAACGACAGTTTTTTTTGAAGCAATATTTTTTTCTTACTACAAAAACCGAAATATTTTACGTGAACAACGAAAAAAGATCACTATTTTTGTAAAAAAGTAAATTATGCAAAATCCTCCGTTCGCGAGAGCCGTTGGAAAAATTATGTTTTGGTACAATGACTGCGCTGCCGCTATTCGCACAACAGTCCTATGTTGAAGTCCTAAGCTTTCCTGTTTTTTTTTTTTTTTTTGCGGAATTGGGTCCATTTTGGCGTGGTCTCCAAGAATAGCCATTTAAATCGAGGTTGTGAGAATCAAACCTTACTTTTTTAATGGCTCTTCTTGAAAAGAATCCCAAAATGAACCCAATATCGCAAACAAAAGAACACTCAAATTTTACATAGCACTATTATGCGAATAGAAGCAGTCAGTGACTCTAGTGACTGATAATTTGTTTTGAAAAAAAAAAAAAGATGGAAGTGTAAAAAAGTATGCATTTAGTCACGGGTTCGATTCTTAGTAGAATCAGACCATTCGATATAAATAAAACTGGTTAGAAGGACGCACGATGAAACTTTTCCAGGGAATTTTATTGGAAATATTTGGCGGGAGGAACGAGGCTCGGTATAGTAGAGCCGATAGTGAGTAAAAAAGAGTGTAAAATCATATTACATACAAGCACCAATAAATGTTAAGCGTTGTTTGACCAATAAATAGTTAATGGGTTCGATGATGGCAATTTCGGTCACGGGTTACTTTAAAACACGTTTTATTATGTCAAAGCCGACGTATATATCGTTATATATATATATATCCTTGAAACGTCGGCTTTGACATAATAAAACGTGTTTTAAAGTAACCCGTGACCGAAATTGCCATCATCGAACCCAGCACCAATTAATTAATTTTAAGCATGCCACTTCTCAATAGTGGTATTGCTAATAATAGAAGTGCGGGATACAGCAGACACCCAGATATATCTTACAACAGATCAACGATTCTGATCGCAGTGAGGAAGTCCGTACAGAAAAAGAGTGTCAAACCCTCACATTAAATTTCTTTTTCAAAATAAACTTCAACAATTTTCAATACGACAAAGCCTATCCTAACGGGACTGCAAAATCTTCTTGTATACCCATATATTAGCCGTTGCGGAACAGAGTGGTCTAAAGACCATTTTTTTTCAAAAATGAGTTTTTCACATAATCCGTATCTTCCCAAGAAACTGAAGTTAGAAGACTAGAAAAATTTCGAAAAATCGAACTTTAAAGCAGATTGATACTATATTGAAATTTCGTCCGAAACAGAATGGCTATGTGACATATATGTAACATATTGAATGTGATATGTAACTTGTCACTTGTCCTGTAACATGTTACACGTGATGTAACACGAAAAATATAACATGTCAAATATCATGTAATATGTAACATTTTGTGTTACATGTAATGTTACACGTCACATGTTACATGTGACATGCCATGTACATCAAATAACATGTGACACTAGCCACTAGTACGAGTTAACGTCATTTTTATTTATGTTTTTGTACATAGACCACTCTGTTTCGAAACGATACGAGGATTCCAGTAAAATATGTATGAAGTCAGAGTGGTCTACGTGCATTGGTATGGTAAATTCACTCATTTCGCCAAAAAAATGGTAATTTTATGTATTCACATGTTAAACCACTTCATAACTTTTATATTAGAACATTTTGTCCGAAAGATTCCGTTGAACAGAATTTTATTCAGAGATTTTTTGAAAATTGCCTCTCCTGAAAAATTTGCTCGATGGCACATAGACCACTCTGTTCCGCAACAGCTCATATGCATGTGGGTATTTTTTACATTATTCTTTATTATAGTATGAAGAATATAACTGTATTTGACACAAAAGTACGTTTATATCACGTTTTCCATCAATTTGTAATGCTCCACTTCTATTTATTATTAGGAAGAAATAAAATCTTAAATGGCCCGAACCACGATAAACATGGCACGAATCAGGATCAAAATTTCGGTTGTAATAAAATTCATATCAATAATATTTACTAGACACCAAGTTTTTAGTTTTTTAGTTGAGAAAAATCTTGCATACATTCCTAGGGTCCCTTGAAAAACAATGAGACGGTGCGTACGATCAATCAACGTACTTGTTTCGGGAAACACACGTTTGAAAGTTTGTGGTCTAATAAGCTTCTGTTCTGGTTAGCGGAACAAAATGGACACAACTATGCTAGATGCTTTGTGAGCTGACAGTTTTTGACATCAAATACTTAAAATTTTGAGTTGTGTTAGTGTTTCCTTCAACCGATGATATAGAGGTGTATTTACTGGTCCATAATGCACTTTGTTTGAAGATAAACACTCTGGCGATACACTACGGTTTCCAAAGAATCCGATAGTAACAAAGCTACGCATGGACGTTTGCTGTCTTTCAGCAGATTATTTTACTACCGAAAACACCCGACTTTGCAGTGTAAGTAAACTAGAAAATAATTGCAAGTGATGAATAAAATGTTTTTTGTCATTTTGAATAGGTTCATGATCATTACGAGCGGGATCTGTACGTGGCCGCAGCCAACGGGAAGCTGTGACCTATACCTGGTGTGCTTCAAGATTTCCAATGCCAAACTCAAGTGAAAGAAACCAGTACGAGAGCACCCGAAAACAGTAACATCAAAAAACCTTAGCGATTGCTGTAATTGTATATAGCTTTATCATAATTTGACTATGTTTTCTATTGTAAATACATCAATTCTACATTAAATATCATTGTTCAGAACAATAAAAAACACTGTGTTTGTCATTTTTACAATGAAAAGAGGGGTTGTTATGTATCTTCACAGCCATTTTTAGGCATTTTTTATATGCATTCAGAAGTCACCGACAGTGTTTTTCATGGTAAAATTATTGCGGGTGGTAGATTCAACAACAAAACAACAAAAGACGTTAAGACTGCTACTGCTGCTGAACTACTGCTACTGCTAGGACTACTGCTGCTGCTGAGACTACTGCTGCTGCTGGGACTATTGCTACTGCTGCTGGAATTGCTGCCGATGATGAATTGTTGCCTCCAAACTGTTTTCTGAAAACTCTTTACAACATTACAGTATGGTCCAACGATCAGCTAGAAGGTTCAAAGGGATCGGGAGACTTGCTTCTGCGGGAAAGCATAGGTAAAAAATTCAATGTTTCCATTATGAGACCAGTTACTTATGTTTTTACTTTATTTTACTTCTTAGACTGATACGAACGATTCACCGATTGCGACATCGATCGAACAAACAAACCTACACAATTGAATGCACATATACATAAACGAAAAAAAAAAAATAAATTAAATTAAATTGAATTCAATATATTGTACGCTTTCTTTAAAGTTAAAAATAAAAAAAAAATAAAAAACTCAATTTATTGTAAGCTTTTTTTAATAATCATAATACCCTTTCCGATAAGTCTAGCAAAGTAGTAAAATTTGTTTATTTTGATCGTTTGGTTCGTTTGGTTTTTCTTGCTTCAGACTCTGCGCCACTCTATGTATTCACTCTTGTCATACCTATTCACCTTCGGATTGCTTTTACAAAATTATATGCGAATTAAGCGCTGTTCCCACTGCTGTCGGGCAGAGTCCAAGCCGTGAAGCGAATGCAAAAAAAAAAACGAAAATATTTCACTGCCACATAGTCACATCTTCGCAAGTTGCTGCCGTGAACCGCTCCGGGAAGCACAAAATATCGTCGGCAACGATATTTTTTATTCGCACGACGACAACACTGTACTGCCCCGGACATTGCACGGCTGGGTATCATTCTGTTTCTGAAAACACTACGATTGGATTGAATTTGACCACCTTGGGCTGTCCGCCAGATACCGGAAATTACCTCCACAAAGTAAAAATATGAGAGCTGGAGTTGATGTAGGATGTAAATGGTCATCTGCTGTTTTTTTAACATTCATAAGTTTAGGTCAAATAATCTGCAAGATTAATCATGATTGTTACAATGTTTGTAGTTACGTAAAAAAAAGCAAAGCCTTGGTGCTACATTCCGTATCGGATCTCGACCTTCTGTTTTTTATTATACACAGACTTCGCAGCCAACTGTTGAGTGTACAGGACAATTGCGGGGCTAGCGCTACGATCCTACTGACACTAACAGTCTCTCCCGAGCCGAGACTCGAACCTACGGCGACTGGCTTGTTAGGCCAGCATCGTACCTCGAGACCAGCTGGGATTGTAGTTACGTATTTAATGAAAATATCGTCATGTGTCTGGGATGTGTGGCACACATTACTTGTCATACAGTACCGTTCCAGCTGAAAATCAAAAACAATGACTTGCGACATTCGGTTTTTCTACCTTATACAAAATACGCATAATGTCGCATCTAGTGCGCTGTTAAGCATAAAAAATCACGTAAAAAAACGCATTAGTTCGAAAATTCGAGTTAAAAAAAACTCGTACAAAACCGCGGAATTAAAACTGACCGTACTACTATTTCCTGCGTTAAATATGGATATTCAAAAACATCACTTCGCGTGCACATTTGAAACAAACAGTTTGATGTCATTGAAATTCATCAATTAAAGGGCGATTAACATTCATGATTTGCATGTCTACGTGGTTTTATTAATAATATCTCTATTTTTATCAGATCAAATTATTTGCAATATATCTCCATATTTTCTTCATATGTCAGATATCCTCAAATTTTTTTCCTAGTATTTCAATGTAAAACACCGAACACTTGAATGTAACTATTTATCATCGCTTTAAATTTCGAGTTAGAGGCCAATTACGCATTAAGTATCATCATTATGAATATTTTATGTAGTGAATGTTATCTCAATTTTTAGTGAACAGATACCTGTCGTTTCTCCTCAAATGTCTTTTCTTAACATCAACGATCATTTTATTGAAAAAATATCACATATCATCGCCTTGAATTTCGTTTCAGAGGTAGATTAAGTATTAAAAGTCATGATTTTGCATGTTTTACGTAGTCTTGTAAATAATATCTCAATTTTTATAGTCAGTATAAGTATAATTTCTCCTCAAAAATTTTTCCAAACATTCTAATGTAGCAAAAACACACATCATCTCTATGAACATTGAATTGAAGAAAAATTGAGCATAAAAAATCCTGATTCAGCATGATCTACTCAATTTTTAGTGAAGGAGAAAATACCATAACTTTCCCACACATGTCTATCCGAAACAATAAAAAACATTTTAATATAGAAAAAACACATATTATCGCTTCAGATTTTGATTTAGAAGTAAATTAAGCATGAAAAGTCACGGTTTTGTATATTTTTCGTAGTCTCGTGAATAATATCTTTAGTAATCTGATACCAATTACAGACCCCGTTCGATTTTGGCTTGTTTCGTTTTTGGTACGGTTCATTTTTGACACTGTTCGATTTTGGCGCATAGGCCAAAAAAAACGTACGGTTTTTTTATTCATATTTTTAAGTTTTCTCGTTTTTACTTTAACCGATTTAAGTTCAATTACCTATATTATGGTCCCTAATGTTGCAAAGGAGGCTTGTCAGAATCGGTCAACTGGTTCCGGATATATGACCGGACCATGCTCGGGTAATATAATGACAGTGATTAGAACCGTACCATGCCTTTAATTACTTCGGTGGTCATATAAAGTGTCTAGGTCGCCGAAGGCCACATGCGGACCTATCCCGAATGTGTTCCAGATACATCAGAATTATTGAACCAAAACCCATCAAGCGTCACCTATAACGACTTGGAATCCACAAACTAGTTCATTGGTGGCCATATCTAGAGTCTAAGTCATTGGTCACATTAAAAGTAACAAAATATGATGAAAATAAACCGTTCGTTTCTGGCATGGATCGAATTTGGCAACATGTAGAATTCAGACGTGTTGCCAAAATCGTACGGGGTCAGTATTCCACCTCAAACGTCTCGTCTGAATATCAAATAAAAAAAAACACATGCCATCGCTTTGAATTTCGAAGTATAGGTTGAACGTTGAGCGAAAAAAAGTTAGGTTTTATTTATTTTCGTCATGTGAATGATATCACTTTTTTTTTTATTAAAAATCCCTAATTGTTTCTCAAATATATTGCGTCGACCTCTGCGAATATTTTCTTGCAATAAAACGTACATGTCACCGCTTACTTTTTTGATTTAGAACGATTTAAAATGATGGTGGTTATTGTGCACCTCAGGGACGGTGAGAATAATATTAATAAGATCTGCGTTGAGGGATTTAATTTTCATGTAGTAGATAAAAATTATTAATCATGATCCATCCTATAAATGAAGTACTCTAATGTAATACTGCGCTATCGAAGTAATCAAAATAAGAACCTGCACCCCGCCGTTGCTGGATCGCACACAATGAAATGTGAATCGCACAGCCCCGTCGCCACGTTTTACGTTATTTGAATGATATCACAGATTTAAGTATTAAAAAACCCTAACTGTTTCACAAATATATTGCTTCGACCTCTACGAATATTTTCTTGCAATAAAACGTAGATGTCACTGCTTACTTTCTTGATTTAGAACGATTTGAAACGATGGTGCTTATTGTGCACCTCAGAAACGGCGGCAATAATATCAATAAGATCTGCCTTACGTAAATTAATTTTTATATAGTAGATAAAAATAATTAATCATGCACCATCCTATAAATGAAGCGCTCTAAACCAAAACTGCGCTATCAAAATAATCAAAACAAAGTAACCTGCACACCGCCGTTACTACATCCCACACCACTAGGTATAAATTGCACAGCCCCGTCGCCACGTTTTACATTATGTGAATAATATCAATTATGTATTAAGAAACCCTAAATGTTTCACAAATATATTGCTTCGAACTCTACGAATATTTTCTTGTAATCAAATGTACATGTCACCGCTTACTTTCATGATTTAAAACGATTTAAAATGATGGTGCTTATTGTGCACCTCAGTGACGGCGGGAATAATATCAATAAAATCTTCGTTTCGTAAATCCATTTTTATATAGTGGATAAAAATAATTAATCATGCACCATTCTATAAATGAAGCGCTCTAATCCAATACTGCGCTATCGAAATAATCAAAATAAAGCAACCTGCACATCGCCGTTGTTGCATCGCACACAATGAGGTTTGAATCGCACAGCCCCGCCACCACGTTTTACGTTATGTGAATGATATCACAATTTTTATTATTAAGAAAACCCTAAATGTTTCACAAATATATTGCTTCGAACTCTACGAATATTTTCTTGTAATCAAATGTACATGTCACCGCTTACTTTCATGATTTAAAACGATTTAAAATGATGGTGCTTATTGTGCACCTCAGTGACGGCGGGAATAATATCAATAAAATCTTCGTTTCGTAAATCCATTTTTATATAGTGGATAAAAATAATTAATCATGCACCATCCTATAAATGAAGCGCTTTAAACCAAAACTGCGCTATCAAAATAATCAAAACAAAGTAACCTGCACACCGCCGTTACTACATCCCACACCACTAGGTATAAATTGCACAGCCCCGTCGCCACGTTTTACATTATGTGATTAATATCAATTATCTATTAAGAAACCCTAAATGTTTCACAAATATATTGCTTCGAACTCTACGAATATTTTCTTTCAATAAAATGTACATGTCACCGCTTACTTTCTTGATTTAAAACGATTTAAAATGATGGTGCTTATTGTGCACCTCAGTAACGGCGGGAATAATATCAATAAAATCTGCGTTACGTAAATCCATTTTTATATAGTGGATAAAAATAATTAATCATGCACCATCCTAAAATAAGTGAAGCGCTCTAATCCAAAACCGCGCTATCAAAATAATCAAAACAAAGCAACCTGCACACCGCCGTTGCTGCGTCGCATACAATGAAGATTGAATCGCACACCCCGCCATCGTGATCTCTTTGCGGCAGGAGAAGTTTGGTTGTGTTTGTTTTGACCAAGTCCGCATGCCAGCCGCACCGGACTTGCTTCAAAACAAACACAACTAAACTTCCCTCTCGCCCGCGACGCACGAAGACGAATGAACCCCTAGGAGCGAATGAACCCTGGTCCGACATTTTTGTTGCATTTGAGCACGATATCGGACCGATGTTGAGCCAAATGTCCACCCGTTGTCGGACCGATCTATCGGAGAATCGGACGCGAATTGGTCCGACATCGGCCCGACAATTCTTACTGGGTAGCAAACCTTGCAACACCTTCGGTCTGCGGTGCTCTCTTGAAAGATGCTATATTTAGAGAGCTGCAGCTTATGCTGCTAATTTTAGCTCAACCCAATTTCGTCAGAATTGGCCATATATAACTCCCGATAGGTATTTTCTAAGGAAAGTTATTTTGACCTCTCTTTATCTGTCAGGTTGCATTGGATTTTTAGGTCCAGTTTACTGCCTTCTCAGAAGTAACAACTGATTTTCCTCATATGAGTTAATTTCGTAAAAACGGCCTTGTGCTTTTGATGGCAATCGGAGCCTGAAGAAAAGGTATCTGAAATTACGTCAGATAAATATATGGCCAATAATGATACTCAATTAGGTACACAATCGTTCAAAATATGTGGAATACTGACGCCATCAGTAACACATTCTTCTAAGTAAGGTTATGTTATCAAAGTCATAGTTTGTCATTGGTTTCCCTTATAACCGTGTTACTAACTCATTATTTCATTATATCATTACACCTAATTATTTCATCATTTTGTGTTATAATAGAAATATAGATATACATTACATGATTTTCCGTCCGCATTGATTTGCAAAATGAAGTTTCCTCCAGCTTTGGCTACATGTTTTACCAAAAAAATAGGATTTTTGCTAGCGCACTTATTATAGGTGTTTATTGACACAAAATATAAAAAATTGGTCGCACGGACGAAAATACCCAACACGGAACAAATCTGCCGAAAAGGACGGCATCGGAGCGGAACTTATAGAAATGAGCAGGAGACCTTTGTTGGCGAATACGAATGTGCTTTACAGGGGAAAGCTCCACGATAAATTTCGAGAAATCAAAAAATATCAAAAGGAAATACATGGTGGCTGGTAGAGAGCGTGGTAGTCCGACGGATGTTGGTGCTGAGGTGGTGTTAGATGGGAAAACTTTTGAAGTAGTCCACGAATTCATTTACCTGGTTACATTAATGACATGTGACAACGAGGATAGCCGTGAGATAAAAAGGCGGATATCAGCTGCAAACAAGGCCTCCTACGGATCGCGTAACCAGCGGAGGTCCCGTAGTCTGCAAACCCGTACTAAACTTGCACTCTACAAAACACTAATTCTCCCATGGCCGATGGTGATGGTTTCTCCTGCCTAATGTTCAACGTCGCGCTAGCGAGAGTTGGGAAATGGCCGGGTTTTACAAGCGAGGCACGATTTTGAACAGATCAGGTTATTTATTTGTTTTGCGTGAATATTTTCGTCAGGAAATTTAAGACGGTGGCCCAGTAGCCCGGATTGAAGGTTAATACGTCTAAAAAAAATTATATGCTTGTAGGTGGATCCGAGCACGACAGGACACGGTTATGCAATACGGTAACAATCGACGGGGATGAGTTCGAGGTAGTCGACGAGTTTGTGTTTCGGTTCTCTGGTAACTAATATCAACGATACCAACCGAGATATCAAAAGGCGTTTTATCGAAGGAAATCGTGCCTACCAAGTGTATTCTGTATGAAACGCTAATAAGACCGGTCGTTTTCTACGGGCATAAGATGTGGAAAATGCTCGAGGAGGACTTCCCGCGCTCGGCTTTTTTAACGTCGGATGCCCGACGAACCATCATTGGTGGTGTGCACGAGACCGAGTTTGCAGGCGTAGGATAAACCACGAGCTTACACGAGCCTCTTCGCTGAACCCAGTATTCAGAAAGTAGCTAAAGCGGAAAGGATATGCTAACTAAGGCATGTAGCTAGAATGCCGGATAGCTACCTTGCAAAATTGGTTTTCACTTCAAATTCGGTAGGAACAAATAAACGAGAGGCGCAAAGAGCGTGATGAGTGGACCAGGCGCACGATCCGCAGAGCTCCGGGTGCCCGCGGAATTGTAGGCAGCCATGGACTGAGTAAATTGGCAGAACTACGTTATGCTGGCCATGTTTTAGGGCGTACGGCTATTTAAGTAAGCAAATAAGATACAAAGTTCCTTGACTCAACGCACTCATCAGGTTAAATAGTTAAATGGTAAATTTGGTAGATTGCCAGTTAGAGCTACCTCAAGGAAGTATTTTGGGCCCAATCTCATACAATATGTTTACTTCTTTTCTTCCTGATTTACCACCAGATTGTGATAAATCTCTGTTTTGTGGCGATACAAGCATTACAGTAAAACGAAAAAGCCTTCGTGTTAAATACATTTGGCTGCAAAAAGGCTAGATATATCTTGTTTATACTTGCAGAAATGGAAGATTTCTTCTAATGCATGAAAAACGCAATTCATTATTTTCCTTATAAACCAAAAGTTTCATTTCTCAAACCTATCAATAATCACGATGTTAAGTTGAGCGGTGCTGGCTTAAATTAATTTGATCAAGTGGAATTCTCAGGGCTCATTTATGATAAGAATCATACTTTCAAGAAACACATTTATGATTTTATTTTATTCTATTATTTGTTTGGCAAGGTAATTTACCATTTTCTTGCAACTACCTGGGGAAGCAATCACAATCCATAACTATAATACAATTTAAGATTAACCTAATGGTGTTGATATGTCACCATTTGTGGCAGAACACACAGTATACATTCAGAATAAATCTAAAATAATTATAAATATTTTATTACAAACATTACATTGGAATATGTAAACATACCTTCAAGTTCCAATATTAATAAAAAAAATCCGTGGAAATAATGTTAATTAGCAGCTTGCATATTTCGCTTGGAGTAGCAGCTGGTGTTAAACCTAAATTTTCAATAATGCTTCCTAAATTGATATGCATTGAGTGTGTTACCAGTTACGTAAAGCATCATTATAAGAGTGAGATCACCATAAGATCATAACTTGCACACTGTAAGTTATTTACTACTTCCAGGGATCATTTTGACGGTTATTTGTGCATTTTCAACTGATTTTATTAAATCGCGGGCAACGGGCAACACATGATCAAAACATGCCAAAAATGTAACACGTCATCGCAGATAAAATTCGTTTCAGCGACACCCAGCTGTAATATTACAACCGACAACGACGTGTCAGATAAAAAAGCTAATCGGCCGCAATCGGGACCACACTTTCGAAGCGGCAGTCGTGAAAACAACAAAATCACGAACCATCCGTGGAGCGAGTGTTTATTATTTTACAGTTTCCCTATTGGAAACTAGTCAGCGAGCCGGCAAAGTACTGGTCGGTCGTCGGCGGTTTTCAGCGAACCGGAACATCAACATGTTTGTTACGTTAGTCAGAATCCTAAATAAAATAAGCTTCAAACGATCGCAGCGGCAACGACGCGATTTCCATCGAACACTTTTAAAAGTATGACCGCACGGTGTTGGTGCAAAAAGTAAACATCCACATCTGAGCAGAGCATATCCGTCGAAGAAGTTTGTCCTCGATGATTTAATTGCCGCCCTTTTGGAGCGAAACGCTATGATTTCAACAAACTACTACTCAAGGATTGAATTGTTTATCTGCGATGCAGTGTTTATTGGTGAAACATGATCTTGATACACCATCATCATCTGGCTCCGCTCTCAAAGTCATTGCAATAAAAAACATCCGCTTACTGTCAACTTCATGCATCACGAATGGTCACCACAAGAGGATCTCTCACAGTTAAAGAGCTTTATTGTTTCGCGCACCACATGAGATATCACGAAGATGGCGTGTTCCCAATTTTTTCTCTCTCGTTTTGATTATGTTGTTCAGGGGTCTCGCCTTAGTTGCTACATAAATTTATTAAAAAGTATTTTCAGTCGGCATCAATCACGGAAATTTATTTGTCTACGATACGTTTCCATCGAATAGGGTTTCCAAAAAGCAAGGCAAATTACAGCCGAAAGCCGTCCGACTTAACGTCAAAGATCATTCGAGCAATAGCACTTATTAGATGTTGACCTCATTCAAACGAAAATGACGTCGCATCATCATTCAACTCATATCTCCAATCAACGGAACGGGACTGGGTGTTGCTGCCTGCTCAGAGAGAAAAGGTTCGAGCGCGTTCGAAACAATGCAATTTATTTTGATTAAGTTCTGTTTAACGCCTGCGGCAAATCGAAAGGTGGTGGCCACCCTTGCCCCTGTTCCCGGTCGGTTGGCCGTACGTAACGCTCTGATAGTTGATGGCGTTGGTGATGATGATGGGCGAGACTGGCTCAATTGGATAAGTACATCTCGCAGTAATATGGGGAACATTCGGCACCAAACGTTCACAACATGATGGGTTGAATAAATGGGTCGAAATTAAAGTTTCTAGCTTCCAGTCACGCCGTTTAGGTTTTGTCCGAAACGTGCTCTATTCCTGGTAGGATTACAACGGTACTTATCAAGATCGTTACATACCAGAGGTAGATTATGGTTCAAAGAATAACACGATTGATAAATTGACATGAAAAGTGTGTCACTGTCTAAAAGTCATTTATCCAACTCTACAAGTAACACGAGAAGTTATAGTTAAACTGTTGAGTTGTTGGAAACATATAATGAGCGATGATATTTTCACTAGCTCATTCACTAACCTCAATCAACTTTCCCACTAATTAGTTGAAATTCAACCCAAGCCTCTTTCTGTTGCAACGACAGCCAACGCATGTCATAACGTTTAACCGGTCAGTGGATCATTGTCTGGTGTGATTCCGGTTTGGCAGCATCAAATTGATTATTTTACGACCGCAAAACGTACCCATTCCATATCATCATGGAAAGCATCATAACGATACGTGCTCGGTGTATTAGCTATTACATGATAGGAGTTAAACCACCATCGGTGATATCGAATTTCCTCCGTCTGAACGGGATTATGTGTGTAACCCTAGTGGCGAAAGGTTCAACCGAAAGTTGCTGCGCCTGCGGGGAGCTGGCTGATGCGTTTCGATTGGGGTTTGCAGGGATCCCATCGCATCGCGCGGTTATTGATTTATGATGGCACTCTTCGACGGCGTACAACTATTCAATGGTGATACACTGGATCATTAGTTACGAGGGTTTGGTTTTAGATTTCCGCAGGGATTGATTACTACGACGGCACTAGTCGCAAATTCCCGCAAAGTGGTTATTCAGTTTCCGCTGGCTGACTGTATAAGCTGATTATTGCCGTGGGAAACACTGCTGTCAGAATCTCACCTAACCTAACTTCAGTTCGTGTTTGGAATTTGATTAGAGCTCACGCTGAGAATGGAGGAAACCAGCAATCATCATCACGGTTGGATAATTGAAGTAGATTTTTGTAGTTGATTTTCCGATAAGTAAATCCAAGTTTTAGGAAATTTGCAAATTCAGCTTTGAGAAACTAGCTACCATCAGACTGAAATCAAAAACACTTTGTGAATTGGCACCATCACTCACCGGCCTTCAGATGCAAATATTCGCTTTAACCCAGAAACA